>NC_081407.1:816204226-816523195 GCF_030272615.1 Cryptomeria japonica | reverse complement strand
ATCTTTCAAAGGAAGAACTTCCTTCTCAAGAATGATAGGAATGTCAAGTTTGGGTGTTCTAGGTTCACTTAGAGATAGGATCATATCTGTTTTCCACTTTTGATAAGATTTGAAAAGATGATCACTTCGCGGAGGAAGAGATTGGAATTGTTTAGGCCAAAAATAATCAATAGGAATGCTAGAAGTTCTTTCAGCTAGTTTAAAGAGACTATGATTGACAGTAACAAATTCACCATTATAGGGAAATTTCAAACACTTGTGAATAGGAGAAGCAATAGCTTTCATGGAAGATAGCCAAGGATAGCCAAGCTTCACACGAAATTGTTCGGATGATGGAATAATAACAAAGTCCACATCAAGGGATTTGCTATGGACCTCAATAGGTAATGTAATAGAACCAATTGCAGGAGAAGAAAATGCATCAAATAGTTTCACAACCACATCTGTTTTGTCATAAATCACTTGATTCAATTGCAAAGTAAAAAGAAATTCTTCAGTAATGACATTAACCATACAAGAAGGATCAATAAGCACTCCACGACAAGGTGTATTCTTGACTTTTTTCAACTATATATAAAGGACCATCAGGTCCCCTGATAGTTTCACTAGAATCAAAGGTGATGGAAAGTTCTTTAGGGATTTTCTGCTACTCCACAAAGTTAATCACATTCGAAGTCATGGACACAAGATCATCAGGTGAGACAGAGGAATCAGTAGTATCAATCGCATTAGAGGTATGAGAAGGTAATGGATCAGTGAAAATCTGAAGATTTTGGTTAGGAGGAGCTATAGATGTGTTGCCTCTATCATTCACTCCAGAAACAGAAATAGTATTATTATCAATCAAATCTTGAATTTTCCCCTTTAAAGAAAAACATTTTTCAGTATCATGCCTAGGTTGACGATGAAATTGACAAAAAGATTTGTTATCAAAATAAGGTGAAGTAATCTTTGCAGGATCAATTTGCCTTATAGGAGGAAGAGTAAGCACATTTTGTTCCAATAACTTATTCATAATACTATGCAATGATTCATTCAAAGGAGTAAATTTTCTTTCTCTCTTGAAAAACTTAGAAATAGGAGACACACCTGATGCTGCATTCACATTGTTGTTGATGATGTTTTCATTGAATTTAATGGACTCTTTGTTCGGTTTAAACTTCCCAAATGGTTGTTGACTACTATCACCCTTATCACTCGGAGCCATAGGATGTGATTGTTCCATTTGACTCACAGTCAGTTGATAATTGTGAAGAGTTGCGCACAACTATTGGAAAGAAGTAAACTCAGAAAATAGGAGTTTGTCTCGAATATCTTTTTGTAAATTAGAAATAAAGATTCTTTGAATATCCTTTTCAGGCACTGGAAAGGAAATTTGAGCATACAAATGCTTATATCTACCAATGAAATCAGTCACTTTTTCTTTAACACCTTGTTTACAATGCATTAAATCAATCAAAGTAACTTTAGGACTTATATTGTTTTGAAATTGTTGAATGAAAGCATTTGCAAGTTGTTCGAAAGAAGTAATAGAATAAGAAGGCAACGAGCAATACCATTGTAGGGATTTGTCTCTTAATGTTCTAGTAAGCAGTTTTGCAAGCAACCTTTGGTCATAGGCAAAATCAGTACATATTGTCTGAAAGGTCTTAACATGTGTTAGAGGATCACCCTTACCATTATAAAGCTCCAAATGTGGGATTTCAACATGTTTAGGGGGGATAGCTCGAACAATGTCAAGAGAAAGTGGGCTCGCAATGTCAAATGTGGGCACACTAAACTTAGATTGATTCATAGAGGCAATTTGTTGCTGTAAAGAAGAGACAGTTTGTGCAAGATTGTTAATGGTCACTTCAGTCGAAGAGTTCATATTAGATGTGTTAGATTGTGATGGAGGTGTTATGTTATTGAAAGAAGGTAGAGAGTAAGGTGGTGGGACACTATGATAGTTAGTCATAGGAGATGGTTGGACAGGAGGAACACTACAAGGAGGAATGGAAAACAAATTGCCCCCTTGTGTCATGTTCATTTGTGGAGATGTAATAGGGACACTCATTGAAGGAATGAATGAAGAAGTCGGATTGAATGAAGGAAGAGGGTTGATTGAAGAAGAAGTATTGCCCCCATGATTAGTGATCATAGGAGGAATGTCTTGTAATGAAGTAGTCATTATGTTTGATGTAAATGTAGGTATACTAGCAACAGGAGTCGTCAAAGGAATAGAATGATTGACTTGAGTAGGAGGTTGTGTATAACCTAAGGTTTCAACACAACTCTTCATAGGCATCACATTTGAATCCACAATGTGTGCAATACCATGCAAAATATCAATTCCATTCTTATCACTTTGAAGCATACATTTTAGACCCTCAATTAAAGGAAGAGCTTGACTATCAGGGTATTCTTGAGACATCCATTGTCGAAAATCGTCAAATTGGTTATCCAATTTTGAAAGTTGTTCTACAGAAACCTCATGGAGAGCTTCTTCATCATTAAGAGGATTAGAGGAATTACCCATGTCCTCGTTAAAAAGGCCATTCAAATTAGGTTCCATCTCCTCAGTAATTAAACCTTGGAAGGACTTAATTCTAAGGCTTCGTCTAACGGGAATAGTGTAAGTAGGGCTTACTGTTGTAAAACTCATGCACTAAAGAAAGAGAGAAGATTTTGAATTTTAGAGGTAGCAAATTTTAGTAAAACTAGCCAATCTTCTAGATTTAAGCTGTTAAATACAATCAGGACAATCTCCCGAAATTTTGGAAAAAATGTCCGGGACCGTGGCGCTCGGAGTGCACACGGTCCTCGCAAATTTTTTCAAAATTTGTAGGGATGAAAGTTATGATGATTTTACAGCTAACCTGAAAAAATTGAGTGATTTTACGATCTGTAGATAGGCCAAATTAAAGTTGCAATCTCAAAATTGAACCCTACCAAGATTGTCGAAAAATGCAAAATTTGAATTTTGAAAAAGAGAGGGAAACTGAAATTTTGAATTTTATGATTTTAGAGGGAATACCAAAAGCAATGTAAGTTTTGAAATTTGAAAATTGACTCAATTTCACGCAAAATTCAATTTTGAAAGCGGAAATCAAAGTTGTTGTAATTAAGCACTTAATTTCAAAAGTCACAAATTGCAAAAATTTGGATAAATCACTGAAATTTCAAATGAATGATAACACACTTTTCAAATTTAGGATAGTAAGAAACACAATTTTGACACAAATTTCAATTTCAACAATTTTTGAATGATGAAAAGCCTCAATCCAAGCAATTGCTAGACCAACTTTGACTATAATTTTGAAGGTGCTATAATTGATAAAATCAGCCAAAATTCTGGATTTTAGCAGAAAAATACAGTAAGATCTAGCTCCCGAAATTTCGGAAAAAATGTCGGGGACGATGGCGCTCGGGGTGCACACGGTCCTTGCAACTTGTTTCCAAATTTTCAGGGATGAAAGATATTGTGATTTTATTGCGGAATCCAAAGTTATAGCTGATTTAGAGATGTTTTGATCAGTGAAATTGTCAGACAAAGGTTGAATCAAGAGGGTTTCAAAAATTAGGGTTTTGACACTTAACCACTTAATTTTCAAAATTAAAGCACAAATATGAATTGATAATTTGTAATAGAAGGGCAGATCTGAAACAAGCATCAACAATTAAACATTTCACAAGTTTAATTACTTAAAAAGAAAATTTAGGGTTTTTATGCAATTAACCTCTAAAATTTTGCAAAAGATCAAACATGGAAATGTAATCAAGGAATCCAATTTTCAGATCTAACTATGAATAATCAGAAAGGATGTTCACGTCGGGTTCACCAAAATGTAAAGCGGAAAAATCGCGATCGAACCCTAGTTGCTCTCCCCTCTTCCAAATCCAAGGAGAGAGAAGGGAGAGTCACTCTAGGGTTGATGGTTTTCACTTAGGAGGGACTTTACATTCAAAAGAGGGGTTGAAACCCACAAGATCCAATCCCACACACTGCAAGATTGGATGCTAAATGCATTTCAAGGGTTAAGACAACAAGGCTACCCTCTTTTGTAAAGAATGTTGATAGAAGAATTAAGCCAGGCATGCATAGAAAGTGAGAAAGATTAGCTTATAAACTGAGATAGGGATATAGGATGAAGCTGCGGACCTGGAATTAGTAGTAAAATGTCGATACGGCGTTGTCCTACAAATTTGAGCAAAATTTGCCGGGACGATGGCGCCCGACGTGCACACGGTCCTTCGAAAAATCCGCGAAATGAAGGGGGATCTGTTCGTCTCTGCACAAGGATTCCAGATCTTCAATTTCAGCCGCGTACCTGCAACCTACACACAGAAAAGTGAAGACGATTGGGGGGTTAGGGATTAGGGGTTTGCCTTTAGGTCAAACCCCGGTTTTGGAATTAACCAAGAAATGAGAAATTGCTGTAAATGTAATGTAAAACAAGTACTAATACCTTGTTGTAAGGATGTTTGTATCCTTATGTGTGAAGGTATAGATGTTGTTGTTTGTTGTATGTTGTATGTTGTATGTTGTATGTAGCATGTAGTAAGTGATCTCCTCTTCAATGGTTGAATCCTTGTCTTGAATGCAACACTTAACCTTGAATGGAGACTTGAAATGATCAATTACTTGAAGGAATGCTTGAATGCTTGAATGTTTGAGTATAGTTTCCACGCCTTTTCCATCATATCATATGAGAGAGGAAAATGTAGTTTATATACTTGCCAATTAGGGTTAATAGACTGATTTTCCCGACCTTAGGCCGACCAGGAAAGTTAATTTCCAATTTGCAAACAAAAAGACCCGAGACCCCATAGGAGACCGGGCCCAAAATAGGCCCAGGGACTAGGGTGCTGGGCGCCATGGTCCTGGGGGACCAGGGCGCTGGGTGCCCTGGTCCTAAAGGACCAGGGCGCTGGGCGCTCTGGTCCCACCTCCCGGGACAGTAGGGTGCAAAGGAGGTTCAAGCCAGGGTGCAAGAAAATGCAGTTTTTGGTGTCATAATCAGGTTTTGGGGTCTCCATTCAGGTTCAGTGTTGCGTTGCCATCGTGAAGACCCAAATGCAGTTGAAATTGCAAGTGTCGCAATTTTAGGACGCTACAGAGACTTAGATAGCTTAGTGAATTATCTATATCTTAGAGTTATAGTAGTAGATAAAACTAAAATACATGGTGTGTTTATTTTATTTGTATTCATCTTTAAAAATATATTGATTTAATATTTATAGATGAAAGTGGAGGTTTAAAACTATCAAAAAGAGTTAATGAGGTATGCACTTCAAACAAACTTAATGATTATTGAATTCCTAAATAGTAGTACACAAATGCATAAAAAAATGGTATTGCATCAATAAAATATTATCTCATATAATAAGTTTTAAGTTTCTAATGAAAAATATATACACATAAAATTTTAAGAGCGAGTAAGATATCTATGAAAATTATAATTGGAAATGAGATGTAAAAATTAAATTAACTTCCTATTTGCAATTAGTGAAATAATTGAGCATGATTTGGGGTTTAATATTTTCTCAAAAAAGTCATGAAAATGGGATCATTTACAAGTCAAATGAGTAAATAGAATATTCAAAGAGTGAAAAAAACCAACCCAATGTTGTATCATTCCAGGAACATATAAAAATATTCACTAACAATACATCATCAAACATAAATTCACTATATAGTGTAATGATTGTTGTATATGGTGAAAAGTGAATAATGGAAACAAAATTATTGAAAGACTAACAAGGATCCAACCACAAAAACCCTAGCTTAATAATGAAAAGAATCCACCATACACAAATGAAGATACATAAGACCATGCAAATAAACAAAATAAAACTAGATATACTAGTCACATGTCAAGTAGGGTTTCAATCTTCATTTCTGCCTATCTCCATTGCTCTTGTTTGATTTATTTGCTCTCAAATTTTGTGTGTGCACAAGAGCTCAACAAAGAATGGAAATTTGGTTGATATCTTGATTAAAAGAAGGGTTGACTTTGTCATTATTGTTGATAATGAAGGAGAGTGTCCTCTTATATAGAAGACACTATAAGAAATGGAAGGATACGATTAAGAGGTGTAAAGATAAATGGTTTTCTAGGATTAAAGGGTAGGTAGAGGAAATAATTAAATGATTAGACGGTGGGTAAGTGAAGAATTAAGAGATGAATGGCATGTGTCATGGGTAGAAAACACTACTGAATTAATTAAATAAATAAAGATTTATTTAATTAATAGAGGAAGTGGGATCAATTAAATAAATAAAATATTTACTTAATTTAGGAAAAGGGCAATTTAAATAAATAAAAGTATTTATTTAAATGATGAAAGGCATAGAACAGGATTAATGAATTAATTAAATAAATAAGAATTTATTTAATAAATATAAGATAGGATAAAATAATTAAATAAATAAATATTTATATAATTAGACAGGACAATTTTAGGTGTCTATAATTATAAACACTTGTGATTTTAAATAACCATTCCCATTAACCTTTTCAAACCTAGTTGCCAAAGCACTTGCAAGAATCAATAGGGATAATGAATTGATCCTATAATAAGAATAAAAGAGTGGCTAAGTAGAATTGGTAGGTAATATAACAAGGTAATGTTGCAAGTATACTAAATTTAACATTGGTTGATACATGATTGATGGGTGGCATGTGGATAACTAAAATTAAGAGAATACAATGTTTGAGAGCCAAAGGGTAAAAAAGGGTTGATATTTACTCCATAGTTATTGATGTTCATGTATTAGTTGAATGGGTGATGAACATAACAAATTAGGTGTAAATAATGACTAATTGTGTATTGGTTGTTGTCATTTTTGTGTTAGATTACATGCACATAGTTGAGGCCAACTTGGACACAGAAAATATGTTTTTATTGAATGTCAATCATTAGGATAATTGACAATTTCAGCAATGCTAAATGTTGTGCATGGTATATGAATGCTTGTGGTGATAAAATGAGTTGAAAGGATGCTCTCATGTAGTACCCCTCCTTGTTTGAACTCATTAGACTCATATTTTATTATTGTTTACTTTCAGTGGATACATTACCATGATGTGTTATTCAGACTTATATGACATTATTTCATGCTTTATTTGGATATGAGATGCATAATTTATTTGCAGTATTTCAATACTTGTGATTTATGGCATTTTATGGATTATTGATATGTACTGACACTTTACTTTATCTATGCAATGTGAAATTATATGTTGCATGTCTGTGAGTGTATTGGATGCAAGGGGACGATTTTCCTTCACTCACTCTAGTGAGATAGGGAACGTCGCGATTCTCCTTCATCGGAGTGTATGCCATGTTTTCTATATTGTATATATGCATGTGTGGTTCGGTGATGTAGGATATTGCAGGTACAAGTACCGGGTAGGTACGGGGTATCATCTCCACCTAGCTTCATAGGTCTAAGCATGCCTATATTGTCTGATGGAAGTGGAGAAGGTAGTAGTTGACCCTATTTTAACCAGTTACACTCTTGTGAGTGTTGTCAGTTGGTCGTCCTATCAGTTTGTTCGGCCTTCGTGTATTGTCGTTTGACTTTTTCTGAGTCTTTACTTGGGGTTTGTTCAGTTTGTTTGTTTTAGTGGATTTAATTAATTAATTAAATTTATGGAGTTATCTCATAGTTGGTATTTTTGAATTATGTATTTTATGCATTGAGATTATAAATTTAACTAATTAAAAGAAGTTCTTAAATTAAGTTGCAAGCTGCATGATATTAGAAATATATTTTATTTAAATTTTAGTGAAAAATAAATTAGATTAATTTCATTTATTGTTTCCTATAATTTTAAATAAATAAATGAATAAAAGAATAAATTAGAATTAAAGTATTTCTTTAATTCTTTTGTTTAGGAAATTAATTAATTTGCATGAGAAAAGAAAAGAAAAAAATGATTTTTGCTTATTGCATGTTAATTTATTCCTTTGTTAGAAATTAGAAAAGAAAAATAAAATTGCTTTTTAATTACTAAAATTAAATATTAGGGTTTTTGGGAAAAATATATGCAACCTAGAATTTTAGTTTAAAAGGGGAATATATCTTTTTATTTTGGGAAGTCACGGGAAAGAGGTAGAGATTTTGGTGAAGAAAAATTATTGGAAGCTTAGATTTTGGGGAAGAAAAATTATTGGAAGCTTGCTGAAGGATTTAATCTCTCCTACAAAGTTCTTCTAGGAAAGCTATACCAAGTTGGGTGGCTTCTTCTGGTTGTTTTTTAAGAAAATATTTTATTTCTTCCCTCTTTTTGAATGATGTGTGTTAAAAATATTTGTCAAATCTAAAATCCTTTCTGGTTATTTCTTGTTCTTGGCTAAAGTCCATTCCTGAAATTAGTTTCTAGTTTATGGAAAAAGGTTATTTCCTGGGTGTTTGTAGATTAAAATTTTGAGAAAATTGGAAAAAGGTAATATGGCAAATTTTTCCAAGATTTTTATTGGGCATGAAAATTGAAAGATTTGGGAGAAATGGGATTTACCAGAGAAAATATTCCCTCTTGTTTGATTTTGTTTCGATATTTGGCTATGGCAGTCCTTTTTAGTATATGTGCATCTCTGTGTAATTATTTAATAATAAATTTAATTTCAATTAAATTTATTGGGTTATTTAAGTTTTTTGTGGAAATTGTTTTATTTAATTATTTTTGGAAAAAATTGTATTAAATAAATTTGTGAGAAATAAATTTTTATTGGAAAATGAAACTTATTACATTCTGATTCTATTGTAAATTTTAAATTTAAAAAATAAAAATTAAAAAATTAAAAAAAATTAAAAAATTAAATAAAACTTTCAGTAGTTACTACCGACGGTAGTATAGCTACCGGTGGTAGTAGTGCTACCTACGGTAGTACAGCTACCGGCGATAGTAGTGCTACCTACGGTAGTACCTACTACCGTGCGGTAGCAGTGCTACTGGTAGTAGCACCTGCTTCAGTAAGGTAGCATGTACTACCTACGGTAGTACTTGCTACCATGCGGTAGGGAGGGGGGGGGGGTTATTTTGGTTTGCTATTTCCTGGGTTAAATTTTGTGAAAGGTTTGGTACATTCGGTTTTCATGCTAGTGCTATGTAATTTCATTTCTAATTAATTTATTAAATATTATATATATATATATATATATATATATTATGGGTATTATGTTATATAAGTATTATTTTAATATTGTGAAAATTAATTCATGTGTTTATATATATTTTGTAATTCAGAGTTTGGTTATTTCCAGAAAAGCTTATAATCTTAGATTCTAAATTTATGCTTGGAAATACATTAGGAGATTAATTTTTATGTGATTGATTTAACCTTATTGGACAAATGACAAAATTGATTTCCTTGTATTAATATAGTTCTATTTTCTTATTTTCTGGAAAATCTTTAATTGCAAGTTATTTATGCTTTTGGCTATTTAAAGAAAAGATTGTCTGTATTAGGATCTCGTGTAAATGGTATTTGCAGTCAAGCTTAATTTTGTTGCAATCCTAGTTGACTTGTCATTATGTCATATGTTGTTATACCCTTTGGTCAGGTGTTGTTGTATAACCCTGTTGATATGAGAGATTGTGTGTTTTGTTCCAAATGGTCAATCCTGGGCTAGTGATTGTGTATCCTTCACCTGTGGTTTGTCAGGATTAGATATGGTTGTCTATTTTGCCATAGATTTCTCATAGAGAGACCTTTCATATTAGTGTCCTATGAGAGAGAGTGGCTTTCGAGTGGGGACCGCGCCCGAAGTGGATGGCACGATAACCCCTCGAAAGTCAGTTAAGAAGTGATAACCTAGTAATTGATTAGGGGGTTGGGTAGATTAAATATTAATTTAATATAACGTGCCTCGCACATGGTTGAGTGCTTGTATAGGCTCAAGATGTGGTGAGAAGGTCTGGAATGGAAAACCTATCACCTTGTCTTCATGAAAGGATTGGTAGGGTCTGCATGAGGCTTAGATGGAGCTGGAGGTTCGGGAGAGGTTACTAGGATAACCCAGGATGGGGGCCGGGACCTATGGAGGCCTACCGGGGTAACCACCATAAGCCATATGATGACACTCTCTCCTTAGAGTCACTAATGTTTGTGAGGTGAGTCACATGGATGTTTGTGAAGTCATGTAGTTCTGTCGTACTTGTCTTATTTTTCTTGCTTGAGGGTCTTATACTATCTCCTAGCATGGTGGGGTGGTTCCATTTCGTGATCACATGGTTAGGTGATGGTGCCACTTCCCATCGGATGTTCTGGATTGTACCTTCAAGCAAGGAAAGGCTTCGTTGGTGTTTCTTGGTTCGTGGTGCATGTACCAGCTCTTGTTCGTAATCATTGTTCAGTTGAGACCTTGTGGTCATTGTATCAAACTTTTATGTAACCTTGATATTGAACTTTTGGATTCCATGGTATTTTTGGAAGCCATGTATTTATGGATATTGTAATATTATGTCAGTGGAATGTATGTTAATTCAGTTGCTTTGATCTTTTGTATAGATGGTTTATGGATAAATAAATGCATTGGAATACTTTAATTCTTTCATTATGGAATTTAGATGTATGTGTAGTTTTAATCTTAAGCATTTAATTTATCTAATGAAATGGATAATTGGATTAACCATGGTATCAATATAATCTGCAAATAAATCTTCGTTGGTAACCCTTATAAAATCATATGTTAGACTTCCGTTGTGCTATTAAACGTGCAATAGTTATAATTAATGCATTTAATCTAAAAAAAATAAAAATTTCACCCTTTAGTTGCCTAGTTGTGTTTTTTTCCTTTAGGGTTCCCGGCGGGGCATTTCATCTCATATAGTGTTCTCAGAGTATTTCATAAATTAGGCTAACCTTTAATGGTCATACTGAAGTATTAGGATTTAGAACCAACTCGTAGGAACTAAGCATTGAGATATCCAAAATTGGACCTATATTTAGGGGACAAGGATGCACAAACACTTTTTTCCACCCAAAATAGAGTGAATTAGATGTAAATTTTGTGCATTTAGTCCTATGCTCATACTAATAGTAAAGGAGAGAGAGAGAGAGGGAGAGAGAAAGAGAGAGAGGAAATTGGGAGAAAGATTACAAAGAGGTGTGGCATCACTAAATTTGAGGTTATAAGACCAAAATATTAGGATATTAACTCACACAATCACATACAAGGAGATGCAAAACAAAGAAAAGCTAAACAATGAAGAAATAAAATACACACAAAAAGGGGTTAGTACCAAAAATAAAGGCTCCAAGTTTGAGTGAGAGAGAGAGAGAGAGAGAGAGGCAATTGGGAGAAAGATTACAAAGAGGTATGGCATCACTAAATTTGAGGTTATAAGACCAAAATATTAGGATATTAACTCACACAATGACATACAAGGAGATGCAAAACAGAGAAAAGATAAACAATGACAAAATAAAATACACACAAAAAGGATTAGTACAAAAAATAAAGTCTCCAAGTCAACTATTTGAAGAGGCCTTTATAATCAAATTGTCTCAACCACTAATATCATTCTCAAAATGTGATTTCAAGAGAAAAAGTGATCATATGAATAGAGAAAGAGAATACATCAATTGGTGAGACAAGGAACCATGATCCATTGAATAACAAGGTGTTTTATGCAATGGGTTCATGGAGGAAGGAAAAAGGAAATATGGATTCCACAAGTTAGTAGGTTGTGTTATGGTACATGATCCATTAAAGCATGAATTATATGGGCAAGAAGTTGTGTTATATTGTGTGATCCATGTGAAAGGGAAAGGAAGAGTGAAAAGGTTTAGAAACTTGTGTTATTCTAGTCAACTTATCCTAAGATATGACTTGCAATGAGCGTCCAATGGTCTAGCAAGTTGTCTCATGAGATAATCAACTCATCTTGAGATATGGTCCATGAAGAGTTCAAAGTTAAAGCAAGACAAAATAATATACCATTAGATAATAACAATAAAAACATATAATTTTATATTGTTTCAAATAATTTTACTTTTGTACTTCTAAATCAAAATCTATTTAAATATTGTATGCAAACATATAAAAAAAATTTAAGAAACAAAAATAAACTAAAATAAATTGTATTTTTCATGGATCTTCTAGAATATACTCTATTAATATATTCAAACTTTCTAGTATATACTCTATTATATTCTACTAAAAGTGTAAGAACGAATAATTAGCGTTACCCATATGGAGACTAAATACAAACTTATATTTCTCTCCATCTATCACACCATCTAGAAAACAATAATAAGTGATAACCACCAGAAGATTAACACAAAGTCCACTTGTATAAATACTCTCATGGATCATATCATCATCTTTCCACACAAAATTTTTTATCTTCTTTACACGAGGATATTTGGAGTTGTAGAGAAGAGAAGAGACGATTGGGAAGGCCATAAATGTGTTTGTGTTACTTGTATGGTTACTAGGCATATTCCTTGCTGCGAGGCCATAAACACATGCTTGCATGAAGATTGTTTACAACTTGCTACTCCACAATGCTTAGATCTTGAAGGATATGATAGGATGAAAATGATCTCAATAATGCTCAATATTATGGATAGAATATGAATGCTTGTGATGATAAAACTAATTGATAGGATACTCTTTATAGGGTTCTCAAGGTATTTTGTAAATTAGGCTTACCTCCAATGCTCATATTGAAGTATCAGGGTCAAGAACCAACTGATAGGAATAAAGCATATACATATCCAAAATTGGGCCCGAATTTAGGGAACAAGGATGCCCAAACACCCTTCTCTAGGACAAGCACATATAAACACCCTTATCTACCCAAAATAGGGTGAATAAAGTGTTAACTTGGTGCATTCAATGGACCAGGATAGATGTTTAGATCACCATGTAAATAAATGACTTTAGTTTTATAATATAAAGGTAATAAATACACATGGAAGAGAGCTAGAAAGAAATATACTAAGTCAAGGGCACAAAAAGTAGTTTAAAATTGTAAAGGGTTACAATTTACAATGTTAGAGTAATGATAAAGATTGTCATAAATAATTATATGCTTATAGTGTAGTGAATACAATAAGAATTGCATTTTTTTTGTAAGAAAGTCTATAGAATCCTACAATGAAAATCCTATTGGTAATAGAAAAAAAAATCACTTCCAAATCAAGAATTTTCTTATCGATTAACTCTTTAAAATAATCCTGAAAGGAAATAATAAAGTACTTGCAATTGAGTAGGGTAGGTATTTTTTGATGAGAACAGTGAGGATCACCTCTCAATATACATCACCTCCACATAAGATTACAATCATGAGTGTGATCATTCAAATTCTAGAATATTATAATGTTGGATCTACTTTGAGGATTGGATTTATGAGCACATGTTCTTTCAAATAGAAAAGTTTGCAATATGTCTATCAACATATTTAAGATATCTTGATTCAACATGTAACTATTAGTGTAAATATTGAGATGTCTTTATCTAATCTTGCAAGGATTGGAGATGTTCAAGCTTACAAGGATTCTTAAAAGAAATTTGATACCACTAAAAAATACATAGTGAAGGAGTTTAAATCTATGCTTGGACTCTTCTAACATTCTTACAAAGCATCTCATATTCATGCCAAGGTACAAGAGTTGATCTATAAGAAGAGGTAAGATATCCTATAACAATATTGTAGGTTTGTATTATTATGTATTGTCTAGTTATTATTAGTTTGGTGTCTCAAATATCTTATTAGTTCTCATGGAGACATTTTATGTAATAGTATTAAACTATTATATGGTCTCAAATAAAGTCATGGTCAATTTCTATTATTTTATTTAAAATACAATGCATTTTCACGAGTCATTAATTATATTGTCATCAAAAGTATATCAAATCAAAATACAAAAGTTTCAGAAACATAAAACAAAAAAAATAAAAAAAAAATTGTCTCAATTAAGAAAGAATGCACTATTACTTGTACAAAATTTTAGATTTCGATGGTTATAGTTACACTTGATAAATAATTTAATAAAATATTTACTCTATGAAATATTTCATATTTAAATAAAAAAATTATACTACTAGATAATAACAATGAAAACTAGTAATTCTATATTGTTTCAAATAACTTCATTTTTGTACATTTAAATCAAAATCTATTAAAATATTGTATGCAAGTTATAAAACAAATTTAAAAAATAAAAAAATAATCAAAATAAATTGTATTTTTCATGAACTTTCTAGTATACACTATATTAATATATGATACTGGTAAGGTGAACATGTTTGTAAAGAAAATAGACCTATTCACCACTATATTATCTTCTCTTATAAATGCATACGATGTCTTTTAGTCAAAGTTTAGTGTGTGTGTGTGTGTGTGATTTAAGCCATTCAAAAAAAAGTGGCATATGATGAATGAACTAGAGATTAGGGTGATAGAGATGGATGTAGATGATTATTATATTTTATCAAAGTATAAAAGTTTAGATATATGGTTATAATTTACGATGGTATACATATATTTGACAGAAATTATATTTTATATAAACATTATGTAGTTTGATATAAGGGATAATAATGACAATACATGGATACGATTTCATATATTACAATATTCACCATGCTAGTGGTATCCACCATTATATCTATGATGGGTTTCCCATTCAAATCAATGGGGATTAGAAAAGGGCAATCATAAATGTCATTTGGAATGTTCATAGGAGAGAAATATTTAGTAGGCTTGGGAATATCTCTCTCTTAAGATGATCAAGGATGAGCATCCATCATAACTACCATATTAGAGAAACCAAAAATTACTTAAAAGGTAATAGTATAGCCTAAGAAAAGTATGTGAAAATTCAAATAATTTTGAGTAATTGAAATGACTTAGCCTCATGGCCTAGTATCCCATTGAATTGATAGAAGGATTTTGAATTGTATGAAGGCACAAGAGGACAGTTAGTGTCTAGTAGGCTAATAAGGGGTGATTGCACTAACTTATTTATAAGGAGCTCCTAAAGGATAGAGGAAAGAGTTGTATATAGCTTACTGAGTTCTCTACATATTATAAGTAGAGTAATACAGATAACAAACAAATAATGTATGTTTATTACATTTTTAGTATTTTTGGTAAATATATTCCTTTTATAAAGTGTAGATGAAAAAGAGGGTTTGAAAGAAGCAATAAGAGCCTACAAGAAAAGTACTTCAAAATACTTACTAGAATCAATAAGAGCCTACCAAAAAAGTACTTCAAAATACCTACTAGTTTTTGATAGTCCTAAAGAGAATGACATAAATACATAAATAAAGGGTATTGCATGGATAAAATAGATAAGAGGTTATAAGTGTCTAGTAAAAATTCATGACACATAAAATTATAGTACATAAGGGATCTATAAAAATAAGAATCGATAATGACATAAAATTATTAACGCCACATTTTTACTTACCCAACTAAGTGAACATGACCTAAGGTCTAATGTTTCTTCTTGGAAATATTGGTTAACTAACTAGTTAAATGAGTTAATATAATTGTCCACGAGTGAAAAAAACTAATCCAATGAGGCATCTTTCAAGGAATATATAGGAGCACTTTCAATAAAGTTTATAAATCCTAAAAGATAAAGTCACTATAGAGTGAAATGAAATTATGCACATGTATTTTTAGGTCACTCTTTCTATTTAAATTTTTAAACCTAGACACCTTAAACCTACCTATAAAATGGGTATAAGAATGAGAAGGCATAATCTAGTATGTCTATAATATAGAGATAAGAGGAACTAAGTGGAATAGATAGATAATATAACAAGCTAATATTGTGTAACTAAACTAAATTATACAAAAGTTATCAAATGATGAATTGGTGGTACATTGAGCATTGAAAGTGAAAGAATATAATTTGTGTGAGCGAAATGATATTGATATGTTGAGGTTTTCTCCATAGAGATTGATCTGCATGGTGGTATAAGAGGTGACTGTTGGTGTAAATAAATATTCATTATGGATATTATTACATTTTACTTAAGTTAACTTAGGATAATGCATTTCTTCGTAGTTTGGATTTGAGACACTTAGGGAAGTGTGCACATAGGGATAGAGCTTGTAGGAGAAATTCCACTTTTTGTGGTCTTGTTTTGTTGTTACACTCCACATTCGGTGGGTCATCCACCTCTTGTGGAATATTATATTATTTCTCCTACCTACCCCTAGTATTTCTTATCTACCCTTGCTTCTCATTGAGCCACATGTCATGATTGTGTGCTCGTACATCCATATGGCCTTGCCTATATAAGAAGGCCTATATTCATTATATTGGTGAATCTAGTTGATCATTTTCATATTGATAAGAATATAGTTTGTTCTTTTCATTCTTTTGTCTCTATTTTAATACTTTTCATTGTGCCCTTGATCTTGGCAAAATCTCACATGGTATCAGAGTCATTGGGGCTTCATTGATTGGTTTTTGGAGACATTGTGGAAGATTTCTATTTTCGGATCTGAGGAACTATGCTTTTTGGAGGCATCTTGGAGCATTTTTGACCTCACCATTGCATCCGGGAGGCCATTTCCATAAAAATCGAGTATAAATTCGACCTATTTTGGCAAAAACCGATTTTTGGGTGTGGAAGAAATTTTCTACCCAATTCGGGCGGTACGGTACGGAATTATTGGATATTTAAAAAAAAAAAAAAAAAAATTGAAATTTATTTTTGGGATCCATACCTTCTGCCCAGTCAGCATTTTCTTTGGAAATTTTTAGACCCCTCTCTGTTGAGCAGTTTGGATTTTTTGGGTCAACTTTGGAGGCCCATAACTTGCCCAATTTTGCTCCTTTTTTGGTGCAATTTTTTTTGATTTGGGCTAATTTGTCATGCTCTTTGTAGTGGTGTGGTTATTTTCTGTTTTTGGTGCACAGGCTTTTCAAAATTTTCAAATTCTCTCAGCTGTACCTGTCCAATCCCCAATTTACAACTTTAAAGGCCTCGTTTGAGCTCATATGACCTCCTTTTCAAGTGCCATTTTTTTTGAAAGTGTATGTTTTTTCATCTACTTTCATAATCTATGATCAAATTTCAGAGATTTTAAGTATAAATTATACTTTCAGATATTGGTCTTATTTGGCCTATTTGGTACTTGTAAATTGTTTGGATCTTAGTTTAGATCTCTTGCATTATTAGTTTGAGTCTCTTTTGGCCTTATTGAGGCAGTTGTAAAATTGAAATCAGAAGTCCACTTTGCCATTTTTTGCAAGTTGCCCATTGTACATGCACTAAGTATAAAGTGCCAAATCATCACTTTTGGGGGGGTTCTTTGATTGAGTGAATTTGGGGGGGTGTCTTGTGTGATTGTACCTCTCTTTCCTTGTGCTCTTTCATTTTTGTTGCAATGAGTCCTCATAAATTTCCACTTTTAATTCCACATAATTATGCATCATGGAAAATTAAAGTGTGGAGCAAATTAATGGAAAAAGGTCTCACACATTACATAGATGGAACAATAGCAGTACCACCTGATCCTAAGGCTGATCCTAATGCTCATTTAGAATGGCTCACTAAGAATTGCATGGCTCTTGGAACTTTGTGCAAGTATGTATTAGATGACCTCATCTTTCATATTGAAAAGTGTACTACAATCAAAGATGCTTGGGATATGTTTCAAAAATTGTATGGTCAAGTTGATGAAATCAGAGGTTATAAGATTGACAATGAGCTCACCAACTTGGATCCCAAGAGTTTTGATACAATCCAAGATTATGTCACCAAAGCAAATGAGCTAAGAGAAAAGCTTTAGGATTGTGGAATTGACAAAAAAGATGCTCAGTTGATATTCAACTTGTTGGACAAGCTTGCACCAAAATATGCAGCATTTGTGTCTAGCTTCCAAACTAATCGTTTGACAATGGGGAGTTCTTATGTTATGCCTTCATTTGATGCTTTCACAGAAATGTTGATATTGGAACAATCTAAGTTGTTGAACATGGGGCTTCTCAAGTCTTCAAAGTCCCAGGCTTTGGTGGCTAATCAAGGGAATCAAGGAAGTCAAGGCAAAGATTCCAACAAGAAGAAGAAGCACTCCAAGTCTAAGCCACAATAGGAAAAAGGACAATCATCCTCTCCATCACAAGGCAATTTTTCATCCTCTTCCAAGAAGGGGACACCACCTAAGAAGGATAAACCAACTTGTGCATATTGCAAGAAGTATGGTCATGATGAGCATCGATGCCACACAAAGCAAGTTAATGAGTTAACTAATCTTCTTAAGAAAAACAACATCAACTTGCCATCCACCTACACAAAGAAGGATTCATCTCCTTCCTCTTCCTCACAGTCTAAGGGAAAAAGGCAAGCATTTGTGGCTACAACAAGTTCTTCACAACAGTGGATACTTGACTCAGGTGCCTCATATCACATGGGTTCTACAAAGGAGCAGTTTTCTTCATTGGAGCCATCTAAGGCACCTCACATTTACATAGGTGATGATACACAAGTAGAGGTTGAAGGGAAAGGTTCAGTTGACATGGATGATGAAACATTTGAGAATGTTCTCTATGTTCCCAACTTGTCTACCAACCTTCTCTCTATCTACCAAATCACTCACTATGGGAATGAGAAAAGGTTGAGTTTACACCAGATTCAGTTGTGGTAAAGGAACTTGATGATGATGCCTTGGTAGCAGTGGGACAAGTCAATGACAACTCAAGGCTTTATTCATTCTCCCACTTTGTGCCAAGTTCACCTTCTAGGGCCTTGCTTACTCATTCAAATTTAGAAAGTAAGCTATGGCATGAGCGGTTTGGTCACCTCAACTACCGCTATCTTTAGCAACTCAGCACTAAAGACATGGTCATAGGTCTAACTTGAATCAGTTTTTCAAAGGGTGTATGTTCAGGTTGTTCCATGGGCAAGCATCCTGAGGAAAAGTTTGATAAGGGGAAAGCTTGGAGAGATTTGGAAGTTCTTCAACTTGTTCACAGCGATGTAGCAGGTCCATTTCTAGCACCTTCATTTAGTAAGGCCCGCTATGTCCTCACCTTCATTGATGACTACTCCCGCTTCACTTCGGTCTACTTTCTTATTCATAAGAGTGAAGTGTTTGACAGATTTCAGGACTTCAAGACTCGTGTGGAGAAGCAATCTAGGAAAGTGGTGAAGCTTCTTCACACAGATAATGGAAGGGAATATGTGAACAAAAGACTTGAGGATTTTTGTACATTTGAGGGAATTAATCTTCAGCATTCTGTCGCATACACTCCATAGCAGAATGGAGATGTAGAATGCAAGATTAGAACTCTTAAAGAAATGGCTAGTTGTATGATTCATGCATGTTCTCTTGATCCCACCTTTTGGGCCGAGGCTATCAGTTGTGCCACACACATCCAGAATCGGGTTCCTCACAAAGCTTTGCAAGGTATTACTGCTTTTGAAGCTTGGGCTGGTAGGAAACTGATTGTGAGACATTTTAGAGTCTTTGGGTGTCTAGCATGGGCTCGCATACCTCCACAAAAATGCAAGGCATTGGAACCTCAGAGTTGGCATTGCATATTTGTTGGATATCCCGAGGGTGTTAAGGCATATAGATTGATGGATCCTAAGACACATGAGGTATTCATTGAGAGGAGTGTTCACTTTGAGGAAAGCTCTCCTAGCTTAGCCTCTCTACCTCCTCCACCTTCCTCCATTATGGATAGTGATGCTAGTGATTCAGATGATGAGACTCCTTCAACTCCGACTCGCAGGGTTACACCTCTGCAAGGTCCACTTGCAGTTAAGGAGCCTCATTCTCCACCTCCACCTCAACCTTGTTGGGCTCGACAAACACTTGATTCAGCGGGTTCTCTTATTGGGGATCCTTCAGATACATGGAGAACTCAATCACAACATCAGGATCTTCCACATGCATTCATTGCTACCGCTTCCGATCCATAGACATTTCGGGAAGCATCAGGGGTTCCTGAGTGGGACCAAGCTATGGAGGAAGAGTATAGTTCCTTGATGAGGAGCAACACTTGGGATTTAGTCCATCTCCCTAAGGGGAGAAAGATGGTTCGATGTAAGTGGATCTATCAGACCAAGTTTGCAGCCGATGGTAGTGTGGATAAGTATAAGGCTCGGCTTGTTGTGAAAGGTTTCTTTCAGGTTGCAGGTGTTGACTATACTGAGACCTTTGCACTCGTAGCCAAGATGAACTCCATTCGCTTGACACTTGCTATTATTGCAGCTCATGGTTGGGTTGTACATCAGATGGATGTGAAGAGTGCTTTTCTTCATGGTGATCTTGATGAGGAGATTTATATGGAGCAGCCATAGGGTTTCATCTAGGATACTTCTTTGGTTTGTAGACTAATGAAATCTCTCTATGGCCTTAAGCAGGCCCCCAGGGCTTGGTACGCCAAGATGGATTCCTTTCTTCTCTCCACAGGGTTCACCAAGTGTCATTCCGATCCAAATGTCTACATTTTGCGATAGGATGACTCTCACTTGATACTTGTGCTCTATGTTGATGATTTGATCATTACAAGGAGTACCGCATCCATCATTAGCAAGGTCAAATCTGCTTTGCATGACAGATTTGCTATGAATAACTTGGGTCTTTTGCACTACTTTCTCGGGATAGAGATTTCACAGTCACCTTCCGGGATTACACTATCGCAGCCCAAGTATGCTCTTGATCTACATGCACACTTTCATATGGCTGATTGTAAGCCTGCCCCGACTCCCTTTCTTTTAGGAGTCAAGCTTGAGGCTCAGTGTTCTTCTCCACCAGTTGATGCCACTTTGTATCGTCAGCTTGTGGGTAGTCTCATCTACTTGACCCATACACACCCTAATATTTCATTTGCAATTGGCATGGTTTCTCGCTTCATGCAGGAACCACATGAGCTTCATTGGAAAGCTGCCAAATGCATCCTCCATTACATCCAAGGTACACATCACTATGGGATTCACTATGCAGCAGGCACAAGACTTTGCTTGGTTGGTTACATAGACTCCGATTGGGTTGGCGATCTTGATGATCGTAAGTCTACTTCTGGTTATAATTTTCACCTTGGTTCAGGCCCCATTTGTTGGCAGAGCAAGAAGCAATAGCATATTTCTCTCTCTTCGACTGAGGCTGAGTATCGAGGCGCTATTAACACAGTGACTGAGACCATTTGGCTCTAGTAGATTCTCGTAGAGTTTGGGTTCACCAATCCATGGTCGACAGTTCTACATTGCGATAATTAGAGTGCTATTGCAATCTCAAAGAACCTGGTCCAGCACCAGTGGACCAAACACATCGAGATTCATATGCACTATATCCGAGAGCTCATTCAGGAGTAGGTCATTGATTTGCAGTATTGTCCTACAACAGAGCAAGTTGCTGACATATTCACCAAACCTTTCACTAAGAGTAAGTTCCAGCAATTGCGAGCTCTCTTGGGGGTGCAAGATGTGTCATTAGGGGGGGTTAGCTAACTTCTCCTTCCTCTCTTATGGGGGGGACTTTTTCCTCTTTGAGGTTTTGTCCATCTTCTTAGAGAGTCTTTTGTACATTCATCTCTCTTTTGGGGGGGATTTTTTTCCCACTGGGTTTTCTCCCTTTCTCCATTTGTGAGAGATTGCATTGCATAGTTTTTCTTGCATTTGCATATTGTAAATGGGTACCTATCATGCCCTAGTAGCCGAGACCCATCTTGCATTGTTGACTTGAGTCTTCATTCCCCTAAGTTGCACTTAAGGGGTGGTGTTGGTGTAAATAAATATTCATTATGAATATTATTACACTTTACTTAAGTTAACTTAGGATAATGCATTTCTTCGTAGTTTGGATTTGAGACACTTAGGGAAGTGTGCACATAGGGATAGAGCTTGTAGGAGAAATTCCACCTTTTGTGGTCTTGTTTTGTTGTTACACTCCACATTCAGTGGGTCATCCACCTCTTGTGGAATATTATATTATTTCTCCTACCTACCCCTAGTATTTCTTACCTACCCTTGTTTCTCATTGAGCCACAGGTCATGATTGTGTGCTCGTACATCCATATGGCCTTGCCTATATAAGAAGGCCTATATTCATTGTATTGGTGAATCCAGTTGATCATTTTCATATTGATGAGAATATAGTTTGTTCTTGTCATTCTTTTGTCTCTATTTTAATACTTTTCATTGTGCCCTTGATCTTGGCAAAATCTCACAGTGACAAAGCTAGGAAATGAGGCATCCATCATCGATAATTATACATTGGTAGATACCATTTTTTTATATATGTCATGTACATAGTTGCCATTTTTTTATATATGTCATGTACATAGTTGGAGCTAACATAGAAATAAAAAAAAATGTTTTTATTGATATTTGAATGTATCATTATTATATTCAATAATTTCTATCTAGGAAGGGACATACATGCAGGACATTGACTGTAAGCATTCATTCACTAGAAATAACCTATTTTTCCTTTAGTTCTGATGGCAAGCCTCACTGGTCACTTAAAAAAATTCACCTTTCTAACAAGATTTGGCTCAAACTTTCTTATTACAGACAAGTATTTTGAACAAGAATTTAATAATAGATTTATTTAACTGAAATGGAGACTAAGAAAATACTCTGCAGTCTCATACACATCTAGAGAAATAGGAAGAATATCAAATAAAATCTCCAATATTAGTTTATCGTAGGAAGACAATCAATTATCCACTTTAATGGCCAGACAATCATAGAGATTCCTCCTTCAGCACATTGGCAGTGTTCAACTTTCGTCTTTCACAGACATCTGGGACTTTGATTTATTCATTCTCTTAAACCAATGCTTACGTTGTGTAAACTTCTATGTTTCCTTTCCTTGTCTAGTCATGTCTCTAACTATCAGCCCCTTTCAAATAAGGTTACCAGTCGCTTGGGAAAAAAAGCCGACCATCAACAAACAAATGACCTCTCATTTGTGCCTTTTCAAAGGCCTCCTTTGAATCATCGACTGCCAACCAAACCACAACCTAACTATAATTACAAACTGATAAGTAAGATTGTTGGGTTAGAAGAGCACAATGACCAAGCAGTTAAAGCCCCCCTTCAAAATGAATTCCTATCACTTGGGTAAAAGGAGACAAAAAACTCCCTCACTTTCTATTTTCCAAGGTGATAGCAGCAACTGGAGAATTCATATATACTGCAACACGATAAGGAACCCAACTCCAAACAAACAAACAAAAAATAGAACTTCAGCCATAAATAAACCAAAACATTGCAAGAGCGGGATGCCCCTACATTAGACGCCCTGAGTGGAAAGAATTCATGAGCTCCTCCTCATGAGATCAGCCACTAAATGACCAAGTTTATAGATCTCATCCTTTGTGAGCCAATAAGCATCTTCAATAGAATAATTTCTCCATTTGATGAGATACTTAAAATACTCATGCTTGCGGGTCTTCTTCAATAACTTCTTATCTACAATGCATTATATTTATGGTGGTGCAGAGGCTGCAGGCTAATTTTCAAGAGATGAAATTGTGGTCTTAACCCCATTCTCTGCTACATCCCCCTTATATGGATATAAATATTCTACACTAAAAATAGAAGATATATTTGTTGGCAACAAACATTGTACAGGTCATCAAGTGTTTTCATTGATGGCAACCTAAGTTAGTTATTACATCTATAGTGTGTCCTCTGATCATACCAAAAGTCAATTTGAAGATTTGGTTAAGTCTAGTGAGCTAGAATAGAGCATCCACTAGACTATAATATTTTTGTTGACATTTCATTTCTGCTAAATATTTTGTGTTGCGGAGCTAGAGCAAGATAGTTAGATGTCTAGAGTAACTTATTCCATGATCTTAGGCTCCAATGATGATTATTAAGCAAGTAAGAAGATATGGTATACATGTTTTTGGGTTGAAAAGTGTGGTATGGCCGACTTGGTTAGTTGATTATTATGTGGAATTGATCAAGTAATTTTGGTGATTGTTTTTGTGATCGAGGATTTTTAGCCAAAATTTTGGAAGCATGTGGACAATTCCTTTTGGTTCTAATATGCATTAGAGTTTGGATTGAGGTGAATATGTATGCACATTTCCTTATTTGTATAGTGTTTGTAAGGTCAACTTGTAAAAGACCTAATTTCATGTTACAAATATATAAGACCAATTGATATGATCATTTTGGGTATCGGTGAATGTCTTAAAAGTGTTTGTGATCTGTTGTGCATAGTTTGAGCATGTACACAAGTAAAGGATTTCTGCTCTGGAATATTCTAAAATATTGGAACAAAGCAGTTTAGCAAAGCATGTTAGCTTGATGATGATGATAGAGTTGTAATAGGATGTTTAATTACTTTATTTGTGTTATCATTAATGGAAACCATGTTTTGTTAGTCATCTAACTCATCTAGACCAATAGGTATAGCCTAACCGGTAATGGAACTGGTTGACAACAAGGTAAACACAAACAAAGCAATGATCAAGTGACTGGTACGGATGATTGGTGAAGAATTAGACATTGTGGTTTTATAGGAGTGTTGGAGATAGAAACATGCACCTATGTTCCAAACCGCATCAACAAATTTTGATGAATTGAGTGAGTGATGAATGAAAGAACATTTAAAGTTAGGAAGAATATAGAATAGGTATAGCAGAGTTTGTTTGATCGATAAACTGGTAGAGTTTTTGTTATATTTTTAAGTTATTTATTGTTTTGATGATATTAAAAAAGTGTAATGAGTAGGAAAATATAAAGGTTACTAGATTCATTGAATCCAGGGAATTGTTCCAAGGTTCTTGTGTAGGGGAAAAAGTAAGACTAGGCAAGAAAACCCTAATCTCACTCTTACATACACACTCATAGAATACAAAAGATCCTAGGGAGGTAAAAAACTTCAACTACTTCTTGTGAGGAAGACAGAGTCGAGGATTACCTCTTATGGTTTCTATTCCATTTCTCTGAATGAGTGATAGGAAAGATAAAAGTATGCATAGTAACACTAACCTAAAAATGCAGAACTGAGAATAACTGATGTGCTGCTGAAAATAATACATTAAGAGGCAAATCCAAAGGTGCACTTGTGTTTGAAATCTGAGCCAAAATGTTCGGGACCAAGCTGCTATGACCCTGTCCTACTTCTGTAGACCTGAAGTTGTACCTGCAGAACTGGAAACTAAGATCTAAAACTTGTTGTTCTACCAAATCTTGCTAAAAATAGGGAGGACCAGGGAACCACGCCCTTTTCCTAGGAAGGGCCAAGGTGCCACACCCCTGTTCCAAGAGTTTATAATGAATTTTTCCCTCCGGAATAGTCTTTGTGCTTTTTGTTGGTCCTGAAACTTTTAGTGACGCTCGGCTCTAAATATGCACCTGAAGCTGAAAAATAGGATTTTTAATGGCTATATAGGGTTTTGCCTTAGTCAAACCCCCATTTTTTTTATTTCCACCTCAACAAATAGTTGACTTGTAAAGTAAAATAGTGTGTGCAAGAACCTTGTGTGTGTGCAAGATCCTAGGATGAGAGTAGACAATCTAGACCAACCCTAAAGAGTAAACCCTAATTGCTTGTAATTGACAAAGTAAATGCTTTAAATAAATTATTTAAAGTGATCTAAAGCATGAATGTAAACCAAATTGATGTAAATAAGATCACACAAAGACATGGAAACAACATGAAACCATACACAAACCCTAAGGGAGAGGTGCAAGCCAACCTTCAGTTGGTGATCTCCTATTGCTTTCCTACATCTTCAAAAGCCATCAAATGATGAAAGCATGCTTGATGAATGCTTGAGAGGTATTGTTGAATTTTGTTGAAGACCTCACAAGATCTTCTCTTTCACTACATAAAAGGTTGCTCCAAAAGATCTCTCTATATTCCTCTTAGATCCTCTTCAAATGAAGAAAGAGATCTCTTATGTATGAAACCCTAGATCTAAATTTCAACTTTAGGCTAACCTAGGATTTGAATTTACCGCTAATATTTTAGGGTTAAGCAGTATTATGCTCCCAAAATTTTGAGAAAAATGTCAGGGACCATGTGCAAAGTGCACATGGTCTGACCAACTTTTTACCAAATTTTCAAGACTGTTAGATACAATGATATTAGAGTGAATCCCAAAGTTATAGCTGATTTCAAGATGTTTTGATATGCAAAATCGGGCCTTAAAGGTTGAAATAGGACATAATTAGGGTTTATGATTAAATGATTAATTAGAGGAATAAAATGAAAAGGGGCACACTTAGGGTAAAGGGCCCAACTTTATAACATGTTAAGAGGTGAAAGATGACTTCAGATTTAATTAAATCCATTAATTAAATTCTTAAAAGAGATGAGAAATGCAAGATGCAAAACACCTTAAGGTGGGTGCTAAACCAACCATGGAATTGTACCACCCTATCAAGGGTGTACAATTTACAATGCTAGATTTAGCCCCACTTTAGTATTCATATGAAACTACGTATATATGCAAGCTAAAGTACAGAACAGTAAACATCATTTTAAAAAGGATATATCCATAAGTTGTCGGACGAAGCCACCAGCGGTATCTACAGTACACAGCTAGGAACCGCAACCTACAGAATAACATGTTATATCACAAAATAACCCCATGATTACTAAGGAAGGTGATGAAATTCAGACATAGCTATATTCCCCCCTATTTTGGCTTACTTATAAGTGAGGTGAAAAGGGTATCATGTTTACCACAATGAACTATGATGGAAACCTTGGTGAAACATGTTCACAACAATTCTTTATTGTGCATCCAAGTTCTTTATAGAACAAATGTAGAGCAAGAGAACTAATTCATGATTCCAACACCATCGACAGAATGAAAATCGCATCTCCCTAGCTCAAGTTATGATAGATTGAGTAAAAAGGGTGAAATTAGGGTTTATAAAAAAATTATAAAAAATGAAAAAGTGGATAACACATAAATATGAAAAATGACACTTTCATTTGTCACTTTTTGACTTTTAGCACTATTCACTACAGTGGAGCCGACGTATTAGTCATCATGCCTTGACGTCGACCCGAACAACCCATGTGGATGGAGATCCTATGCCGAGTCATGATGACTGATGAACGACTTGATGACGTGAGTTGACTTTTCCTTTACTCTCCTTTGAATTTTACACTGATTTCAATGTTTGATGATGTCACTTCCTTGATCACACATGTGCCCCCTATGTGGGCCCCACAGGTACTAGGCTGCCGCGGTCCTCCTTGGGTGCCCTGGTTCCAAGGAGGTACCTTGGTCATCCCAAGGCACCCTACTCCCAAGAGGGTGCACTGGTTGTCCTAGGGTGCCCTGGTCCTAGCATAGAGCGGCCAAGGGTCACATGGGGTCAGGGGTCACATAGGATAGGTTGTTGATGATCGATTGAGCAATTAATGATGACACTAATGTTTTGGTTTATAGATTCTTCCCTATATTCCTGAGCACACTTCCAGTCACACCTTCTAGAGCTTGCGAAGTCAGATTCCATGACTCTCACAAAAGGATAGAGAGTTGCTTCACACTATAGGATTATGGTAGGTGATGACCATGCTTGTCATCAAGTTCCTTCTGGCAATGCTAATGGCACTGATTGAAAGATGGGATATTGATACCTCCACCTTTCTGCTACCTATGGGGGAGATGATAGTCACACTTGAGGATGTATACCACATACTCCATCTCCCAATTAGGGGAGAGTTAGTGAGATATCAAGCCAACCACACCCCTATCGATTACAAGAGGGAGACGATCTACTGCATCAGGAAAGAGATGCTCGATGAGACTGGGGGTCATATTATGATCATTTGGCTCCTACATCCTACATGTGAGGTTTCTCTAGTGAGACGGTTGATGATTGCAACCATTGCATTAGTCGTGTGCCTTAATGGGTGCAACATACATATACATGGTGGTCTCACTTACGTAGTTAGAGACATGAAGAGACATCAAAGGGTATTCTCCTGGGGGCAGACCATACTAGCCCACATCTACCATGACTTAGGAGAGTACATATTTCAATAGGGATGTAGCCTAATGACCTGTACACTACTTTAGATATTGATATTAGACCATATTACATGAACTAAACCTGCTAGGGTACACAATGACCTAGTTTCAAAGCAACCTAGAGTGCTCGCGTATCCAATTTCCCGTGAGTGGTAGTTCGGGGATCTGCTACATTAGAGAGTGATTTTTGATAGACTGAGCATGGAGACCATCAGATGGAGACCCTACCTTAGGATGTACATGTGGGAAGGGACACATAGGCAGTTGTTCTGCATGCAGTGAAACCATTTACTAGAGGGACAGTAGAGCCACATCATGGTCCAATTCTACTTCGAATGAGTCCGGTGGCAATTTGACTTTGAGGAGTGTGTTTAGACATATGTGCCTATCTATATTCATCACTCACGCGTGATTCATAGGCTGGGAGCCATTCCAAGCCCTACCAGTGATGAGATTGACATCATAGATTCATATGGGTTGGATCAAGACATCGCGACTGATTATAGAGATGATGTGGGTACATAGTGATGGTACATCACATGATGGGGTAGGACATACCATGGATCCATATTTCTAGTAGACTATCCTAGAGGGAACCCTAGACCATGGAGACCTATAGGTGACGAGGAGGAAGCTAGCACATCTAAGGATCTTGGTGAGGAGGACACAGATGATCAGGATGATGATGTAGGGCAGCAGAAGGCTAGTAGTGTAGGAGACAGAGCTCAGGATGGTGATGATGAGGAGGATGGAGAGGAGGACCAGGATGAGGAGGGAGAGGATGAGGAGGATGAGGAGGAAAATGAGGGTGAGAAGGATGAAGAGGAGGATGAGGAGGCTGAGGAGGACGAGTCAGATATAGTTCCTCATCACTTAGGGGATGACACAATAGCCCTAGATCTATGGAGGATTCCATCGCGAGTGGAGAAGGACCATGTAAGGAGTCCTAACTCTAGTCCCCATTGTCCTATGTCCATCGTGCAAAAGACACTACGAGTGCAAAGATCCTAGCGGGTTATAGTCACTCACCTCCACAATCATTAAACAAGTTTTTTCCATGACACTACTTTAATTAGTTCACCATTTTGATCTTCAAACCATAGCCTTGAATTCATTAACTTTATCTATATATCTTTCTTATACAAATATCCTTTTCACACAATATTTTATTTCTAACTCCAATCTATGACTTTATTTTAATATTCCATGTCATATTAGGTCATCCTCAATAGTTTAATTGTCAATGTGTTATGGTTAGTTTATTTAAATAATAGAAGAAATCATGGTAAAATAATTGAATAAATAATAAATATTTATTTAATTAATTAAGGACATTTTTGGGTGTCTATATAAGATATTTCATGTTCCATGAACATTAGTAGCTCAACTTTTGACAATTGGGAGCACAGGTGTTGAGAAAGATGTTGAGAAAATTAAGTAAATGGATAGTACTACTGAAGATTAGAGGAATATGGAAACTAAAGTTGGTCATCTCAAAGGCAATCAAGTGAAATTTTATAAAAAATGCGTGGTAGATAATTACCTACTATAGAGAATTATTTTTAAAATATTTCAATACAGTTCAACATGTTTCAAGAGGAAATAGAGGAAAGGAAATGTAAACATGAGCTCTAGGAAACTACTCCTTAGTAAAATCCTATCATTACTTAATCTAGCTCCAAGTAGAAAGGTAAATATAAAGAAGCTAGCTTGACTATCCCTCATTCCATCCCTATTGAAGACAAGAGTAAGATTCATAAAGAGATGTTTTTTGAGGACTAGCTAGATTTATCAAACAAAGAGTCATAGGCTATCAAATGCCTAAATTTGCTAGGTGACTCATAGATGGTTCTCTAGTCATTGGATGGTCTTCTTTGTTTTTCCTATTTTTAATTTTCTTTTACTATTTTGTAACTTTTAGTTTCTCTTATCCTATTTATGATGGGACTCATTTCTATTGCCTCCTTGGTTTCCTTGTAAAGGTTTGGACCCTCTTGAATTAATCTAATCAAAGAAATAAATAACCTATTTTACCATCATCTAAAGAGGCTAGGTATCAATTCACTACTTTATCTAGCTAGAAGCTTCTTTAGCTTAAATATTTTTTAAATAAGCTTATATTTTCTCAATCATCCCACTAATCTTTGGTTTGATAAGTAGTGTTTCATATGTAATTTTTATATATTATTTAATTTTTTCTTTGTGTAAGATAGGTCATTGAGTGTACTACACGAAAAAGAGATGCCCAGGTGAGACTAGGGGTCATATTATGATCAGTTGGCTCCTACATCCTATGGGTGAGGTTTCGGTAGTGAGACGGCTGATGATTGCAACCATTGCATTAGTCGTGTGCCTTAATGGGCATGACACACATATACATGGTTGTCTCATTTACACAATTAGAGACATGGAGAGACATCAAAGGGTATTCTCCTAGGGGTAGAGCATGCTAGCCCACCTCTACCATGACTTAGGAGAGTACGTATTAGGGCAGGGATGCAACCTAATGATCTGCACACTACTTTAGATATGGATATTAGAGCATATTACATGAACTAAAATTGCTACGATACCTACCCATTGACCTAATTTCGGAGCATCCTAGAGTGTTCGCGTATCCAATTTCTAGTGAGTGGCGGTTCAAGGATCTTCTACATTAGAGAGTTAGGTTTGACAGACTGAGAGTGGAGGCCATCAGATGGAGACCCTACCTTAGGATGTACATATGGGAAGGCACACATAGGATTTTGTTCTGCATGCAGTGAAACCATCTACTCGAGGGATAGTACAACCACATCGTTGTCCCATTCTAGTTCGATTGAGTCCCGCAATAGTTTGGGCTTGAGTATTGTGTTCCAACATACGTGCCTATCTATATTCATCACTCATGTGTGACTCCTAGGACGGGAGCCAATCCAAGTCCTACCAGTGATGAGATTTACATCATAGATTTAGATGGGTCAGATAAGGACATCGCAACTGATTATAGAGATGATGTGGGCACACACCGACGATACATCCCATGGTGGGTTAGGGCATACCTTGGAGCCATATTTCCAACAAACTATCCTAGAGGGAACCCCAGACCATGAAGACACATAGGTGACAAGGACAAGGCTAACACATCTGAGGATCTTGGTGAGGAAGACACAGATGATCAGGATGGTGATGCAGGGCAACAGGAGGCTAGTAGTCTAGGAGACAAAGATCAGGATGGTGATTATGGGGAGGACGGAGAGGAGGACGAGGACAAGGAGGGAGAGGATGAGGAGGATGAGGAGGACAAGGAGGGCGAGGTGGGTGAGGAGGTTGAATAGGATGAGTCTGATGTAGTTCCTCATCACTTAGGGGATGACACCATAGCCCTGGATCTACCGAGCATTCCATCACGAGTGGAGCTGACTCTGGTCCCCATCCTCCTATGCCCATAGTGCAAAGACACTACGAGTGCAAAGATCCTAGCGGGTCCCAATCACTCACCTCCACAATCATTCAACAAGTTTTTTGCACGACACTACTTTAATTAGTTCACCATTTTGATCTTCAAACCCTAGCTTTGAATTCATTAACTTTATCTTTTTATCTTTCTTATACAAATATCCTTTTCAGACAGTATTTTACTTCTAACTCCAATCCATGGCTTTATTTTACTATTCCATGTCATGCAAGTCATCTGCAATTTGTTAATTCTCAATGTGTTATGGTTAGTTTGTTTAAACAATTGAAGAAATCATGGTAAAATAATTGAATAAATAATAAATATTTATTTAATTAATTGAGGATACTTTTAGGTGTCTACATAAGATATTTTAGGTTCCATGAATATGATTAGCTCCACTTTTGACAATTGGGAACATAGATCTTGAGAAAGATGTTGAGAAATTTAAGAAAATGGATAGTACTACTGAAAATTAGAGGAATATGGAAATTAAAGCTGGTCATCTCAAAGGCAATCAAGTGAAATTTAATAAAAAATGTGTGGTAGATAATTACCTACTATGGAGAATTGATTATTAAATCTTTCCATACAGTTCAACATGTTTCAAGAGGAACCAGAGGAAAGGAAATGTAAACACAAGCTCAAGGAAACTACTCTTTAGTAAAACTCTATCATCGCTTAATCTCGCTTCGAGGAGAAAGTTTAATATAAAGAATCTAGCTTGACTATCCCTCATTCCATCCCTATTGATGACAGGAGTTAGATTTATAAAGAGTTGTATTTTGAGGACTAGCTAGATTTATCAAACTAAGAGTCATAGGCTATCAAATGTCTAAAGTTGCTAGGTGACTCGTGGATGGTTCTTTGATCATTGGATGGTCTTCCTTGTTTTTCCTATTTTTAATTTTCTTTTACTACTTTGTAACTTTTAATTTCTCTTATCCTATTTATGATGGGACTCATTTCTATTGCCTCCTTGGTTGCCTTGTAAAGGTGTGGACCCTCTTCAATTAATCTAATCAAAGAAATAAATAACCTATTTTACCATCATCTAAAGAGTCTAAGTATCAATTCACTGCTTTAGCTATCTAGAAGCTTCTTTAGCTTTAATATTTTGTAAATAAAGCTATATTTTCTCTAATCATCCACTAATCTTTGGTTTGATAAGTAGTGTTTCATATGTAATTTTCATATATTATTTAATTTTTTCTTTCTGTAAGAGAGGTCATTGAGTCTAAGTACCCAATTAAGCCTATTCAAAGTTTTCTCCTTAATTTTCACTCAAGGGTGAGTTGGTTTGGAAGGTGTGTAGAACCTAACTAGTTCACTAATAGATCCTTTTCATGCTTATTTAGTCAAGTTATTTCATTAGCATGTTTCCTTCTTATATCTCAGTTCGTATGATTATAATAAGTGTCATAATCCTATGTTAGCCTATGTCCATTTTCATGTATAAAAGGGTGCTCTTCTATAAGTTACTCATCTTTTAAATATTATATCATTATTTCTATAGAGAATTTTTACTACATCTCTCATATGTAGATTTTATTTTATGTTGTAGATTATTCTTTCACCCATAAGGTCTTAAACATGTACAATACTTGCAGTATAAACTGAATCACTTCTAAAAGGAAACAACCTGTGATGTCTCCATCAATGACTTAAAATTGAAACACATAATTTATCGTTAGGTAATCTAGGGTGGCAGTCTTGATCAACCTAATAGTTAAGAGTTAGAAAAAATAAGTATAAAAATTACAAATTATTTAATTACATGGTTCATCTCCTTCAAAGAATAATAAACAAACAAGATAATAAATGTTCTTCTCAGCCAAAAACTAAAAACTAAAAACTAAAAAATGACAATAATACCTCCATAAACATAAGTACCCAAAGTATCCTTAAAGAATAATTAGAAGTAATCTCTCTAATAGGAACAGCTCAGGGATGACACTCAAACATGATTGGGTGTTAATCTGAGAAACTGACCTCGAGTCAAGAATCGGTTGCGTAAGGAATACATTGCATAACATAGAAGGCACCACTTTAATGCAAGCTTTTCATATTCCAATAAAAAACAATATCTCTGAACCGTCTATTGCATGGTTAAAATTGTCATATTCCGAAATAGTAGGATCATCATTATTGCATATTCTGAAAGTTGTATCAGACACCATTTCAATCCTTATTTCTAAAGGATTAAGAAGAAATATTCTCAACACATTTATTCCGTATATATCAGCCATTGTTGCATATTATCATCCATATTGTATCCCATCCATATATATATATATAAGAACTGAGAATTGATTACTTGTGTAATCTCTTTAATAAACTCTAATTACAATTGTTTGATTAAGTAAGAATTTAGAATTTTCTTATTGTTCCAGTTTGTTGAGACATTACAAGTGGCATTAAAGTCACGTTCATACCAACAACGAGGTACAAGTATCGAGATGAGATTTAAGAAAAAAAAGAAATCATTTCTTTATGAGCAAATAAATACTCAACAAAGAATGGCTTAACCACTTGACATGCTCACACAAACTTTTATCAGTGTTTTAGCAAACAATAATAATCGAGGAGGGAACAAAGGATAATCAAACAATGGAAGCCCAAACCATTGATCAACCACAAAAATTTCTCAGCTCATGATGCCAACATTCACACCAAGAATGACACCAGAAGAAGACAATGAACCATCAATAAGAGATATTCAAGACCAATACAGACAATATTGGGTAGATGGAGGACTCCAAATTGAAATGTCCTTGAAACAGTACATGGAGCTAAGGCTAAGACACATGACAAGAAAAGGAAATCATGATAATTACTCTGAATTAAAGAAGAAGATTAGGAAACACAAAATACCTTATTTTTATGGATCAGGAAATACTACGGCAAGGTCATGGGTACAAATGATAGACACCTACTTTTAGTTAAGCATTATGTCCGAAGAGGAAGCCATCAAGTACACAACACTAAATCTAGATGGGGGAGCACATGAATGGTGGTACCATGGAATGACCACTATGGGTCATGCATAAATCACTTCTTATGCTGAACTCATAGAAAGGTTAATTGAGAGATTTGATAGCAAATTTTTGAAACTTAACTTCAAAGTATTAGCACAGCTTAAAAAAGGGGGATCTATTGATAAATACGTCATGTAGTTCCATCAAAGTATTAGCACAACTTAAACAAAGGGGATCTATTGATAAATACATCATGGAGTTCCAACAATTGTGAGCTCTTGTTACTAATATATCCAAAAGAAGACTAACAGTCATATTCCTGGATGGACTAATGGAGCCATTAAGAGGATAGATAAAAGTTCTCAACCCAAATAAACATCAAGAAGATATCAAGAAATCTAGAGATATGGCTCAAGGGATAATTAAGAATAAAAAATCCAAGTTTAAAGAACCAACAAAGCCTAAAGAATAGTTTGACCCACCAAACTCAAGGGAGACTCCTAGAAGGAATTAGTTAGATGAGGAAACCCACCAATAACTAAGGAGGAAGAAGTTATTTTTCACACGCAATGAGGCATGGGAACCTAACCATAGATTCATGGCAATGAGAAAAATCCATTATATTGAAGTATGGCCAAATAGTCAATCAAAAAATGAGGATACACCCTCATCTTCATGAAAGAAGGATGACACCTTAGCTACCATTAGGGGAGATTGAGATCTTTCCACATTCAAAGTCTAAGGACACCTTAACCTACATCCCATCACCATCTTGGTCTATAGTGGATCCACACAAAACTTTTTAAACTCCTCACTACTACAAACACAAGAAATATTTGCATATGAACAATAAGGATTCCCTATAGTTCTGGCTGATGGATTAAGTATGAGATGTCGTACTATAGCTCTCGGGCTTGAAATTACCATTGAGAATTATATCTCATCTTTACACAAGATGATTTCCATGTATTGGAGTTAGGAAACATTGATGTGATATTGGGAATACAATGGACGCCCTCCATTGGTCCCTTCACCCAAGAATTAGATCTATGAATTTGAAATTTAGGAATTATGAGGGAGAAATCATCCTAAATGGATTACATGATGAAGAACCATATATAGAATCAAAAAATATAAGCCATGACATAATTAGTGAACATCTTAGAAGGAAGGAACAATAGCAAGATGAGGAAGGTTCCCTTACTATCAGAGATACCCAATTCATCATGAGGCTTGGAGGAGGTCTACACAAATATTTTAAGAGATGGTTGAAATCCAGATGTTCATGATCAAAAGACATAGAGGAATACAATAGCTTTAATGAAAGAAATGGATCACTTTGGCATGCTTATGGACAAGCATCTCCAAGAAGGGGAGACTATGATGTCCCCATTAGTGACTTAAATAGAAACACATAATGTATAAATAAATGAATCACTTTAGCATGCTTTTGGACGAGCATCTCCAAGAAGGGGAGACTATGATGTCCCCATTAGTGACTTAAATAGAAACAAATAATGTATAAATAGGTGATCGAGGGTAGCAGTCCTTATCAACCTAGTAATTAGAAGTTAAAATAAATAATTATAAGAATTATAGGTTAGTTAATTACATAGTTCATTTCCTTCAAAAAATAATAAACAAACAAGGGAGTCAATTTTGTTATCAGTGAAAAAAAAAGATAGCAGTACCTTCATAAACATAAGTACCCAAAGTACCTTCAAGAATAATTAGAAGTCATACATGTAATAGGAAGAGGCCAAGGATGAATCTTGGTATACTTGTAAGCTTAAGAATATAAATACTTGCAAGCATCTATAGAAACAAGTGGAGTCTAGAGGGTACACACTTGCCAAACATAAGCATCTCCCTCATCCACACACCAGCCCACAATCATACCCTTCTATATCATAAATAATCGATACATAAAAGGATAGGGTCATGAAAAAATCATCCTTGGATGAGTGGAATCCTCACATTTGAACAGTGGATACGATGTCAAAGATATAACACATAAGAAGATATGTCCAAATCAAAGGATGTTGATAACTCTATAAAACATTAAAGACATGACACACAATCATGATTAGGTGCTAAAAAATTCTCATCAAGGAGTTTGATCATCAAAACTAACCATTTCTTTTGATAGTTATTTAAAACTGATTTAATGAAGTAGTGCAATCAAACATAGGACAATCCTCTTAACATTGTGCCTCCTCACATCACAAGTAAAGTATAAGATCAAGTTCTAAATATTCTCAAAAGCATGGATGTGTATTTATGTCTCTTTGTATATTTACCATGTTGAATAGCTCGATCTAAGGAATTGAACTCAAGTCAAGGATCGGTTGCATAAGGAATACATTCCATAATGGAGAAGGCACCACTTTAATGCAAGCATTTCATATTCTAATCAGAAACAATGTCTTTGTACTATCTATATCTTCATAATTATTATGAAGCATATAAGGCCGAATGTCGAATATTGTAGCATATATAACAAATAGATAAAATATTAGACAAGGCTTAGTTCATTGCATGGTTAAAACTGTAAAGAGATTACATTTGTTAGGTTAGTATTATTGCAATTTATTGTGATCAATTTTTTATTAATTTTTAAATAAAAGTGGAGAACCATTAAACTTTATTTATATTTAAAATTTTTACAACCTAGTTCAAAGAGCACTGGTAGGAAAGAACCAAGTAAAGAAAACCTCTGGTCTTGCTCATACATAATAAAGCTAGATAAGAACAAGGATCGAAGAGAAATAACCAGCCAACCCAAGGATTCCCCAAAAGCCATATTGGTCGATAAAAAACCCAACACCCCAAAGTGTATGAGTACAAAATCTCTCTGAATGAGAGAATATAACATCAAGAATGCATAAACCAAGAATTGGTGCTTTCAAATGGAGGAGAGGAAGGGTGGATAATAGCATCATTCTGAATTATAGAAGCCACAATCTGAAGAGGCAAAACTGAAGTTGGAGAAGAGATCACCGCATTCAATGAATCCCGTAGAAAGTGAATACCTGAAAACACATTGACAGCCGCCGCCAAGATATCTAGAGAAACATGATCTAATAAAGCTACCAGAGAAAAAATAATATCATAATAAAGTGCAAAGAGAGGAGAAAACCAAGTGCAACTGAAAGAGTTTAATTCAACCACATTATTAGTCCCACTAGAAATACATTGACAGTGTGCTTTAATAATATGAGCCCTATTATCAGAAATCACAACGCCAATGGCAGACTTCCCAGGATTACCACAAGATGCTCCATCAAAATTCAATTTGTACTTGGAAGAAGGGGGAGGCAACCAGACTACCTCTTTCCCATTAATTAAAGAAGACCTTTTTTTAGAAATGGCCCCAATCATAGGGAGCATCTACAAAGCTGGGCAATGTCTGGTAATCCAATTATCCCATGATGTAACAGTATTTTGCAATTTTTGTTAACTCATTATTGTTCAATTGTTTTTCTACAAGTTAGAACTATAAAAAATTTCTTCTAATGTTTTTTTAATTTTTAAATAGTTAAAATGCATGATTTTTTATTTTTATAAACTATAGAAATTGTTTTTCTTCAATCTAATTGGCTCAAATAATTTGCATTTCACATATACACTATCTAATTGTTTTTTTTAGGCAAATTTCTAGGTACATTAAAATAATATTTAAAATGTTTAAATTTTGTTTTTAAATTGTTTAGAATCCATATATTTTAAAGCTTTAAATAAACAAATAAACATACATATAATATAAAAAATGTGTAATAATATTAATTTAGTTATTTTAATATAATTTAATAATATAAAAAATTAGAGAATAAAATAATACTATCTATAATAAAGTATATTATATATAAAAAATTATACAATAATATTATACTATAATTACAATAAATTAACAATATAATAATTACAATACCATAATAATATTGTGGAGATGTTTTGATTATAACTACTTAGATAAATAATGAAATTTTGGTCTTATAAATCTAAACTTTTTTTGATTTGATATATGTTACAAGGTAACTACCATACAAATAAATTTTGCCTTTATTATTGAAGCTAGGTGAAAATATTTTGATAGTAATTAATGGATTAATTAATTCTAAAGATCTTGCTAGTTACCATTACAAGGTAACTACCGTGACAAGTGAGTGAATGACTAATATTAAATACATAATAAAAAATATATTATCTAGTATTATTGATATTCGATTATTGAATAATAAAAAATCTATTCTCTAATATTCGACTAAGATTACACATATTATTGTTAAGATTGAATGAACTAACTTGAAAAATTCAAAGATTACCAAATACATTCATTATAATTATATCTTGATTATAAGTCTAGTTAGGGTTAGGATTATAGTTCAATTACACGTCTTAATCTTATCCCTCCATTTCCTACAATTTCTTTTATATAAGAGGATATTCTCCTTCATTATCAATGCTAAGCATTCTAATTGTCTAATCAATTTTATGCAATCAAGCCCTTTTGCGATCAAGCTATCAACCACATTTCCATTCTTTGTTGAGCTCTTGTGCAAACATAAAATCTGAGAGCAAATATATCAAGCAAGATCAATGGAGATAGGAAGTATGAAGATTCAAACCCTAATGGACATCTGATGGTATAATCTATTTGATTTTGTTGATTTACATTGTCTTAGGTAATCGTCATATGTTATGGTGGATCTTTGTTGTTGTTAGGATAGGGTTTTGTTGTTGAATTCATTTAGTCTTTCAATATTGTTGTTTCCATTATCTACTTTTCACCATACACATTTTGGCACGCCCGGTGGGACTCTTGTCCTTTTGTATTTAACATTTTTGGTTGCTGATTTTGTGTTCTTAAAGTTGTAGATCTGACATTTCCCAACAACATTTTGACTTTTTGTGTCTGCACTTTTTGGAACTGCATTTTTGCTTTTCTGCCACATCTATGAACCTCTGAATCGCGTCTATGTTTCCGACAATATTTTCATTTTCTAGATTGCAGGCTTTCATTATAGGCGCATCTGTGGGGAATATAATCACGTCTGGGAAATCGAATCATGTCTATGATCATTTTAACTATGTCTGTATTTTGCAGGATTTTCTATTTTGCATTTTTTTGCAAAAACGCATCTATGAGGTGCCAAAACGCATCTGTGTTCCAGAACTGTGTCTGTGGTGGGCAAAATCACGTCTGTATTTGGTTCACATTTTTTAATTTTTGTTTCATCATTTAGGGTTTCATTTAATCATTTTGTCTTGCATTTAGGGGTTTAGATCTCATTTATTTGAGCTAATATCTTGTGATCTAGCTAATGCAGTGGTGCAGCTTGTCTTTGAAAGTGAATCCTATGTCAAACACCCCTAATTTTCACAAAGTGTTTTGGGATTTTGTTAAAATAAACCTAATTTGTTTTCTTGCAGGAAGTGGTAATCATTTGAAACAACCCGAACTACTAAAAAAACTTTGTTGCAGAATCTTGACAAGGGTTTTCTTTTGATTTTCATTGCGTGCAATGTTTTCATAAGATTAGCAAACACTTCAATTGGTGCACTAAAATTGAACCAGTGTCTTTTGTCTCCTGAGCAATAGGCTCTTTGTGTTTAATCTCTAGAGGGCCCACCTCCCCATGTGGTCACTAGGACTACTAGTGAGGAGGGAACGACCCAAGTGGCAGCGAGGCAAACCCCCCTCTTCCGGACCACTATAAATAATTGTATCCATGGTGAAAGCCATGGGTAACGTGTGTTGATTAGTTCATACTGACACTATGTCTCCCCATTAACCCATTTGGTCAAATTTATTTGATCAATAGTAGGGTGTAACCTCTACTAGGTGAGAGCCTTCTATATTTATAGAGCTGAAAGTGCCACATGTATGGCCACACGAACAAATGCCCTCACTAGCACATTTTTGTTTTAGAAAGACAAAATCCTTCTAACTGAGTTAATCACTCACCTCCACAATCATTCAACATTTTTTTTGCATGACAATACTTTAATTAGTTCACCATTTTGATCTTCAAACCCTAGCTTTGAATTCATTAACTTTATGTATATTAATTTCTTATACAAATATCCATTTTCACACAATATTTTACTTCTAACTCCAATCCTTGGCTTTATATTTAATATTCCATGTCATATTAGGTCATCTTCAATAGTTTAATTCTCAATGTGTTATGCTTAGTTTATTTAAATAATAGAAGAAATCATGGTAAAATAATTGAATAAATAATAAATATTTATTTAATTAATTGAGGATATTTTTAGGTGTCTACATAAGATATTTTAGGTTCCATAAATATTATTAGCTCCACTTTTGATAATTGGGAACACAGGTCTTGGGAAAGATGTTGAGAAAATTAAGCAAATGGATAGTACTACTGATGATTAAAGGAATATGGAAACTAAAGTTGGTCATCTCAAAGGAAATAAAGTGAAATTTTATAAAAAATGTGTGGTAGATAATTACCTACTATAGAGAATTGATTAAAAAATCTTTCAATAAAGTTCAACATGTTTCAAGAGGAACTAGAGGAAACAAAATGTAAACACAAGCTCAGGGAAATTGCTCTTTTGTAAAACCTTATCATCACTTAATCTAGCTCCAAGAAGAAACATAAATGTAAAGAAGCTAGATTGACTATCCCTCATTCCATCCATATTGAAGACAACAGTAAGATTCATAAAGAGTAATCTTTTGAGGACAAACTAGATTTATCACTAACTAAATAAATCATTCACCTCCACAATCATTCAACAAGTTTTTTGCACAACACTACTTTAATTAGTTCACCATAATATATCATCTTAACATATCTATTAGGACTTGTAGTAGGTTGATTTTTGAATGAGATGTATTGGATGAGATTGTTGTAAATGGATATTCTCTGTTTATGTAATTCTAGATTAGAAGGAAATTAAATGAATAAGTGATACAAATGGAATTATCTTGTGTATCTTGTGGATGGAAGTGGTTATCTTAACTATCATGTATGACTTGATTTGAAAGATGTTAATCCTTATTATTACTTATCTTTGGAATATGGAAATGAATGAGTAGTTGTAAATGTGTACGGACTCTATGATTCCTCATTATGTGGAGCTGATTCATAGGCATTGGAATAGTATATTCTATCATGTTGACATTGTAAATGTAAGAGATATTATGTATTCTTATGTCATGTTTTCTTATGTAATTGGACATGATGATGTAGAGACTATGATCTTGTAATATAATAAGATGATGTATTCATTGTATGGTTCATGTTGTAATAATATTCATTATGCTAAGATTGAGGTTCTAGGATGGATTAGGAAATTGAATGATTAGATTATGTGCATGCTTGTGGTACTATGTGATTCTTGATTTGTTTAGTAGCACAAAATCCTATTTGAGAGTAGATAAGTGCTTATTGTTATAATATTCAATATGTGTATGGATAGTATTCTCGATGAGATTTGTAATGGTATTTCTAAAGGAAATAATCTAGTTCCATTTGTAGGAGAAGGATATATGTATATAGATTCATGATGTGATAGATGAAAATGGAAATTTATGGGAATTAAGAACATTTGATTTGATTTTTTAAAATGAACTTAGATAGTTGATGGGGATATGATGATATGCATTGATAGCTCATAATATATGATAGGAAAAGTATTGAAAAGATCTCAAATAAAATGGATGTTAATTATTTTATGATATGGATGCATTATTGTAATGTTGCTAGTCAGTAGTGATGTTAAGATACCATAGGGAGATAGTGAATGAATAAATAAAAGATTAGATGTAAGCATTGAGATGATCATTTTTATGATGTTATTTCCACTTGCATTATGTCTTTTTATGGGTATGGTTATGTTAATGATATTATATCCATTCATGTGATGTTAATCTATGACTTGGAGTAAGGATAGTTATTAGGTTGCATTAGTTAATGTCTTAAAAAAATCTCTATTTGTTGGTTAGTTTAATTATTTTTTCTTGGGTATTTTGGCAGGCATTACATAAACACACCATGGTGAGACCCAAATCAACATCCATACAAAACCACAAAATAATGTTTAGACCAAAAAGGCATTGATCCAGATAGGGTACATCACCACAGTCAACCCCCCAAAAAATTGGCTAACAACTTAGAACTTATAACACCGTAATTTCACTTGCCAATTAAACCATCACCAAAAAAATAAACTAGAATTGTAGAAACCAAATAAACCTATCATTAAAGAAGAAACACTTGAATCAACAAATGATAGAACCGCGAAGAACTCTTTGGACCCATTTGGATAGACTGCCACTATTAGAAACAACAATAAATGACTCCACCATCTCAGCAATAGACGACCTATAAAATTGATAGTATACTATAGATAGATAATAAAATATTATATCTAAAATAACACTCAATAATATCCACATACTGGAGGAATACAAAGCATTTTTTCACAGGGACATTAAACATGACATTAAAACTCTTTCCAACATATATATTGTTTCCTACATATTGAACCTTCCACTAGACCAACCTTTCAGAAACAATTCGATATCGCTACTAGACTATGCATCAGCATTAGAATGTAAACAACATTTCTTTTGCAAATATTGTAACAAGGTACAATAATTTGAATCCATGGAGGATATCACGCAAAGGAACGACAACATAGTGCGAGGGGGTAGGGTTTCAAGTGGCAACAAGGATGCAAAGAAATCATTTGAGGATGAAAATGACTTTTACCTAGATGATGATGAGGTGTTTTATCCTTTCTATCATTTGGGTGTTGTGTTTTGTGGTGTAGTTTTTATCCCTTTCTCCCCTACGTCTATTTCTGCCTAGTTTTCTTTGCATGCTTTATCTTTGAAGGTGTTAAACGTGGGTTGCAAGAGTGGCCCTATTTCTTATTTTTTCTATTCTAGGGGAGATCTTTTGCATTTTTGTTCTATGTTTATGCCTTCTTTTGTGGGTTTTTTGTTGGCGCTCTCTGTATCATTTGTGGCTTTGTTTCCTTAGAATTTTGTTGTCTTTTATGCTTGCCCTATTGGGCTTGGTGCGTTCCTCAAGGGGGATATGGTTGGTAGTGAGGTTGTTGATGGAAATTTACTTTCATTTTTCTTTTCTCCTATGATATCCTTATCCTTTTTTTATCAATTTTTCCGATACGAGAGATTTTGGTATCTCTATTCATCTTGGTGGTCAGGTAGTTGCTGGCCGTTTTCAAGGGCCTAGGATGACCTTGGTTTTTTTTTGGTTATGTTTATGTTCTCTTGGGGTTGTGCTCATCCCCACTATTGCCTACTGCTTTATGTTTTTTTTTCTTAAGTGGGATTTTGTTGATTTTAGTTGGGTTCTTCCTCGTAAGGCTCCTATCAAGGTGGATTTTTCTCTTGTGGCTATGGTGTGGGTTTGGCTCATTTTTATTTCCTCTTTCTCTTTCATTTCTCTTATTTAGGCATAGGGAATGTTTATGGAGGATGTGATTTTCCTAGTGGGAGAGCTTTGTTGTAGCTCTATGTCATCTACTTATGTCTCTAGCTGCTTGATTCTAGGGTTGAATTGAGTTTGTCTCTTCCAACTCCTGGTCCATTTCTCTCTTGCTCCTATTAAGGTGGTTCCTTTTATTTTAAGGTGGAGAGGAGTTTTGCTAGAGGAAAGATGACATTTTGCTAGAGAGTCTTTGTTGGTTTCAACATGATGGTTTGGGAGCCATGTCAAAACCCAATTTGAAGGTTTGGGGATTATTTCATAACCCCCTGATCCTTGTCTTACATTTGATTTCCTAGGAGGCTCAGTTATTTCCAGATTGTTCTGTAAAGTTTTTCTTCATCACTCTAGTTGTTATGGATTTGGGATCCTTGCTAAAACACAATGATCAAGTTAAGGGTGCCTAGAAAAACCCTGGAATCTTGATGCGGGTTAAGGGTGCCTTGGTAAAGCCCTTAGATCTTCGATCTAGTTTTAGGTTAAGTGAGCGTTGTAAATAAATTATGTTACTAACATCTATTCTCTAATGGCTTAGGCCAGGTGGGCAACTTTTCTTGTTCTTATCTTCTTTTCTCATGTTTGGTTGATACTTGACTGCTATTAGTCTTTATTTGTATGTTTTTGTAGCATTTTGCTTGTGGGTTTTGGATTCCTATTAATTCCAAAGGGTTTTGGGTCCTTTCAAAACCTATTGTAAGTGATTTTGGGTCCCCTCAAAATTTTTTTTACCGCTAATAAAAAATACTAGAACATACATTTATGGACCACTTACATTAGATATTGGCATTAATGACAACACACATGTTGACATCAATGATAATACAAGAAAATTTGACATCAATGAAAACACAAGACAAGTTGGCATCAATAACAACATAACACAACTCAATTTTCCAAGAAAAAGAGAATTAGATAGCTTAGTGAATTATCTACATCTTCGAGTTATAGTAGTAGATAAAACAAAAATATATTGATTTTATAATTTATAGATGAAAGTGCATTTTTAAAAGTATCAAAAATAGTTTATCACGTATGCCCTTCAAACAATATTTGTGATTGTTTAATTCCTAAGTAGTAGTACACAAATGCATATAAAAAGGGTATTGCATCAATAAAATATTATCCTATATAGTACGTTTCAAGTTTCTAATGAAAAATAGATACACATAAAATTATAGGAGCAAATAGAGTATCTATGAAAATAATAATTGGAAATGAGATATAAAAATTAAATTAACTTCCTATTTACAATTAGTGAAATAATTGAGCATGATTTGGTGTTTAATATTTTCTCACAAATGTCACGAAAATGGGATCATTTACAAGTGAAATGAGTAAATAGAATATTCAAAGTGTACAAAAAACCAACCCAATGTTGTACCATTCCAAGAACATCTTAAAATATTCACTAACAATACATCATCAAAGATAAATTCACTATATAGTGTAATGATTGTAAACACTTGTAATTTTGGATAACCCTTCCCATTAACCTTTTGAAACCTAGTTGCCAAAGAAAGTTAGCAAGAATGAGTAGGGATGATTAATTGATTCTATAATAAGAATAAAAGAGTGGCCAAGTAGAATTGGTAGGTAATATAACAGGGTAATGTTACAAATTTTGTTGATACATGATTAATGGGTGGCATGTGGATAACTAAAATTGACATAATACAATTTCTGAGAGCCAGTGGGTCAAAAGGGTTGATATTTACTCCATATTTATTAATGTTCATGTATTAGTTAAATGGGTGATGAACATAACAAATTAGGCATAAATAATCACTAATTGTGTATTGGTTATTTCCATTTTTGTGTTAGATTCCATGCACATAGTTGAGGCCAACTTGGACACAAACAAAATGTTTTTATTAAATGTCAATCATTAGGATAATACATAATTTCAGTAATGATCAATGTTGTGCATGGTATATGTATGCTTGTGATGATAAAATGAGTTGAAAGGATCCTCTCATATAGTGTTCTGAAAGTATTTAATAAATTAGGCTAACCTCTAAGGGTCATACTGAAGTATTAGGATTTAGAATTAACTCGTAGGAAATAAGGATTGAGATATCCAAAATTGGGCCCAGGTTTAGGGGAGAAGGATGCAAAAAAACTCTTTTCCACCCAAAATAGGGTGAATTAGATGTAAATTTTATGCATTTAGTCCCAAATAAAGGTGTAAATCACCATATAAAAATATGACCAATTTTTTAGTACAAAGGCTATAAATACACTTAGAAGAGAGCTAGGATAAAACACACTAAGGCAAGGGCACAAAAAATAGTGTAAAATTATTTAGGATGCTACATTTAGCCCCCACTTTAGTGGGAGTATGAACCTATGCTCATACTCATAGTCAATTGAGAGAGAGAGAGAGAGAGAGAGAGAGAGAGAGAGAGAGAGAGAGAGAGAGAGAGAGAGAGAGAGAGAGAGAGAGAGAGAGAGAGAGAGAGAGAGAGAGAGAGAGAGAGAGAGAGAGAGAGAGAGAGAGAGGGGCAATTGGGAGCAAGATTAAAAAGAGGTGTGGCATCAGTAAATTTGAGGCTATAGGACCAAATAAATAGGATCTTATCTCACACAATCAAATACAAGCAGACACAAAATAGAGAAAAGATAAAGAATGACAAAATAAAATACACACAAAAGGGGTTAGTACCAAAAATAAAGGCTCCAAGTCAACTATTTGAAGAGGCCTTAATAATAAAATTGTCTCAACCACTAATATCATTCTCATAATGTCATTTCAAGAGAAAAAGTGATCATATGAATAGAGAAAGAGAATACATCAATTGGTGAGACAACGAACCATGATCCAATGAATAACAAGGTGTGTTATGTGAAGGGTTCATGGGGAAGGAAAAACCAAATATGGATTCCACAAGTTAGTAGGTTGTGTTATGGTACATGATCCATTAGAGCACAAATTATATGGGCAAAGAGCATCCAAAGGTCTAGCAAGTTGTCTCATGCTAATAAACTCATCCTGAGATATGGTGCATAAAGAGTTAAAATTTCAAGCAAGACAAAATAATAAAGCATTAGATAATAACAATAAAAACATATAATTTTATATTGTTTCAAACAAATTTATTCTTGTACTTTAAAATCAAAATCTATTAAAATATTGTATTAAAAAATTATTAAACAGATTTAACAAAAAAAATAATAATAATTATGTTTTTCATGAACCTTCTAGAATATGCTCTATTAATATATGAACTTTCTAGTATATACTCTAGTACTAGTGTAAGAACCAATAATTAGCGTTACCCACATGGAGACTAAATACAAAATTATATTTCTCTCCATCTAGAAAAAAATAATAAGTGGTAACCACGAGAAGATTAACACAAATTCCACTCGTATAAATACTCTCATGGATCATATCATCTCCTTTCCACACAATACATATAAAACAAATTTAACAAATAAAAAAATAATTAAAATAAATTGTATTTTTCATGAACTTTCTAGTATATACTCTATTAATATATGATGCTGGTAAGGTAAAGATGTCTGTAAAGAAAATAGACCTATTCACCACGATGTCTTTCAGTGCTTGGTTGTTGCTACAATGCTCCACAGCAATTACCAATAAATGGCGTTACCCACAAGGAGACTAAATCCAAACATATATTTCTGTCCATCCATAAAACAATAATAAGCGTTATACACGAGAAGATTTACACAAATTTCACTTGTATAAATACTCTCATGGATTTCATCTTCTTTCCACACAATACATTTCATCTCAAGAAGAGAGGAGACGATGGGGAAGGCCATAAATGTGTCTGTGCTACTCATACTTTTCTTCCTTTCTGGTACTTAATTCGTTCTTCAGATTTGAAATACAGTCATTTATATGAGAGTATTCTGAACTGACTAGTGTATTCTGTATAGGATTACAAGTGGGCGATGCGGGGTTGTGTCGTGAAAGATTGAGGGGTTCATTTAGCGGGCCATGCGCGTATAGTTTAGCTTGTCAGTTGAACTGTCAAGTCGAAGAAAATGCATTTGATGGAGAGTGCCATTTGAGCTCACGTGGATTGGCTTGTTTCTGCTACGATCTCTGTTAGAACGGGCACTTATGACTAGTAATAACAAATTTTTATATCATTATTGTCATCACAATAATGTCTTCTAAGCCTACAAGTTTGTATTTCCTAATGTAGACCACGCTCTACATTACCATTCTTGTGCAACTCTCATGTTTTGCATTTATTTTGGGTGATGAAAAATTGAGTTCTAGACTTCATTCAACGTGTAGGGGAGTTGATATTCATCTTTTGATCTATCAAATGCTACAAACATCATGCTTTTTTTAAGATATTTCATGATGTAGGACAAGTTCTTCCCCTCTTGGAGAAAAAAAAACAACAACAAAAAAAACTCAAAACTCTCTTTCTATTTAATTGCTGGCTGCAAACTGAAAACAAAAATAGTTGAACACACAACAAATCTGCGATTACATGGCCTTTGTAATCTGCATTATTTCCCTTTCTAATCTTCACATTCTCAGTGAAAACTCTGCAGCTCCTCAAACCTCTTCTTATTGCAGCCCTTCTCTTCCTTTGGGCCAATCCTTACCACGCAGCCACATACTTTTTGATCATTCCCCCATCTCTACTCATAAATTTATATATTGCATTAAGAAACCTACTCTGTCATTTTGCTTTAACCTATTTTGCATATTGGAAATTTAACGATTAAACAATTTTTGTTTATCAATGCTCCTTTCACATCCCAATAAATTTCCATGGCATTTCATTGCTTTATTTTTATTTTTACTCTTCCAGCTCAATGTCGATTCGATCTGCATTTTCATTGCTTATTCATTGCCAGATCTATGTGTCTTCCATCGATTGCCAGAAAGTATGGGACAGATGAATGGATGCTACTAAATATTATAGGAATCGTCGAATGGATAACTGATTATGATGGGGAGAGATATTTTGAAGGTTAGAAGAATATTAAGAGAAGTATGATGATGCATAGATGTAGAAAAGGAGGAGAATGAAAATGATACTAAAATTAAGGTCAGTATTAAATTATACACATTAATCAACATATTAAGTGTAGAGAATGGCAGTCAATTTTGAGTGTTTAACACTTTAAGCTTAGAAGTCAATGCTTAGTGTGTGTGATTTAAGCTGTCCAGAAAATGAGTGGTGTATAATTGATGAACTAGAGATTAGGGTGATAGAGATGGATGCACATGATTATTATATTCTATTAAAGTACTTGAAAGTTTAGATATATGGTTATAATTTACGAGGGTATACTTATATATTTGAGAGAAAAATTATATTTTATATAAACATTATTTAGTTTGATGTAAGGGATACTAATGACAATACGTCGATAAGCTTTTATATATTACAATATTGACCATGCTAGTGGTAGCCACCATTATATCCATGATGGGTTTCCCATTGAAATCAATGGCGATGAGAAAAGCGCCATCATAAATGTCATTGGGCATTTTCATAGGAGAGAAATATCTAGTAGGCTTGGGAATAGATCTATCTTAAGATGATCAAGGATCAACATCCATCATCCCTACCATATTAGAGAAAACAAAAATTATCAAAAAGTAATGCTCTAGCCTAAGAAAAGTATGTGAAAATTCAAATAAGTTTGAGTAATTGAAATGGCTCAGCCTCATGTCCTAGTATTCGATTGGATTGATAGAAGGCCTTTGAATTGTACGAAGGCACAAGAGTTTGGTTAGTGTCTAGTAGGTTAATGAGGGGTGATTGTACTAACTAATTTATAAGGAGCTCCTAAAGGATAGAGGAAAGAGTCTTATATATCTTAGCGAGTTCTCTACATATTAGAGATAGAGTAATACAAATAACCAACAAAGAATGTATGTTTATTAAATTTTTAGTATTCTTAATAAATATATTTCTTTTATAAATTGTAGATGAAAAAGAGTGTTTGAAAGAATCAATAAGAGCCTACAAGGAAATAACTTCAAAATGCTTACTAGTTTTTTATATTCCTGTTGGAATCAAGGAACACTGAGAGGGTGGGGGTGGGGGCTGAATTAGTGTTATGCAATCTTTAACTTTATTATAGTGTTCTTTCAACCACTTAATACATATGAACAAAAGAAAGATGCAAGAACATAAAACACTAACCACAACACCATAACATCGAGATTTTTGTTAGTCTCTTATTCTGAGGATTCCTCTACCACCCCATACTCCACTGGTGGCTCCTATTCCACTTACCCTCCCACTGACAGAGATAATAGGCCCAGATTCCCTGGTGATCTCAAAATTGAAGATCATTACTTCAAGCTTGACCATGAATTTCTTGATGACATACTGACAATTGCCAGAAACAGGGCTATTGACTTCTTCAGGATTATTATGTAGGTTTTTCATGAGATAAAAGACCTCAGCATAGAGAACATTGCTATCACTAGTAAGTTGGATGATATGGAAGCTAAAGTGGTGTCTTAGAATGTTGTTGGGGTTTTGTGGACCGAGAAAAAGAAGACGTTGATGGCCGAGTACCTTCAAAGAATAATTGACCTCATGGACAAGATGAAGAAGGAAAATGAGAAAAAGATTAAGCATCGGGAAGGGGAAATTGGAAAAATCTGGGAAACTATGAACACCATCATGGAGCATAGCCACAAAATAGTGAAGAAAACTACTACTACTCTGGGCACCATGGTGGAGAAACTGGAAAAAGCCTAGAAGGGGACCCTTTTTGTGGACTTGGAAGCTTACAAATAAAAAGTCTAGAAAGAGGATTCAGGCCCCTCATGGAGGACTAGAGCCAAACTAAAGAGAAAAGAGGATTCTTTGCCTCAAGAGATCTAAGAGTTGAAGAAGGCAGCCAAAGAGATGTCCAACCTCGAAGTTGAGATTTATGATACCTTAAAGTCCTTAGGTTGACTTTGTTTATCTGGTGCTAGCTTTTTGCTGACTTTTCGTTTGTTGTTGTTGTGGTCTGTTTTGCAACTATCCTTTCTTAGTGAACTTTATTTGAATATTTATTTCTAGTTTGTAATATTTGTGGTTTTGGGTCCCTGTAAAACCCATATTTTCCTTAATAAAACACCAAGATTTTTGTACATGGAAACCAAGGTAAGAAAAAAACCACAATGGGGATGAACCCACAATATAAGTATACTCAGCAGAAGTATAGAAATATTACAATTGGGGAATGCACATGCATTCAGGCACACTGACTAGAGCTCACTACTCAAAAGAGAGAGGCTCAATGCCTACAACTAAAATACAAATATTACTGAAGTGAATGAACTAAAAATAGCATCTACAAATTCCCTATTGTAGTCTTGGTTAAGTGCAATAAGCACACTTTTCACACTTATCTCATTCTTCTACATTTTATTATTCTGTCATAATTTTGGACCATAGATCTCTGTTAAGCGCACGTGAAACTATGCACAATCGATTACACACCCTATTCTATACTCAAAATGATCAAAAAATCACCCATATATATCTACAACAAGAAATCATAGCCATCGCTATTCGGCTCATCAAGACTTAACACATTATTGAGACGTGCACACCATGTCGACTGAATTCGAACTCCAATACTTATGTAGACCAAAAATAATTGCCCACATGCTTCCCAAATGTTGGCCAAACTCCCTAGAACACAAAAATAATTACCAAAACTACTCCATCAATTCTACGTAACGATCAACTACACAAGTCAAGTTGATAGTCATTGGCAGACCAAAAATCGATACTCAGAAACTCATACCATGCACACCAATTACCATCGAAGACCAAAACTCCGGAATAAGGGTAGTCCAAACATCTCTCTACCTTCCTTCATATCCACAACACTAAATATTAGCCTGAAAAGAAATTCAGACCAAAATACTGAACTTTGCCTGACTAATACGTTTGGCCTATAATTCTGATGTAGGATTTCGATGGAGAAGGTATATTGTGACCAAATTTGATTTTTTTTTGAAAAAGTGACCGAATTTGTCGAAATTAGGATGATAAATTCCGATGAAGGATTCCTATGGAGAAGGCACTAATGAAATTTGATTTTTTGGAAAAACAAGTGCCCCCATTTGTCAAAATTTCGACGAACTAGCATTATTATTTAAAAAAATAAAAATGCGGGTTCATTTTAAAAGATGTTGAAGCTGGATAGGCTAGGAATGTGATCATCTATGAAAGATTGTGAATCTTCTCTTGCCTCCCTCCTCCACCCCCCTGGAGAAATCTCTCCACAACCGCGCACTCCAGGTAAGATTGATTCCATGCATAGTATGCATGAATATTGAATATTGTTTCTTCAATTAAGGGCAATTTTTTTCTCAAGCGTAGGAAATTATTAATTTTCTATAACTAGTAAGCTAGGATGTTTCTCTTCACCTATCTGAACTTCAGAGGGAGGAAGAGGTTGCTTATTTCCGACCCTCCTTGTGCTTACCTTTCTTTGTCGTATTTGTTGACATGAAGAAGTCAAGGGCGAAAGGGCCAATGTAAGCCTCCTTTCAAAAGACCGCCGCCCTTCAAACCAAAAGGTAAGTGCCCGGGGTGTCCAGGTGGGTAGGGATCGAACAATTACTAAACTATACATTTATCTCACTAACTCCTTCTTTGGCTTGGGGTCTATGGATTGCTATTTTGTCTCACTAAAAGGAATATGAAAACGAAAGTCTTGGGGTTTTTTGATATGATTTGTTCAAAATTTTGGAGATATCTATAAAAGATTTGATCTTAGATATGATTTTTAGCCAAATACATTGCATCTTAACCTGTACCACATATAATAATCAATATGCATATTAGTTTCTTGTTTGTTTGGAATATGATGCAATTTCATGATGTGAATTTTAGTAGGATTCATCAATATCTTTCCTTTGTTATGTGATAGGTTGAAATTGGGCTTCGTGTTCTGACAAGGCCACTACGCGATCAACTTCCAACCATTTATATGGCATTTGGAGAGAACTATAATGAGAGAGTATTGCCTTTAAAACCTTGAAAGCATTGGTTTCCTAGTACACCGCAAGTCAGCTGATCCCTCAACAAGAGGTAGTGTATGAGTTCATTTTAATAGTGTCAAGGTTTGGCATCTTACTGCATAATAGTTATTTAATACAATGGTTAGTGAAGGAATTGGTGTGCAACTTGTTAACTATATGTTCTATTAACCTTTATCATTTAAATTCAAGTTGTAAGTAGGGAGAACATTACAGTAATAGTGCTATTTTACCCCTTTAATCTACCAAAAAGGCCTAGGAGACTTTATCACAAAGGCCCCAAGTGCCAAGAGACTAAACCAGAAAAGGCCTTTCACAACCAAGCCAAAAGGCCATTAACAACACAAATACCAAATAGGCCACTAACAACACATCAAGCATTGAGACAAGTTACAAACTCAAACCACCAGGGTTGAGAAAACAAGGCCAAAAAGGCCACTAACAGATGGGTAAAAATAGGCTCCTAACAACTAAAAATAAGAGAGGGCCAACTCCCTCCTTTCCAAGAGACTCCAAGAACCCCCAAATCATCTCCGCCTCAATAAAATGCCATAGTAAGGATTCTGGCAAACAATCACTTTCCTCCTCAAATGGAGCACTTCTAGGAACAATTATGGTGGCCCCATAAAAGAACACAAAGATAGTAGTCACCAAAAACAAGACCACCAAATATTTTTGCCTCGTTCATCCAACACGAAGACATGCCTTTATGAACTCTACAAACAAAACCACCACAATAAGAACAACAATAGTAGAAAACTCCATTCCGAGCCAATAAATGCACACTCACATGCTATTGACCCATATTCCATCCTGAGCCAAACCACTATTGGAAACCAATAACACTAAGAGGGGGAGGTGAATTAGTTCTATACCGGAATAGAAGATTTTAGCCTTAACAAAACATACATACACCAACCAGTATACCAATATAAACAGAATTGAAAGAAGTAATGCAACCAATAAGCCAAACACATAAATGATAACCATAACACACAGATTTATATGTGGAAAACCTCAATGAGGAAAATCCACAGTGGGATTTGTGACCCAAAATATCAATTCACTAGCCATATGAAGAGATATTACAATATATGATGGGCCTGCACTTGCAAGAAGGCTTACAGCTTAGAGCACACTACTCATCACAATAGGGGCCTCACAGACTACATAACAATATAGACTACAATCTAGAGAAGTGTGAACTACTTAGTATAGCATCTCCAATGCCTGAATACAGTTCCGGTTTAAGCTCTATTTGTTCCGATCAAAACCCTAAACCTGAGTACCGGAATAACCCTTACAATGAATTCCTCACATACATAGACTCTCTGTTGGCATTACAATAGAAAGGAGATTGTTGGCATTTCAATAAGGATATTGAGAAGGTTGTTGGAGATTGTTGATATAACTAAAGAAGGATGATTACTGTCTTAATAATATTATTCTCTCATTGATGTCAAAAAATTGATTTTTTGATTCGGTATGAAGTTGCCATATCTTGAGAAGTATGTTTTGATGAGTATTAGGAGGTCGGTAAGTGACATAGAAAGAATGTGATAATAAAGGGGAGATATAAGTTATTCAATGGGCAACTATTACCGAGTTAGACAATGATGAGATCATGTTGTTTTGATTGTTTTGATTGTTTTGATATCCTACACATGTTGTTGATTGTAAGTTTAATATTGTACCATGTCATCGAGCAAGGAACCTAGCCGGTAAACCCTAAGGTTATCGATATCAGTTAACGAAGGCAGATTGTCTACCGAGCGAAGTTCAGTATTAACTGAGTAACAACCGAGTTATAATAGATTGCATTGGATGGATAAAAACATTATTTAATGAAGGATGTTGATGAGCTGGAGATGAATAAATGATTGGTATGTCACGCAAGAAGTTTGTTAAGAATCTACGACAATGAAAATACAGGAGGAAGATCTACATCACAGATTGAACCACAATAACCTAGCACAAGTTCCTAGGAAGGAATGCATGTTCCAAGGCGAGGTAAAACATTTTTAGATTGAAGGATACATTGAACCTAGTCAAGTTTGATGATCTGATGGCTAAGATTGATCATGGGAAATGTGATCAAGGAGATTAAGTGGTCAGAAATTGTTTATAAATAAGGAATTATTGGTAAACACTTCATGCGGGCAAATGTATGCACAGTGATGCTACAGGAATGTTTACCAAGCTCAGAAGCTTGAAGATCTGATTGAAGAACAGATTGAGTATCCCAGCAAGCCCATCAAGGGATTAGATAAGTCTTATGACAAGATTGTTTTGAGCAAATATGAATTTACTTTAGCATTTCAAATGTGAAGTTGCAGATATATTTTATTACTATTATTTATTTTGTAAGTGATAGGAAATCTCTTAACCAAGTGGACCTAATAGTCTTATTTGTAAATCCTCTAGCAAGGTAACATTCTAAATAAGTGTTTGAAATCCTTTGACAAGGTCACTTCTAACAAAGTGCAAGACTCTAACAAGTCTGAGGGAAATCCCTTAACTGGCTCACATCTAGCAATGTGTTTGTAATCTTTAACAGGATTTTCTTTTAACCGAGCATACTCTAGAAGGGTATATTTCTTAGTGGGTCCGAAATCCCACAGTGGTTTTTCCCTATTTGGGTTTCCATGTTAAATCTGGTGTTATATGTGTTGTGCTATTATTTGTTCATGAGTTTGAATGTTTTACAGTTTTGGTTATGTATTCTAAAGTATAAGCTATCGAGGTTGAATCTGTTGAATATATTGAAGATTAAGTTTGTATGATTCACCCCCCCCCTCTCATCTTATTTACTATTAGCATCAGAGCTTTACACTCTCTATTATATTTCACATTAGATTATATCCATATATGTGTTCCACATGTCTATCCTTATTCTCTTCTTATTTTTATTACAAAATGATCTAATCAATCTCTCTTATATACCCTATACAAATTTATGCCTTATGTTGGCTTACAAGGATATATACGATATTACTTTTACATGTCGGCCATATAACATAAATGAATAAGCATTAAAAAAAGTTTCCAATGTCAGATCCAAGATGTGTCAGCCTCCAATACTAATGACCTTTACCATACCATGTCCACCTTCATTTCCGGCAACCAAAGTAATCTTCTATCCTGTCGGTGCTAGTGCTGGTGTAGAGTCTGTGAAGTGTCTGCTGGTACACCATACGAAGTCAGAACAGTAAATCATGTTGCCATCAATGACAACATAATGAAACCTAACCATAAGAGTATCAATTGTCAACAATCTCCCCCTTGGGAATTGATGGCAACACTCATGTGAAAAATGGTCATGGCTTCAACTATCAGTTTCATCCTGGTCTACTCCCCTTGAGCTGAATATGCAAAATACTCTAATACTCAAAAAAATATGTAACTCCTCCTAATGTATGCAACCCTTCATTTGTTTTTAAATGTATACTACTCCCCCTTTGACATCAATGCCCAAAAATTGTAAAAATAATGTCAAAGAATGATAATTGTACACTAAATACCTCCAAAAAAATGTCTTACTAAAGCTTGACCAATTTCAAGATTTTCGGGTAAGCTTTCTCCAATAACTCCACATAAGTATCCCAGCCAGTTTTGAATGTGTTAGAGATAGATACAAGTCCACTCAGTAAATATGCAAGTGATTATTTCTCATTATCTTCTTCTGGTGTGGGCTTACCAAGCATATCCATGCATTCCCTCTTATGTACACCAAGTGAATCCAATCTTGGACTCACCAAACCTCTGAGACTTCTAGCTCTCTAAATGATCTTATCTCTTTCCTTTTCAAGAGCACAAATTTGATTTTCCAATGTCAAAATTTGTCCATCAATAGATATAGTCATTGAAGTTATTCCATCAAAAGAGTTAGCAATATTAGCAATTTTTTCTTGTACCTCTTTTATCTTTTCATCTAGTTTTGCTATAAGAATCTCTGTATTGCAACATACCCTGTATATATTAGTACCTTGTTTCAAAGAAATTTCTATCAAAATTAACTTCTCCTTAATCTTTTTCTTCTCTCTATCAATGATTTGTTCAAAAGCGGCTCTCTAATGATTGAAAATCTTTAGAGATGTGTTTTGTTATTATCTTAAGCTTGCCAGAAGGGGTCGCTTTATTCTCAATCTTACATTCTGGGATGAATTCATGCAAAACAGTTATGGATTCATATATAATCCATTTGTTAGTGGCTCCCTCCTTCATCGGTTTCTGAGCAACCATCATCATTAGTTTTGTGGGACTCATCTCTATGATGTTTTTCTTTTCTACTAGAGAAATTTCAGTATGTGTCTGTATATTTGTGTTAATCGGTGGCTCAATTTCCACTATCTTGATATTCTTGAAAATTGAGGGTGGAGTACCCATAATTCCTTTGCCTTTCCCTTCAACCGGTGTATCTATAGTATCAGTCTTTGTCTCTGGTGAAGTGAAGAATCCTCTATGCTCTCCCAAAAAAATTATCCATCCCTTCCGTGTTTCCTTTATTATCTCATTCATCCTTCCTAACATTATGCTAGTTATTCTATTTTTGTTCTTGAATACCTTCCTATCTACAACATCAATTGTCTTCTCCATCTCATCTGGAGTTATAGAAACACATATAGCTAAAATTTCTTGCTCCTTAATGTGTTTGTCTTCTTGCATTGTAGATAACCTTCTAGCATCTAACATGTTGTATAGATCTATCGATATTTGATTTTCTATTTTAATTAATTCTTTCTTATAGATATCTAAATATAGAAGAATTGCTTACTCTATCTCTCTCTATTCATCATCTTCAAATGTATCATAATAAGACAACATTTTTCAACATCCCATCCTTAGTTATTTCATCAACAATTTCACCAAAAGTCTTAGGTAGAATAATTGTTACATTACCAGTCTCTAGTGCCAAATCAATGTCACTCTTCTTCTTCCTTCTGGTAGTACGGGATGTAGTTGATGGTGTAGCCTTGTGTGCCTAGTTCTGTGCCTATAATTTGATGGTAACCTTCCTAACCGATTCTTTCTTCGCTTCCACTTTAGGTTCTTTTGGTTTCTTCATCATGACCATTTTTAATGCTAATGGTGTCTCATCTTCAAGCTCAGAATATGTAGTCATAGGTTCAATGTGAACTACCAGATCCATCCTCTTTCTCCCTTTCTCCAGGACAACATCAACGAGAGTTCCTTAATGTCCTTTGAAACCTCCTATACAAACTTCCTTGCCTTACCTTCATGTTTTTCCCTCTTCTTTTGGTTGAACTTAGTTTCAACCTCAAGAGTCTATTGTTGTGTTGTTTCACAAGGTTTTTCTGCTTCATCTATATCTGCATCAAGTAGAATTTTTGCATATGTATCAAGAATTAATGCATCCACCTCATATCACATTTCCTCTATCCAAATCTTCTGGGGATAGACTACCTCCATGAGAGTCACATCCTTCTTAACCATGAAACAAATGTCGGTAGAGTATTTCTCTACTATTTACTCAGTTATCCTTATTCTAGACCTCATAGATTTATGAAAAGCCTTGAAGTAACCCCATACCTTATCATCTCTAAGACTTCCCAATGCAGCAATTAATTGCTTAAGTTGTCTTCCAACTAGGATGTCAAAAGCCCATTTCTTCCTTTTAAAACTAGGGGCATCATTCAAAAAGTATAACATTAAGAATACTAACAAATTTCCATACCCAAAGGTTCCCTTCTTCTCACCTTTAATCTTTCCTAACTTGATCAATAAATTCTCAAGCATCTAGTCACAGAGATCTAACTTGATATATTCTCTCATCACCCTATAAGTGGCCAAAATACATGAAATGGAAATTGGATTCAATCAGTTAGATTGAGTTACCTTGTAGCCTATGGTCATGCTGCCAAATTTGATGTCGGTGTCGGTGATGGTGCTCACGTTCATCAATCTCTTGTTTGATAAAGCGTCGGTGATCTTCCTTACAAAGTCATTTGATAATTTCTTATCTAGATGTTGCCCTACCGATGGAAAACCAGTAATTGCCTAGATGGCTTCCTTAGTGATTTTGTAGGGTCGGTCCAACCATATGAATTCCCCATGTACTTTTCTCAGTACATATCTAACAATCTCATCCTTTAACTTCCGAAATATTCAGAATATCAATGAACCCTAGATCTTCGATGTGTTTATATGTCAGTTTGATTTCACCATATTCTCCCATGAGTTCATTCATTTACAACCCCTTGATCTCCGAAGTGCCTAAGTCCTCTATATGACAATTAATATAGGCCATAACATCTTCCACATGTACTACTCTCTCCGAGACATGAGAAAACACTCCAACTGACTCTTCCTTGGTAGCCACATGTGGATACTATTTGAAAATTGGTCGGGGGCAATCCTTAACTTCTAGTACAATTGGATTTGCAATGAAAATAGGAGTAAAAGATTATCCTCATTCCATGATTCAAGAAAAGTACCTTTAGAATGTTGCTGGTGAAAACCTTCAACAAATCCTTCTAGATGTCAGTGTGATCACTAAAGATAAAATCTGATCACCTTTGAATATATTCAGATTGCACTAAGTCGCTCTAAATTGCTTTAAATTTTCTCTGAATGCTGGGTGAATAATAATGAAGTGTAATTGACCTTTTATCCATAGAGAAAACCCTAATTTTCTGTTGACATAAATGGCTACTGGTGAATGATATCGGATCTCACTCTGAATATATCAATGTTGGATAATCCTCTCCAATATTTGGAACATCTTCTAGAATCTCCTCTAGGGGTATATGCATCATCTTCCATGAAATTTGGCTACCCCTAAGGCATCTATCTACCTTAGTTACCGGATGAGCTCATTGTTGGTGCAGGAGCAGCCTCTTCTGCCAGATAGGTAACTGAGACATTACCATCTGATGATTTCTCTTGAGTCTTTCTAACCCATCTCTAAGTATGATCTTGCCAACTAACCTTATTTTTGCCTTTATCATTTTATCCTCCATTTCTAACCGGTGGATTTTTGCTTCTGCATAACTTAGCAATATGTCCAACTTAATTGCATGCATAACATGTAACATTGTTCTTTTGAATTGCCTTGCTAAAACCAGTGAAATTGCTTGACCTGCACTGATTAGCCATATGTCCAAATTTTCCACAAGCATAGCATTTTACATTCATTCTGCAATCTTCTATCTTATGACAAATTTATTGCATTTAGAACATTTACTAGGAGTAGAATCAAGGTTCTGATTTGCTCTATTTCTACATTGCCTAGCCATGTCACCAAATTTATTGCAAACAAAACATCTACCATTGAATTTATAATCATTGAATTTTCTTACCGGTGCCTTATGGTTTTGATCTTCATTAGTAGTACCAGAACTCTGTGCTTGCTCAAATCCCAGTCCAGTGGAATCTCCAATCTGCCTATGTCTCTTCAGTAGCTCATCAAGCTGTGTTAAATTGATCTTGAATTTTTCTTTGTACTCACTTGCTACAGTTAAATAATTTCTTAGTACTATCATTTGTCTCTCGATCTCTTGCTCGATGCTTTGGGATTATACCAAATTAGACCTTAATATCTCACTTTCATGAGTCAACCTACCACAATCTTCAAATTTGTTATTCACGGGTACAACAAGATTTTCTTCCTTTTCCTTTCTACCCTCAATATCCTTAGACAACCTCATAGTCATAGTTTTCATTTCATTCTTCATAACCATGTTCCCCTTATTCAATTTTTAACATTGTTCCTTAAGTCCATTTTTCTCTTCATCATCTTGATTTTGCATAAGTTGTTTTCTCCTAGCTTGAATAGATGATAGTCTCTCTTGTAGGACAAGAATAAATTCTTTAGCAGAATTCACCTCATCTTTAGTTTTAAATTCTTTAATATTTCATTCTCATAATCTTCAAGTATCATCTCAAGCTGCTTCTCCAAAGCCATACTCAATGATTCTGGTTTCAGGATCTTCCTCAAGCTGTTAAACTTTCTCCAAGGCACAAGGCTCTGATACCAATTGTTGGAAACCAATAACACTAATAGGGGGGGTGAATCAGTGTTATACTGGAATAGAAGATTTTAGCCTTAACAAAACATACATACACCAACCGGTATACCGGTATAAATAGAATTGAAAGAAGTAATGCAGCCAATAAGCCAAACACATACATGATAATCATAACACACATATTTATACATGGAAAACCTCAATGAGGAAAAACCACGATGCGATTTTTGACCCATAATATCAATTCACTAGCCATATGAAGATATATTACAATATATGTTGGGCCTGCACTTGTAGGAAGGATTACAACCTTGAGCACACTGCTCATCACAATAGGATCCTCACTAACTACAAAACAATTTAGACAAAAATCAAGAGAAATGTGAACTCCTTAGTATAGCATCTCGCATGCCTAAATATAGTTCCGGTTTAAGCTCTGTCTATTCCGGTCAAAACCATAAACCTCAATATCAGAATAACCCTTACAATGAATTCCTTACATACATAGACTCTATGATATATTTTGCATTACATTACATTTATATATCCATTCCACATGTCTATCGTTATTCTCTTCTTATTATTATTAAAAAATGATCTAATCAGTCTCTCCTATATACCCTATACAAATTTATGCCTTATGTCGGCTTACAAGGATATATACGATATTACATTTACATGTCGACCATATAACATAAATGAATAAGAATTATAACAAGTTGCCGATGCTAGATCTAAGATGTGTTTGCCTCCAATATCGATGACCTTTACCATACCATGTTCATCTGCATTGCCAGTGACCAAAGTAATCTTCTATCCTACCAGTGTCGGTGTTAGTGTAGAGTCTGTGAAGTGCCTGCCTGTACACCATATGAAGTCGGAACCCAAAATCATGTTTCCATTAATGACACCATAATGAAACCTAACCAATAGAGTGTCAATTTCCAACACCCACTTCGAGGCAAGACCTTACTAAACTCAACTTTTGAAACCACCTCTATCAGATTAGTAGCAGCAAAAGCCATATCAAAATTCTCAACCTATGAATAAAAGACTCCATCTACTCCTTTAAGCTAGAAATGGATTGTTATCCAATAGAAATAGATTTTCTAAAAACTAATCATTCTTAAGGACCTCATTTGAGTTGTGTCATTTTGCCTCATAGTATGCCAAAATTCTCCTCAGTGATGTTGATAAAAAATTCTACCCTTATAATTATTGTTGATTTTTAATTTGAATGTTCTTGATATACTCTTCAATGATGAAGATCTACTATTGTAGGTGGTTGAAGATGAATGGAAATAATTGAAACTTTTTAAAGGATAAACCACACTCTAGACAAGTGAATTAATCAACACGTGATTCTTTCATGCACGATATTTTTTTTTCATATAAGGGTTGCATCATCATGTGTTTATAATTTTTAACTCAAAATATTTGCCATTGTATCAATTGTCCTACACCTAATATCCACACTCTTTAGACTCTTTGTTTTCACAAAACGTGTTTCCCCTATCATTGGTGCACACTTAAACATTAATATGCAATTGGTTTTCCAAACTTTGTCCACCCTTCAAAATGGTTAAGACCATTACTAACAATCACAAAATTTTGCATTAAAAATTGGACATCCATTGTCTTTAATCATCCTAATATGTGTAGATGTAAAATATACTTGTGAAATAATTTGTTCACTACATGGCATTTGCCCATGTGTATTGATTGCAATTTTTAACACATTGAAGTGTTGTTCAATCTCTTCCATAAGGTGCACGTCTTAGAATATCAACATAAACTTCCAAAATTAAAAATGGATTAGTTGTCTTCTAGCTCATCAATGCCTTTGTGTCTTTCTAAACCTTGAATTGTTTTGCACTTTATATAGTGTATGTTTCTCAAGTTTTGTTAATAAAAGGCACACCTATTCATAACAACACGACTATTCAAACTCATAGAAAATTTGTTCGAAATATCATCATTGATGTCAAAGTCATCTCAAGAAGGGTTTTGTTCAAGAATATTATCATTTATGTATGGATGATATTGTTATAAGGTTTCCATTAATGTATGTTGCCTCAATTTTTAAGCTCAAAGTCATCATCTATGAGCTTTGTCATGTACAAACTTGTCATGTATTAGTCTATACTAGAAAACATTAAAATTTAAAAAATTATGAGGTCCTGAGGAAAACTATCCTATGGACATGTTTCTAATACAATTTTGAGTTATGGGGTCAATTTTCATTAAGACCCACTACACCATTTATGAGATTTTAATATTTACATTTTTATGAGCCTAAACAACTATTATATTCCCACTATTATAATAGGAGGTCATATGTACTTTATGTAGAATATAATAAGAGGTTTTATTCTAGAGATAGCTTAAAGTGGAAGTGGTGTTTCAATGTAGAAAATATGTCAAGTCATCTTAATGGCAGTTATAGACAAGAGTTATGGCCTTGACAAATGGGGGTGCCAAATAAATAATTTTCCAACAAACATTTTTCAGTTTTCCATTAGGTTTGTCCTTATTTGAATGCTCATTTCAACTTCCAAGGATACTAGTTAGTACTAGGTGTGATGATTCTTTGGTTCCACCAAGATCCCTAATATACTACTTTTAGTAAGTTTTAGTTTTCTTGAAAGCTTTATAGTGGCTGAATTTGAACCATCTAACAAGAATAGAAGGCATTCATCTCCACTACAAAGTTTATCCAATTTGTAAACACACTCGATTAAAATAAAGATCATTTTGTCAAGATATATTATAATTATTAATTTTGTGTATTAATTTGTTCAATTTTTACTTTGGTAGAATAAATTTCTCAACTAGTGTATTTTTTCCCAAATTACTAGCCTAATTTAGATAAGTGCTATCAGAACCTAGTTTCTCTTGCATGTACCATCAAATGTAGTCAGATATTGGATATTTGAACTAAAGATGAGATTCAATGATATTAAAGAACTAGCTACTAACTCCTCGAATTCCTTCAAGTTGTTGATTTAGGTGGCTTAAGGAAAACAAAGATCAAGGATGATGAACCGATTTGTGCTCATGCTCCGAAGTAACCAAAATAAGTAGTGGACCCCATTGGAAAGTTCATTTGGCAATTAGAATCCCTTTAGAGCCTAGGTAAGTTGTGACATCACTACGTTTGACAAGAAAATTGATGTAGATGTTGTTGATGATTATATTTCTAAATTGGAGATGTATTTCTTTGCAATTTCTTAGATTAGAGAAAATTATGTATTCCCTACTTAAATTAGAATTCCAGTTCAACAATGTTGGATTGCTAGCTTGATAGCCAAGGAGTTGAAGGAACTCCACTTGATTTAGTGATGGAGTTGAATTTTAGTTTGGGTGGTTTCATGGAGGTCATCAAGGAAGATTTTTCCAAAAGATACAAATGAAGAAAAGTAAATTTTGTGGCAACTGTGAGAGAAAATTTGTATTTGACTACATCAATACTTAACAACAACTTAAGAAGTTGATTCGAAAGGGTCATATTGACCAACTACTTTTTCTTTGTGGAAGCCCATTTTGTACTTTCCAAGAAGAAGATGGGACATGGTGATTCAAATCAACTATTGGATCCTAATCAAGAGCACTTTAAAGAACAAGTTTTTGATCCCTCAAATTGTTGACCTCTTGAACCATCTCTGAGGAGATGAATTTTTCAACAAGATTGATTTGAAATCAGGGAACCATCAATTCCTTGTTGAGATAATTAACATTTGGAAGACTTTCTTTGAGTCCAAGAAGGCCCTGTTTGAGTGGTTATTGAAGCCCTTTGGCATAATCACTACATCAACAACATTCATTTGGATGATGAATGATGTACTCAGATTCTTCATGGGTTGTTTGTGGTTGTCTACATGGATGACATTCTTACGTTAAAAAAGATATGGGAATAACATGTGACAAGTTCTTTCCAACTTGCATCAGCTTAAGCTTTATGCCAATATAGAGATATGCTCTCTTAGCATGGAGAGGATCTAGTACTTCAAGTACATTGTAGATGAAGATGGTGTACATGTTGGCCTAGAGAAGATCTTGATCTATACATAATATATTGTTTTTAGGATTCTCATAAAACTCTTCAGTTTCTTGAGGCTAACCAAATTCCACCTTAGGTTTTTTCTCACATTTATTCACATTGCATTGCCTCTAAACATGCAACAAAAGGGTGGCCTAAGAAAAGTTCATATGAATAAGGCCACAAGAACAAGCATTCATTGAATTGAAATACAAGTTTTGTTTAGTACAACTCTTTGTTTTATCTAATTTGTAGCAATCTTTTGAGATCAAAATAGATGCCTTAGAGCATGTATGGGGAGAAATCTTGGCTAACAATAGCATCTAGTTGCCTACCATAGTGAGACATTTTCTAACATAGTGTGTAGGCACCTAAAATATGACAGAGATTTATGGTATTTTTTAGGTTTGCATTCAATGAAAGGACTACATATTGGAAGGAGACAATCATCCATACTTATAACAAGCTTCTTCAACTCATGTAGATCCAAGGTGAGTTTCAAAATGACCACCAAAGGTGTTCCATATACTTGAGCCATTTCTAACATAGTATCACCTGAGACTTTTTCTATTTATCATAACAAGATGTTTTATAACATAGTGGGTAAGTACCTCAAATATAACAAAGAGATATATGATTGACTTATCTTTCATCTGCAACTTTGATTACAACACTTGGATCTTGGAAGCATGAAACATTAGAATGACCTTAACTTAACATTAGAGATCTTCACTTATTTGACATATACCAAAAATTCACAGTTAGGTGGAAGGTTCTTGATTTTCACATAGAAAATGAGCTTTTATGCTACATGAGACACATTTGTATTCTCGCTAACGAACTACCAAAGATGATTTGGGACTTTCACTATAGTTGGGTGAAAAGATAGTGTTACTGCTATTGTTACAAAATTATTCCTATTGTCTGCAATAGGGTCATATAAGTGTAGTTTCAAGTGACATATGCAAAACAAGAAATTGTAGATAAAGAGCAAAACAGAAGACTAGGGCTAACCTCCTCCTCTTAGTTGTCTTGTTATAATTGTTTTTAGTTTTGATCTATTGTCTTGTTTGGACTTTTGGATGTCTCTTTTCACTTACCTTTCTTTTTGTGAATATGCATAACATTATTTTGGAAATGATAATATAGATCCTCGTCCATTAAAAAATAATTATAATGGTAAAATTTATGATGGTAAAATTCATAAACCTTGTGTAGGGTCCTCCAAGCCTAGAGTAAGGAGTTTGAATCCTAGATACAATTATTTTGCCTTGTCATGGCCATCAATGAGTGTGAACTCTATCTTCACAAATAATGATCAGTTGCCAAGATACTTGAACCTATCCTTATGGTGTTGGCTCAATTGATATTAGTTTTCCCAAGCCTAGAAGCCAATTAATGTATCCAAAGGTGTCTAGAAGAATGGACTGTATGATCATTAACTTTGTATGTTGAAACCATTATACGTGCCCCTACCTCTACATCATACACATGAGTCAAAGATGATAGTGCAGTGTGAAAACATCCTATATGGATAGGACACAAGAATCTGTACCAGATAGTGCTAGGTGAAATGTATTTCATATCTTAGACTTATAGGGACATATGGGGAAGTTTTCACGTATGATGATGCCATGAAAGGTCTGATATCCCTATCTATCAGACTGAGATTCCAGTGAAAGACAAAAAAAATGCATTAAGAAGGAAAAAGGTTGAATTGCCTAATGTTTGTTGTTGAAGTGATGTGTGGGCACCCTGCCAAGTCAAATACTTTGTTCTAGTTTCAAAGGGTGGAAAAAGAATAAGCATTTTATTTACTGTCCTAATAGACCATCCATCATAACAATTATTACCAATTATTTGTGTGTTGCAAAAAAAGTTCTAGAGGAAGGCTCTATCTATAGTAATCCCAAGTGAGTGTTCATAGACCTTGTGTAGGGTCCTCCAAGCCTAGAGTAAGGAGTTCGAAGCCTAGATACATTGATTTGGCCTTGTGGCCATCAATGAGTGTTGACCCAATAGTTGTCTTAAGAATGACAATTTTGGAAGTGTGGCATTGTTGAGAGCCAACACTTAGTTGTGAACCCCATCTTCACGTATTATGATCAGTTACCATGATACTTGACCCTATCCTCATGGTGTTGGCTCAATTCATATTAATTTTCCCAACCCTAGAAGCCAAGTAATGTATCCAAGTGTGTCTAGAATAATGGAGTGCATGATCATTGACTTTGTATGTTGAAACCATTATAATGCCCATCCATTGAGGGTATTGAGGAAGATTGGGAATAGTGTGTTTTGTTGAAGAAACATAATGTGAGAAGTTTGATGCTGAGGCAAGGGTAGAACTCAGTATTTCATATTAGGAAAACAACCACATTGATTAGGAAAGTCAAATAAGGTCTCTCCAATGTTTAGGATACACAAGGGAAGCATTAGTCATGTAACTATGCATGAGCATGGGAATGGATAGTTACTTTCCTTTTAGACTGATTTGGATAGTATTCAAAGGATCCTATAAGGATGACTATCACCATACTCTTGATGACTTCACAACACTGATAATGAATTCACATTAGGCACTCATGGATTACCCCAATTAGACATTAGTCAACTTAAGATATGATACAAGGATTGCATACCACAAAGCCATTAGTATATCACCTGTTGTAAATCACCACAAAGCCATTAGATATGTTTTGAGATGAAAAAAAAGATTTAAATGGTTTTGGTTCAATTTTCATTAATTCTATGCTCATGTAATTTAATTTGGTATATTATACTAAAACATGATTTCATAACTAACATTTAAAATTCTATATAACTATTTCTATAGCCTAATTTTTTGCCTGTGAAGAAAGACCATGTCAGACAATATCAACGAACAACAAAATAAGGAGACAATTACTAGATTGTGGTCTAACTTTAAAAGAAAAGGTGATGGAAAATGTTATTGTCCCTAGAAAATTTATAAGGGGTTAAAGACTAGAAGACTTATAATCAAAGCAACTATGAAACATTGTAGTTTGCATGGTCACATTGAAGGGGGACATGATTATCATCCATTGGTAAGTTTTTCATTATATCATTTTAACAATTTATACCCATAAGAAATCACTTGATGATGACATCATGATCATGGTTTATTTATGTTTATCATTTTTATATAGGTTGAGCACCCCAGAGAACATAATCTTGATCAACACAACCCAAAGAATATGGTTTTTGAATTGGAGGAATATGGAGGTGTGAATATCGAAGATGAAGATAATGATCCCATGGAAGATGATGATCAAGAGCCACAAAACATAATTGAAGATGATGGTACAAATATATTGATCCATGACATATTTAGTAGTGTCGCAGTTGATCATGATTTACCTCTACTTGAGAAGGCATATGAGGCCCTTTATGAAAGCTCCCAGACAAGTCTTCTCTCCACTATATTGTTGTTGGTGAAATTGAAGGTTATGAATGATTTATCCAACATAACAATCTCACATATGTTAAGTTGTCATATAGGTTGTTATAGTTAATAAATGGTGAATCATGTACCATTAATATTTTTTATATTAACAAATTATATTATTTTGTTGTAGATTGATAGGTGACTTTTTGTTACCACCATCAAATATTCTACCTCGCTCATATCAAGAATTATCTACCATTATGAAAGATATTGGAATGGAGTATCAAGCAATAGATACTTGTCCCAATGATCATATTATGTATCAAAAACAACATTAATTTTGAACTAAATTCCCTAAATGTCATATCGGTAGATATCAAACAGATCAAATAACAAAAAAGGTGTCTCGCAAGGCTCTTCGTTATATTCCCATTAATCCACATATGCAATGATTATTCAAGTGCACTAACTTGGCACAATTTATGGATTACCATGCACACAATAGAAGTCGAGATGATTTTAATAGAATGCCTGCAGATGGTTCAACATTTATGGACATAGAGGAAAAGTGGCCACACTTTAAAGAAGAACCTCGTAATCTCAGGCTTTCATTGGCAATAGATAGTGTCAATCCATTTGGAGAGCTCAGATCTGTTTACTTAGTGTCACATGTTTTTATTATCAACAATAATATTCATCCATGGATGTCAATAAAGATGGAGCACATGATGTTGGCAATGATCGTTCCAGGTATTTTATCATTCAATAGTCGTCTACATTTAATCATAAATATTGGAGTAAAATAGTCATAATAATTATGTAATGTTTTTGTTCATTCGATTAGGTAAGTACCAATTTAAAGATATGAATGTATATATTGAGCCTCTTATTGATGAGTTGTTGGAGTTATTGAATGGTGTCACTGTGGTATGATGTCTTTAGATCAATAGGACAAAGACAATTTCAATTCCATGAGATGCTTGTATGGACAATACACAATGCCCCAGGGCTAACAAATTTTTGTGGTATGTTATAGTGTTCAAGTTGCGCATGATAATTATAATTAAAAAAATTAACATATTTAATCCAATTATACATTATCTTGTAGGTCTTCAAACAAAGGGAAAATTTGCATGTCTAGTTTGTGGTCCAAAGATGAAATCTTGTCATTCAAAAAGTTTAGGAAAGCAATTGTTTGATGAGTATAGGCACTTTCTCCACATTGATCATAAGTATCTAAATAATGAGAAACATCTTTTCAATGGGAAATAAGAGAATACATCAAAGCCACGAAGAATGACACCTCATATGTGGAATTTGGAAAATAATAGAATTAATTCTCAAGGTAATGCCATTCTATCTAATGGTTTATGTCATAAAACATCTTATCTATTGTGTTTTGTTTACTGATGATGTGATTGATGATCATAAAGGTCATCAAGGCATTAATGACCACCTTCCTAAGGGACTAAAAAATTATTCCTGACAATTTAGTAGGTTTCCCTACTATGAGCAGTTACAAATTGTGCATTTGTTTGATACTATGCATATTGGAAAGAATATAACAGAGACATTATGGACAATATTGGATGGAAGGCGTGACAAAGAAAAAATTGTCAAAATTTGTAGTGACATTCAGGAATCCAATCATGCAATTAAAAATGTCATTCAAACAAATAGCCATGGAGACCAGATTAATATAAGTGACCTTCCTTGGTTATTAACGGACCATCAAAGGAATGCGATAAAAAACATCATATGAAAAATTCGATTTCCTGCAGGATTTGCTACGAGCATAAATAATCTCATATCAAAGAAAAGTGAATTTGGGACAAGGATGAAAACACATGATTGGCATACCTTCATCAAGGTAATTCATTCTTGTGTATTTACTATATATTTGTATATTGTGCATGTACTTTCATTGTATTATGATAGAAAAAAATGAAAAGATAATTTTATAATTGTTGCAGTACGTTCTACCTCTATCTCTCCTAGACAACTTTCACCATAATGTCAAGCAAGTCAAATATGATCTTGGAAAATACATGAGGTAAGTAGTGATATTTGTTCAATTCAGTGTATAGATATTATATTTGTGTTTTCTTTTACTTGTTATGTAATATATATTTTTGTGTCTTGAATATCTTGTAGGTGGTTGTCATGTAATGAAATCCATAAAGAATATATAAAATATTGGAAGAGAAAAATTCCTCGTCTAATGTGTGAAATGCAAAAGTGTCTACCTTCATCTTTTTTCAATGCACAAGACCACTACCTCATACACCAAGTTGAGGAGATTGAATTGTGTAAACCTATACACACTAGGTTAATGCGGATGGTTGAGAGGAACTTGAAATTTTTGTAGGATTTGGTTCGAAAAAGAGCCCATCTTGAGGGTTCTATGGTGTACATTTTTGAATATCTTCCTAAGTTTGCAGCAAAGATCCACGTGGATCATATTTGGGATCCTAACCCCATTAAAAAATTTGATGGGGAGTACTTGATGGCAAAAGATAGATTGAGGAAAGTGAGAGGTAATTATAAGATGTTATTGTAGTTAATTAATTCTTAATTTTCAAAATAAATCGGTTGTAAGACGTCTATTTATTTTTTGTAAAGTTGGTTGAAAATGGCATGCACTACATTTATATATTGCAAACAATCTTGATTGGATGACGGTATCGATTGAAAGTTGTCAACATTTTGGTTGCACATTAACATGAGAAGGTGTGGCTTCATTGGTTAAAGAAGCTCACCATAACGGAGATTCTAATGTTACGCAAAGGGAAATTGAATTAGTATATGGTTTAAGAGATAAACAGGTACATATAAATTTATTAATCACCCATATTTTTATCAAGTCACAATGCAATAGTTTTTACATGTTTGACATATTGCAAGTAAAACACCACAACGCTATGTGTTGCAATGGTCATAAATTTCGGATTAAAAAGTTGGATGACATGAAGAAAACTTGTGATTTTGGGATAACTCCAGTCTTTGAGGTGACAAATTTTTCATCGAGAAATGACATACATCCTCAAGATTATCAAAATCGATACTATGACATTTTGGATGATATACTTGAGTGTGACTTTAATTCCTTCAAATTAGTTTTGTTCGTCATCAAATGGTACAAGCTACGACTGAAAAAAATGATCCCAATAGAACTATTATTGAACATGATAATGGTTTTATAATGCTTAATACAAGGTCATTTGAACTAGTTGGGGATGAGCCCTATGTTCTTCCAAGCCAATGTGAGCAAGTATTTTACTTAGAGGTTCCACATAAACCGGGTTGGTCATTTGTTGTTAGACATGATCCAAGAGGAAGGTCAATAAAGTATAATATGATGGAAGAAGAAGATACGAAAGAAGTAGAAGATGATGTAGATGATGATCATGATCATGGTCGATAGTTACTAGATGATGATGAAGAAGAAGAAGTTGATGATGATGATGATGATGATGATGATGAGGATGAGGATGAGGATGAGGATGAGGATGAGGAGAGGATGAGGATGAGGATGATGATGACGATGATGATGATGATGATGATGATGAAGAAGATGATGAAGATGGTGAAGGTGATGGTGATGGTGATGGTGATGGTGATGGTGATGAAGGTGATGAAAATGACAAAGACGATGATGGTGGTGCTGGTGGTGCTGGTGTTGGTGATGATGATGATGATGATGATGATGATGATGATGATGATGATGATGATGATGATGATGATGATGATGATGATGATGGAGATGATGATCATGATGGTCATGATGATGAGTTAGATGAAGAATAAGATCGATGACATGAATGGAATGTATGAGGTATGTGAATAGCATATCATCTATTTAATATTGATTTCTTGATAGAAATTTATTTGACTTATATGATTACATAATTAATTCATTATGTTTTGAATTCTAATGCCATTACATAATTAATTCATGATGCACCTTTTAATATTTTTAATTCATGTTCCACCTCTAGTAGGTCTTGATAGTAGAACTATGCCACCCCAAGGAGATGGAGATAGGGAGAGTGACTATATGTAACATTTTTTAAAATTTGTGTTTATTTATAGAATTTGGACTTTTTATTAGCTATGTGATGGATGTTGATTTAAAATACATTTGTGATGGATTACATGTTTATGATGATATATGTGACATTTTTTGAACTTTGTTTTTATTTATAGAATGTGATTTTTTTATTACCTATGTGATGGATTACATGTCTATGTTGACACATATGTTATGCTTATGATGCTCAATTACATATATGATGACACATATGTGATGTTTATGATACATATATTTATTGTTTATCAACTTACAAATGTAATGCTTATGATGCTCAATTGATGGTCTTGATTTCATGTATATATTTTGTGTGATGTTGTCACCCTTGGTGGAAACTGGTAATTGGCTACAAACAACATCAACCATTTAGTTGATGATCCTACATAGTCTACATAAAGTAAAGGTAAGGAATTAAATAATTTACAATGATTATGATGACAACATATATATATATATTTTAATACTCTTCTTGTCTACAAAGTTCATGTTATTCATGTTTTGTACTATGTAATTTTTAGTATACGTATCATGTAGTTTTCAGCTAACATAAGATAATTGAATTACATGTGCAGGAACCTAAACCCCTTTGATGAGGATCATGCACAATCTCATGGATCGACAGGTATAAGTCAATACACCTTATAGAAACAGTTTATTTTTTTAAAATTACTTGGAAAACAAACTTCCTCAGTTTTTCAAACCTCAACATTAGCAGCAAATCTAATACAGTTGTCAACACTTGAGGCCCCAGTTGGATTTATTCAAATTTTAATCTCAACATCAACTTTAGGGCTGACTTCTTCATCAACATTACCCTCATTTGCAAACTATCTCTCTCATTAGCAACTAACTCTCTCATTTTCTAGAGTACAGGTACCATCAAATAGGTATTTGTTAGATGTGTTTTCCTCGAGTGAGGGAAATGCAGGAATAAAAAATGAAAGTGAGACATGTAGTAGGTCTACAATAGGTAGATCAACTAGAGGTCAAAATATTAGAAGAAAATTCAATCAACACATGGTATTTTTCCTTTCTCAAGGGGGGTCATGTTCTTATGATGATGAGACCAAAGGAAACATTGAGGTTCCCTTGAGGTATAAACATCTAGAGAAACAATGGGTACCCAAGGAAATTCCTCCAATAAACATCGAGTTTTGTGTTAATGATAGGATATATCACATAGCACCTTCGTCATTACATGGTTTGGGCCTATTTTCTATGGACAACATAATGGTCTGTTACAACAAAGTTGCTAAATTGATGGAGTTTGTCGGACCTTGTTACACTTACAATAATTGGATGTAGATTGTTCAATATAAAAAAGTATGTGTAGGTATGCATTGTAGCAAATTTTATACAATACTAAGATAATGATCAAAGTAAACGAGTGGTTGTATACATTAATGGAAGGCCAAATGCAATAGGGAATATTACAAGTTTTATAAATAGTACTCGACCTAGCTCAACTAATAAGCAACCTAATTGCATATTTGAGGCGTGCGAAGAAAATCATGTATTTGTATGTGTGATAAAATCAATAAGTGCAGGGGGAGAGTTGCTAATGAATTATAATTTGAATCATATAGATACAAACAAAGTTACTATCATGGTGGTGGTACATACTATATACCATTTAAATTAATCACTCCAGTATACCATTTTATTATTAAGTTTTTTTCGAAGTCTATTGATTTCATTTCGCTAACATTTTTATATTTTTTCTTTGTCACAGGGTGACATGGATCCATCACATATCATAGACAAGAATGTAGGTCGTGAGACTTCTACCAAGTAGGTAAAACTCATTGTAATTGTACAAATTAGATAGAAGCAAACTGTTACATTATTATGTTCTTTTCTTGAGTGTTTTGGAGTAATTTTGATAGTTTTAATGATATTGTTGTCACAGATGGATGTTTGGGGAAGGGAAAAAGGAGTGTGGTACCTGAGCACCTATCTAGGGATGTGGACTCAATAGGATTAAGTGATGATGACATCGCAAATTACACAAACTCTATAGAATTGATTAAAAAGTCTATTAGAAAAATTAGTAGAGAGATTATTTCTTTGGCATCAGTGGAGCCTCAGACTGATGAGATACAAGAGAGGGTGAAAACTTTGATGTAGACAATAGAAAACTTACAAGTAAGTAGTAATGAAAACTTTAATTATAATAAAAGTTCAATAATGGTTTATATTTTATACTCTTTTATGTCATTAACTAAAATATGTATGTGTTGTTTTTACAGAAATTTATGCATCCTCATCAACCTAGTGGCCATGACTAGGGTATTATAGGTAGTTCAGGTGATGACGGTTTTCTTGGCTTATCACTTTGAGTACCCAAAACACATCATACTTGATACTATCAATGTTCATAATAAAGGTTCATCCTTGTTTACAATTCTTGTAGTTTTCATATATTTTATGTATTATTCTTCAGGCCTTGTCAATGTTCCTGTGCAAATTCTGTGTCATCGGAGGTTAGCTCCACCTCTATTGCCAACTACAATGCTGGCAATACACACCATGCATACATCCTCTATTGCACGTCATGTTGGCTCGCCCACTATTGGTAGATCCCTCTTTTGCTCTATCTTTTGTTATGTGTTTATTTCCCTTGAAGCATTTTTTCTTGGGGGCATTTCATAGTGGATTTATTTTCTACAATAGGAGATGCACATGAGGATGTGCCAGAGGCGACTACTACTGATAACATACCAAAAATTTCCTGGGTCTTCTTGTATTGCTAGTACGGGAATGTTGCAGGCCACATTGGTGGTGAGCGGTGAAGAATTGATTCCCTTAAAGATACAGAAGGTTCCAGGTACTTTAAAATTATTATTATATATAGTCTAATTGTAATTTACTTACTGATCACTCATTTTGGACTAATGATCCCATGAATTTTTTGGAGGAAATGATATTTTTAATAAAAATATTAATGACATTGCATTGCAGATATTTGGGCCCACCATACATAAAAGGTGGAACATCATATGTGAACCAACCTTAATCCACTATTTTGATTTCATATCATTGCTAGAATAGTTTTCCTTTGATCCATTTCTTTAACTATAATAAAGGTAGCTTCAGTTCATTTCTGAATCTAACAGGTTTGTTTTTTCTTTAAAAGGTGGAATGATGAATAAAAAAGGTTAAAAGATGAAATGACAAACCATATGATTTATTTGTTTGGAAATGACACATTTGACAAAACCAAGCTCCTTGAAAAGGCTAGCACATATATAAATTATGTGAGGGACCAATACATGACCCATTCAGAGAAGAACGTAAAGTAAGAGTGTGCCCCCATGATTCTAGAGAGGGAGTGGAAGTACCTGATTTTGGATGCCACGGAGAGAATTGAAAGGAAAAAAGGAAATACACCAGCAGATGCCAAAAGAAGGTATGGGATACTATTAAGAATGTAATTATTTACTAATTAATTACTATGTATATTTATATAATCTAACATATTTTAAAATTTTCATAGAATGAGTGACATGTCAAAGGCAACCAAGGTAAGACAAGAAAAGAACGAGCAACACAAACTTGACTCTGGTGGTTATATGAAACTTTCCACATGAATTGTAAGTATGAGTAAATCAAATATCACATCAAAATATTTATACATTGCAAAAAAAAAAAAAAATTTATCAAACAATTTAAGCAAAATTCATAATAGCAAGCAAAAATGTAGGGCTTTGAATTCAATAGAGTGCCCACAAAAGATGACAAGAGAATCCCTACTATCAAGGCTATACAACCATGGCTGAACAACTACAAGAATTGAGTGGGCAAACAGAAGATTCTGGTGCATCCATCATACAAGTAAATAAGCTAAATGAAAATTGTTTCAAATTGAATACTTTACTAATAATCAATTCATGTTGAGTTCCAACATAAAGTGAATATATTTCTTTTAGATAAGCAAGCAATGATAACAATGTGCATGATATTGGAATGCAGCCTACTAATCGTGAAACATGACCTGCACATGAAGGTCCGGATGTGCATCCCAGTAGTGTAGGTATTCATTTTCTATTTGAATTTATTTTTGTAATTATTAATACAATTAAACATATTAAATTATAATTAGTGTAGTAATTACTGTAACCTTTCTTCTTAATATTTTAGAGCATGTAGTTGGTGGTGACCAAGTGGAGCATGATCTGGGTACACAACATCAGGAATGTGATGTTCCCCAATTAGGTAAAGAAGACCATTGTTATTCCTTTAAACAAATTTAATTGCAATTAGTGTTCAGCATTAATGTAACCTTTAGTATTTCAACTCCATAGGATCTAGAGGGTGTTCAACATGTTGAATTTAAGGCTAGACAAAATGATGTGGCCCCATCAGGTAAAGAGTGTTACGGTTATGTTCTTTAAATTAATGAAATACTTGTAAGAATAATAAAAAATGTTTTCAATTTAACCCATTTCTTTGTTATTACAGAGGACCCCCCTTTGCTTCAGTGTCCTCGTCCTCAGTATAGGACTACACATACATCAAGATCACAAGCAGAGGGCAGAACAACTGAAGAGCAGGGAAATTATGAAGAAAATGATGCTCCACTTATTCTTTTCATAGCTTCAAAGAAAAAAAATAAAACAAGAAATGATTGTAACTTACCTTACTTGATAATGACTGATTTTATTTGTTAATGAATGTAATAATTTGCTAATGAATGGTTATAAATTATATGTGTTAATTAATATTGCTGAATGTTGCATGTTAATGAATGTTATGTGATATTAATGAATGAAAGTTATATTTTATTAATGGTAGAAAGAATGAATGAATGTTAGATGTTAATGGGTAATTTAGAGTGATGTTAGGGTGGGGGGGGGGGAAGGGGCCAAATGAGCTTCCACCTTCACGTGGTTGGACCTGTTAGGTAGAGAATATTAAACTATTCTCAAAACCAAGTGAAGCTTAATAAGATAACATACTTTTCAATATTTCATTATGTTGTACAATTAATCTTATTGAATAATGTATATTGAATCTTAATTGCAGGGTCCAACAAAGCCAACACGAACAACAACACCACAAGTTGCTAGGTATAATGAACTCCCATATTGTCTTGTATGTACACTAACAGTATGAGTTGCTTCTAGTGTTGTTATCCATGACGAAACTGCAAAAGTTATGAATATGCCTCATCCTTGTAAGTTTTTTTATTAGGTGACATTTTCTTTAGCATTTTCAAAATTTTCTTATCATTTTAAGTCTAACCACTTTTATATGGAATTTATTGTTCTAGTTTTTTAGTATCTGCTAGACATTATTGATACAAGGACTTGCATTGCATCCGTTTTTTCAATTAGGTATTATAAAGGGTAGGTTGTATTTGTAAATGTCTCTTCGAGTTCATTCAAATTTAATAATTGTTACCTCACATCTCGTTATTGCTGCAATAGGGATTATTGCCAACATAGGCTACGATTACAACCTCTAGGTGCCATAAAATCTATTTGTTCTTAAAATTGTAGTAGACTATCAGGTACATTCGCTCTTTTGCATTCCAAATTGTAGCGGTCAATGCACATGACCAAATTTCCTCTGATATCTAGAGCATAGTATTAACTTTTAAGTAATAGGGGGAGGAACCAAGTATTCAAATTGGTACCAAGTGATATAATATTACTACTAATTCTATCTTTCTTTTTTGCTTCATGGTTTAAACTATTCATTTGTTCTTTTTTTCTTCGTGTTTTAAACTATTCATTTAACAACTTATTGTATTTTTCTTTAGTTCTATATACTTTTTTTATGCATCTTGGAATTGCAAGTGCATCATAACTCACATCCTCTAATGGATTTTACTACTACTTGCATCCATGAAAGTGCATCCCACTTTGCGAATGAATCACTATTTTTCTGCCACCAAAATGAATTTTCATATTGGAGTTATGTGCCTCCAAAAGTAGAAACCATGCCTTGGACACATTCAATGTTGTTCACCTATATAGTACTACTTTCTTGTTATTTGTATTCCCCATAATTTGAGTCTTTCTCATACTATTTTCTATACACTTTCTCATCACCTAGACTAATGCATAAAGTTCTATCATAAGCTAGATAGTCCCTCATTGTTGAAAAGAAAACCTTTGAATAGGTGCATACTATTTTACCATCTTATAACAAGATGGCTCCCATGACATCCTCAGTAGCATTTGTGTAAGCTTCAATGAGAAACAAAGAATTAGGTAAGGTCGACATTGGAGCATTGTGATGCAGAGCATCCACCAATCTCAATCAATTAGGGAGATCTTTCTCCCAACTCACCTATTCAATAGGGAACAAACCCTAAGTCCTCACTAGGCTACTAGCCCCTCAAGTTGCTTCAACACCCCAAAGACTCACTCCTACTCCCTAGTCCCATACAACCATTGAAATACACAACCTTAGGCATTCTCACCTTGCCCAAATATATATTGAGGTCTTCCAACCCTTGATTCACACCAACTCACAAAATCTTACTCCCTCAAGCCCTTCTCCAATTAGGACTCCTAATGCCAAGTAGGCACACATCAACCCAATGGTACTCAAAGACATATCAATAACTCTCTCTCATAAAAAAAACAACATGCTTCACCGTCTCATCCACCCTAAAGACAAAAGGTACCCTGTTGTGGTAGGATTGTTCATAGTTACAAATAGGTGTCATTAAGGACTGTCAGCAAAACCATGACATTTTGGCTTATTCAAAGGTTTTATAACCTTGACAAAAATGCATAGCACCCTCTCACTCCCTTCTAAACCCTCTATATCCCTCCAAGACCCTTGCTTTACATTCAACCCTTCCAAACCACCTCTTTGTTGTCTCATTCTGACTAAGACTCAGAAAACAGTGATTTCTCCACACCTTTTGCACGTACCTTTCTTGACATAGAGTCGTGCAGAGATTTGGACATCTAGAGAACTTTATTTGTACTGCATAAAATTGAATGAAATAAAATGGAAACTAAAGAATATTCAATATCTAAAAAGCATAATCTTTACAAGGATGCAATGAAAACTAGTTCTCAATCCTTCAATCGGATCTAAAAGGAGATCTATTTTTAAAAAGGAGTATCCTTCAATCAGATCTTCATTAAATCCTCATCAAAAACAATATTCCACTCACCTTGATTTGATGAAATCAACCTGTAAAGAAAGGGTAAATGATAACTTGCAGCTAAAATCACCTACCTTGGTGGATGGCTTACAACTCCCTCTTGAATTTGTACCTTAAATGGATTAGGTCTGCACTTTGAAATAAGATGAATTTACCTTGCCTTACACCTGAAGGACCTGAACTTCGCCTCCTTAATAAAAAATTATAGTTGCTACTTTTCAAGTTCGTTGTTTGGAGAAGAAGAAAGCATTTTGAGTCATCTATGTGCATGTTAAACAACCTCAATCTATTAGAAGCCTGAATTAATATATAATTAGAAGAGTGCACATCAAAAAATTGCTACCTCTTAGAGGTAGGAATAAAATGCATCAAAGTAGCCTTGTAAATCAATTACTTTGTTAATATAATACTTGATCTCTCTAACAAAAACTTGTTATGCATAGTGATTATGATAGCCAATAGTTCTTATTCGATGATCATTGTTGCAGGAGCACCAAGAGAGCCAAGTGTACCTCCTGATTCCAATGACCTATATGGGGTAAAATATGAACATTTTGAATTCTAGATGGTTTCTTGTGTCAATAAGGTCTAATTAGACCAATAGCATTGTAATAAGGTCATTTGACCATTCATGTAATCAAGTTGTCTAGTTGGTCCTAGGAAGGTCCTGATTAATTTGGACAATACTGTGCAAATGGGTCAAAATGGGTCAAATTGATATAATAACGTAAAAAGTAGTTCCAAATGTCCTTTCATGTCAATTTGGACCTATTTCAATGTGTTTAAGGTCATGGTTTAGCAAAATGTTGAAAGTTGTCATTATTAACAAATATTGTCATGAGCAACTTTTCTTTGTAAAGGGAAACTTTATGTCTCCAATGGTTAAGTGGAATTTAAAAGGTAGTTATAAGTGCTAGGAATGCTGAGAAACCTATAAAAAGGCCTATCCTCATCCATTGTAAGGTTGAAATGCCATATACTAAGGAGAAATCAATAAAATCTTAAAGCTTTTTGTACTTTTCATGTGTTACTCCATGTGACAGACACTTCTAGGCCTTGGATCCTTAAATTTTGTTATTCATTTGCATTTATTACCTACTGGAGATGAAATGGGACTGAATCCCCTCTCTTTTGGCTTTGGTTTCATCCAATTTGTGTAAAGCACTATCAAAACCCTTCCTAGGGTTAACAGTGGCCATAAATGATGTAATGCATCATTTCTAGCCATAGGAAGACCACCAAAAGTTGTGGGAACTTGTAAAATATCATGTCTTTTCATATTTTTGTTTTTGCAGGGGATCGTGACTAATTTTTACATGTGCTAGTTGAATGGAAGGGACTGATTTCTAAGTCATGGTCTGAAACACGGTGATTTCATGGAGTTTTAAGTGGTGTGAATGCATCAATGGTTCTTGGGGAGTCTAGTGAAGGGAAAGAGGAATGTGTGAGCACTCCATTGACAATGGAAAGGGTCACCAAGTTGAAGAACCAATAACTAAGAAAATCTTTAGCTGTCCTAAGTTAATAGTGACTGTGATTGTCTTAGCAAAACTAGTGTGGCAACAATTTCTTGTTTGCCAAATAGGGTGCTATGGTAAGTTTAGTGGTTGGAGTTTTGGGAAGGTTAGTATGTGGACCCTATAAAGTACTAGAAGCCTTTTGGAGGGACTGAGGAGAGGGGAGGAAGGCCATTTTCATGATTTTCCCAAGCCTATATGACTGGCACAAAAGGACAACGGTGTAACAGTAAGACTTTCTTTTTACTTTGGCTAGTTGGTAGAGTAGAGACCCCTTTTGTGTATGTTGGGAATCCTTCTTGGGATGCCTATGAAGTATATATTTTGTGGTTATTCATTGTATGATTTGCATTGGGATTTGAAGTCCTAATTGAGCATGTACTAGGGTGAGTGACTAGTGGAAGTTCTTATGGTGTTGGAGTGTTAGAGGACATGGGGTTTGGATTCATACATGTTGTAGAGGTCTATGTGAGCATATTCCAATGAGTGAAAGAGGGATAGTAAGCATGAGTGTGGTTTTGGATGTATTGTAATTTGTGAGTATTATCACTACCTCTTATCTTCATCTCAAATAACAAAAGGAATACATTCAAAAACAGAATAAAGGAGTTATTAGAAATAGGGTACATTCAACCTATATTTAGCCCTTTTCTTTTTCCTTGGTGGTCTTGGTTAGAAATAAGCAAGACAGAATGAGAGTGTGCATTAAATACAAAATTGGTACCTAATCCCTAGGATTGATAAGCTAATAAATAAATTCCATGGAGTAATATATTTCTACAAAATAGTCCTTGAATTGGGTCACCATCAAACCCATATCTGAGAGGAGGATATATATATAAGACAAGTTTAGATGCAACTATATGCACTATGAATATTTATGATTTTATTTTGCTTGAAAAATGTGTCTACAACATTCTACTCTTGTATGGATTGCAAAATATTTGAGGAAATTTGTCCACTATTTCTTTGATGGAATTATCATTTATAGCGAGGCATTGGAAGTGCACCTAAGGTACCTATATTAAGTGTTGGGGTTTTTGGATTCCTAGACTATTTTCGATAAAGAGTCTAAATACGGAGTTTCTATGGTGTAAATTACATATTTAGAGGACATCATCAGTGTAAAGGGAGTGCAAGTATACTAGGAAAAGATCAAGGTGGTTGTGCATTGCGGGTTTGCCGACATCAAGTATTTGAAGGGAAAAATAAATAGTGTTGTTAATTCTATATCTATGAGAGAAACCTTGAACTTAATGTCTGACATCTTCGCAAATTGGAAGACTAATGTGACACATAATACACAAAGAATACATTAAATATTGGCATTCTAGAAGTGAAATAACAGATTAAAAGTACTTAATATCCAATGACCTCATGCTCTAATGGACAAGATTATAGGAATCTAAGATTAAAACAAAAATTCTAAGGGTAGTCCATTACTTGATTTTTGTGAGCCACCAGTAGTATTTTAAAACTCATAAGAAAATAGAAAATAGGTGCACTTGGAAGGGACTCCAAGGTGACATCCTCTAATAGGTCAAGGATTTTTTTATTTGCAAATGAAACAAAATAAAGTAGTCATTTCCAATAAGATTGTTTCATACCTTGCCAATTATTAAAAAAAATGGGTGAGTGCCTTGAGGAATTCATTGTAGGACTCCTCAAGGTCCAAGTCAAGGATTGCATATACATGGTTGTGGAAAAACCCATTTATTATGTACACCTCTTTATCATTTCTTTGAATTAAAAGGCACCATAGGTTGCTAAAGTGTTCTTCAGGGAATTGTCTATGCTTCATGGACCACCTAAGAGAATTATGAGTGACATACATACTCAATCCTTGAAGTTTCTTTTGTTTGGTGGGAACCAAATTCATGCCCAACGCTAACAGTTACCTTCAATTGGATGAACAAATTAAGATAGTAAATAAATGGGTAGAATGCAATAAAAAACTTTGCAATGTACTAGAAAAATGCATGGATAAAATGGCTCCCCTGGGGAAGTACCACTATAATACAACTCATCATATTGTCATTGAGTTGAACCCCTTCATGATATTATATGGGTATGAAGATTAAAAATTTTGTTGACCCTATTTATATTGATAATAGGTTCCAAGGAGCAAGTGACTTGATCCTACAAGGCTAATAAATTTTGAAGTCACTCAAAAATAATCTCCAACAACCATAAAATCAACAAAAATATGTGTGTTGATTGTCATCATATGGATGAAATATTTAAAATAGGAGAGTTGGTATTTTTTCATTGTAGCCTTTCAAGCAGTCATACGTAAAGGCAATCAAATATGACAAACTTGGTCCTCACTTTTAGAGGCCATATAAGGTCCAAAAGTAGGTAGTTGAGGTAGTGTATGAGCTATAATTACTAGATTAAATTAAAATGAATAATGTGTTTTATATATTCTAATTGAAGAGGGCATTGGGAAAACATATTGAACCTTCCTAAAACATACCTCATCATCTTGGTCTCTAAGATAGTCATAGAGACCAAAAAAGGGAAAATAGAGAGAAAAAACATAACCAAGTACTTGATTAGATGGAATAATATTCTTACTAAGGATGCAACATGGGAAGGCCCACACTTTCTTTAACATCCAAGCTTTGAATTGCTCGAGGGAAAGGTAAATTTGTTAGATTAGACTTGTCATGTCCTCTTTTCATGTAACTCATGTCATGGATTGAAATGCACATTTATTGACTTTGAAACTTTCCTTGATATCAATTTTCATGTAGATCCTTCCCCTTTGTCTTCCAAGTGTTGGTCTAAGTCCCCTAAAGGTCAAAGTATGAAAGCATAGTAAATCTCATGAGTTTGTGTAAGAAATTAGAGTGAAAGGTTAACCTTCCCAAAATGACTCCCTTCTCAATTTTACTTCTCTCTAAACCCATAAAGGTATTTAACCTTCCCCTCCCATACCTCCCAACCATTTCTTTCTTTCACTCATCTCTTCATGGGTACTTTAGAGTTGTACATGCCATCATCGATCCCTTTTTCCAACCCCTACCTTCAAATGACATTCCTATCATTTTTTATTATCCCTCTCAACCTACCACCCTTGGCATTATGAATTCCATTAACGGATAAAGTATCAATGTGGCTTTATGTGGGATTCTAGGAGGACATGCTAAAAAGGAACCAACAAGCACTGTTATAATTGGCATGAATATTATTTTAATTTTTTAAAATTAAATCACCATCAGAATTTCACCATCCTCCAAAATTTGCACTGATGACTAAACCATTGGACAAAGGGCATCCTCGTTGGTCCATAGTTCCTAGCAGGTGTCAGAATCCCGATGCTAATCGATGAAACATCCGACGAGGATGTTGTATGTCCGACGACACTCTATTGTCGAATGCTCATCGTAATCCTCATTGGTGAAATTTCCTAGTAGGTTTTGAAATTCCGACGAGGATGCTCTATGCCCAATGTAATTCTCTCACCAGATGAGCGATCATGGCCGCCATTGGAAGACTTCAAGGTGTCATCGAAATTATGACGTTAGCTGGCACTGTCGGAATGTCTGACGATGAGTTTTTGATAGGTTATTTGTCAGCAGTCTCACAAAAAATAATCAAAATTCTGATGATATGTCGTCAGAAATGAGCCCCATTCTGAGGTGGACAAGAGTTTTGCTAGAGTAGAGATGACTTTGTGTCAGAGAGTCTTTGTTGGTTTCAACATGATGTTTTTGTCAGCCATGTCAAAACCCAATCTGAAGGTTTGGGGAGTCTTTCATAACCCCTCGATCCTTGTCTTACACTTGATTTCCTAGGAGCCTTAGTTATTTCCAGATTTTTATTTAAAGTTTTTTTTTCATGACTCTAGTTGCTACGGTTTTGGGATCCTTGCTAAACCACAATGACCAGGTTAAGAGTGCCTAGAAAATACCTTGAATCTTGATGCAGGCTAAGAGTGCCTTGGTAAAGCCCTTACATCTTAGATCTACTTTTAGGTTAAGTGGGCCTTATAAAAACCTTATGTTGCTAACATCTATTGTCTGATGGCTTAGGCCAGGTGGGCATCTTTGTTTTTGCTTATCTTCCTTACTCATGTTTGGCTGATAGTTGACTTCTATTAGTCTTTATTTGTATGTTTTTGTAGCATTCTGCTTGTGGGTTTTGGATTCCTATTAATTCCAGAGTGTTTGAGGTCCTTTCAAACCCTATTGTAGGGGGTTTTGGGTCCCCACAAATTTTTTTTAACTGCTAATAAAAATATTAGAACATACATTTGTGGACCACTTACTTTAGCTATTAACATTAATGACAAAACACATGTTAACATGAATGACATTACAAGACAAGTTGACATCAATGGCAACACAAGACAAGTTGGCATCAATAACAACATAACACAACTCAATTTTCCAACAAAAGGATACTTAGATAGATTAGTGAATTATCTACATCTTAGAGTTATAGTAGTTAGTAAAATAAAAATATATTGATTTTATAATTTATAGATGAAAGTTAATTTTTAAAAGTATCAAAAATAGTTTATGAGGTATGCACTTCAAACAATCTTACTGATTTTTGAATTCCTAAATAAAAGTATACAAATGCATATAAAAAGTGTATTGCATTAATAAACTATTAACCTATGTAATAATTTTTAAGTTTATAATGAAAAATAGATACACATAAAACTGTAGGATAAAATAAGGTATCTATGAAAATAATAATTTGAAATGAGATATAAAGATAAAATTAACTTCCTATTTGCAATTAGTGAAATAATTGAGCATGATTTGGTGTTTAATATTTTCCCATAAATGTCACGAAAATGGGATTGTTTTCAAGTCAAATGAGTAAATAGAATAGTCAAAGAGTGCAAAAAACCAATCCAATGTTGTACCATTCCAGGAACATATTAAATATTCGCTAACAATACATTATCAAAGATAAATTCACTATATAGTGTAATGATTGTAAACACTTGTGACTTTGGATAACCCTTCCCATTAACCTTTTGAAACCTATTTGCCAAAGCACTAGCAAGAATGCGTAGGGATAATGAAATGATTGTATAATAAGAATAAAAGAGTGGCCAAGTAGAATTGGTAGGTAATGCTACAAATATACTACATTTAACATTGGTTGATACATGATTCTATAACAAAGTAATGATACAAATATACTACATTTAACATTGGTTGATACATGATTGATGGGTGGCATGTGGATAACTAAAATTGAGAGAAATACAATTTTTGAGAACCAATGGGTCAAAAGGGTTGATATTTACTCCATAGTTATTAATGTTCAAGTATTAGTTAAATGGGCGATGAACATAACAAATTAGGCATAAATAGTCACTAATTATGTATTGGTTGTTCTCATTTTTGTGTTAGATTCTATGCACATAGTTGAGGGAAACTTGGACACAAAAAATATGTTTTTATTGAATGTCAATCATTAGGATAATAGATAATTTCAGCAATGATCAATGTTGTGTATGGTATATGAATGCTTGTGATGATAAAATAAGTTGAAAGGATGGTCTCATATAGTGTTCTCAAAGTATTTTATAAATTAGGCTAACCTCTAACGGTCATACTAAAGTATTAGGATTGAGATATCCAAAATTGGGCCTAGATTTAGAGAGCAAGGATGCAAAAAAACTCTTTTCCACCCAAAATAGGGTGAATTAGATGTAAATTTTGTGCTATTAGTCCCAAATATAGGTTTAAATCACCATGTAAAAATATGACCAATTTTGTAGTACAGAGGCGATAAACACGCTTAGAAGAGAGCTAGGAGAAAACACACTAAGGCAAGGACACAAAAAATAGTGAAATTATTTAGGATGTTACATTTATCCCCCACTTTAGTGGGAGTATGCACCTATGCTCATTCTCATAGTAAATCAGCAGAGAGACAGAGAGAGAGAGAGAAGCAATTGGGAGGAAGATTACAATTAGGTGTGACATCACTAAATTTAAATTTGATGTTATAACACCAAAAAAATAGTATCTTAACTCACACAATCACATACAAGGAGACACAAAATAGAGAAAAGATGAAGAATGAGAAAATAAAATGCACACAAAAAGGGGTTAGTACCAAAAATAAATCCTCCAAGTCAACTATTTGAAGAGGCCCTGATAATAAAATTGTCTCAACCACTAATATCATTCTCAAAATGTCATTTAAAGAGAAAAAGTGATCATATGAATAGAGAAAGAGAATACATCAATTGGTGAGACAAGGAACCATGATCCAATGAATAACAAGGTGTGTTATGTGATGGGTTCATGGGGGAAGGAAAAAGGAAATTTGGATTCAACAAGTTAGTAGGTTGGGTTATGCTACATGATCCATTAGAGCACAAATTATATGGGCAAAGAGTGTCCAAAGGTCTAGCAAGTTGTCTCATGCGAATCAACTCATCCTAAGATATGGTGCATGAAGAGTTAAAAAGACAATAATATACCATTAGATATAACAATAAAAATATATAATTTTATATTATTTCAAAAAAATTATTTTTGTACTTTAAAATCAAAATCTATTAAAATATTGTATACAAAATATATGAAACAGATTTAACGAAAAAAAATAAAAATTATATTTTTCATGAAGCTTCTCGAATATTCTCTATTAATATATGAACTTTCTAGTATACACTCTATTGTATTCTAGTACTAATGTAAGAACCAATAATTAGTATTACCCACAAGGAGATGAAATACAAAACTATATTTCTCTCCATATATCATACCATCAAGAAAAAAATAATAAGTGGTAACCACAAGAAGACTGACACAAATTCCACTTGTATAAATACTCTCATGGATCATATCATCTCCTTTCCACACAATACATTTCATCTTCTTTACACAAGGAGATTTGGAGTTGTAGAGAAGAGAAGAGATGATGGAGAAGATAGTAAATGTGTTTGTGCTGCTTCTACTATTGTTAGGCATCTTCCTTGTTGGATGACCATAAACACATGCTTGCATGAATATAATTTATAAATTTCTACTCCACAATGCTTAAATCTTGAAGGATATGATAGGATGAAAATGGTCTCAATAATGCTCAATAATGTGGATGGAATATGAATGCTTGTGATGAAAAAGTGAATTGAAAGGATACTCTTTATATGGTTCTCAAGGAATTTCATAAATTCACATGACCTTCAATGCTCCTATTGAAGTATCAGAATCTAGAACAAATTGACAGGAATGAAGCACGAACATATCCAAAATTGGGCCCAAATTTGGGGCACAAGGATGCCCAAACACCCTTGTCTAGGACAAGCACATATAAACAACCTTATCTACCCAAAATAGAGTGAATAAAGTGTGAACTTGGTGCATTCAATCCCAGGATAGATGGTTAGATCACCATGTAAACAAATGACTTTAGTTTTGTAATATAAAGGTGATAAATACACATGGAAGAGAGCTAGAAGGAAATATACTAAGTCAAGGGCACAAAAAGTAGTTTAAAATTGTAAAGGGTTACAATTTACAATGTTACAATAATGATAAAGATTGGCATAAATAATTCTATGCTTATAATGTAGTGAATGCAATAAGAATAAAGTACGTACAATTGAGTAGGGTAGGTATTTTTTGTTGAGAACAGTGAGGATCACCTCTCAATATACATCACCTCCACATAAGATTATTATCATGAGTGTGATCATTCAAATTCTAGAATATTATAATGTTGGATCTACTTTGAGGATTGGCTTTCATGAGCACTTGATCTTTCAAAGAGAAGAGTTTGCAATATGTCAGTCAACATATTTGAGATATCTTGATTCAACACTTAACTATTAGTGTAAATATTGAGACGTCTTTATTTAATCTTGCAAGGATTGGAGATGTTCAAGCTTACAAGGATTCCTAGAAGAAATTTGATACCACTCTTAAATATTGTAGGTTGGTATTATTATGTATTGTCTAGTTATTATTAGTTTGGTGTCTCAAATATCTTGTTAGTTCTCATGGAGATATTTTCTGCAATAGTATTAAAGTATTATATGGTCTCAAAGAAAGTCATGGTCAGTTTGTATTATTTTATTTAAAATAATATGTATTTTCATGAGTTATTAATTATCATGTCATCAAAAGCATATCAAATCAAAATACATAAGTTTCAAAAACATAAAAAATAAATTAAAAAAAAAATTGTCTCAATTAAGAAAGAATACACTATTACTTGTACAAAATTTGAGATGTTGATGGTTATAGTAAGACTTGACTTGATAAACAATATAATAAAATACTTACCCTTTTTGAAATATTTGATATTTAAATAAAAAAATTATACCACTAGATAATAGCAATAAAAACTAGTAATTCTATATTGTTTCAAATAACTTCATTTTTATACATTTAAATCAAAATCTTATAAAATATTGTATGGAAATTCTTAAACAAATTTAACAAATAAAAAAATAATCAAAATAAATTGTATTTTTCATTAACTTTCTAGTATATACTCTATTAATATATGATACTGGTAAGGTAAAGATGTCTGTAAAGAAAATAGACCTATTCACCACCATATTATCTTCTCTTATAAACGCATACGATGTCTTTTAGTGCTTGGTTGTTGCTACTCTGGAATGGAAGGTACAATGCTCCAGAGCAATTACCAATAAATGGCGTTACCCACAAGAAGACTAAATCCAAAAAACAATAATAAGCGTGAGACACGAGAAGATTTACACAAATTTAACTTGTATAAATACTCTCATGGATTTCATCTTCTTTCCACACAACACATTTTATCTGAAGAAGATTTGGAGTTGCAGAGAAGAGAAGAGACGATGGGGAAGGCCATAAATGTTTCTGTGCTGCTCTTACTTTTGTTCCTTTCTGGTACTTAATTCATTCTTCAGATTTGAAATACAGTCATTTATATGAGAGAATTCTGAACTGACTAGTGTATTCTGGGCGATGCGGGGTTGTGTCGTGAAAGATTGAGCGGTTCATTTAGCGGGCCATGCGCGTATAATTTAGCTTGTCAGTTGAACTGTCAAGTCGAAGAAAATGCATTTGATGGAGAGTGCCATTTGAGCTCACGTGGATTGGCTTGTTTCTGCTACGATCTCTATTAGAACGGGCACTTATGACTAGTAATAACAAATTTTTATATCATTATTGTCATCACAATAATGTCTTCTAAGCCTACAAGTTTGTATTTCCTAATGTAGACTACGCTCTACATTACCATTCTTGTGCAACTCTCATGTTTTGCATTTATTTTCGGTGATGAAAAATTGAGTTGTAGACTTCATTCAACGTGTAGGGAAGTTGAGATTCATCTTTTGATCTATCAAATACTACAAACATCATGCTTGTTTAGATATTTCATGATGTAAGACAAAGTTCTTCCCCTCTTAGAAATTCACAAACACACAACATATAAAATTTGAAAAAAAAAAAAAAACTCTCTTTTTCTATTCAATTGCTGGCTGCAAACTGAAAACAAAAATAGTTTAATTCCAAATTAATCACATGAACACACAACACATGACCTTTGTAATCTGCATTATTTCCCTCTCTAATCTTCACATTCTCAGTTTTCAAACTCTGCTGCTCGTCAAACCTCTTCTTATTGCAGCCCTTCTCTTCCTTTGGCCCAATCCTTAACACGCAGCCACATACTTTTTGATCATTCCCCCATCTCTACTCATAAATTTATATATTGGATTAAGAAACCTACTCTGTCATTTTGCTTTAACCTATTTTGCATATTGGAAACTAAACGATTATACAATTTTTGTTTATCGATGCCCCTTTCACATCCCAATCGATTTCCATGGCATTTCATTTCTTTATTTTTATTTTTACTCTTCCAGCTCAATGTCGATTCGACCTGCATTTTCATTGCTTATTCATTGCCAGATCTATGTGTCTTCCATCGATTTTCGTTTCCTCTTGCAAAAGTTTGATTCTATGATTTATTGGCTTCATTATTTTTGCCATTCGAGGAATGTCTTCTTAGTTCATTAAATTCTTATTGGACAGCTGCGGCTAGGGAACTTCATTAGATTGATTAGTAGAATAAAATAAATCAATTTGATTGATTGATCGATTGATTGAATATCTGTATAGGTTTTGGGTTCAAAATGTTGATTAATTTCGAGGATTGAATTAGATTATGAGTGGATGATGCTCCCTCCACAGGGCGGTCAAGTTGGAGAAACAATGGTGTGCTCCTAACATATATTGAATGATATTAGAAAATATGGGACAGATGAATGGAGGCTAATAAATATTATAGGAATCATCGAATAGATAACTGATTATGATGGGGAGAGATATTGTGAAGGTTAGAAGAATATTAAAAGAAATGGAATGATGAATATAGATGTAGACAAGGAGAATGGAAAGGATACTAAAATTAAGGTCAGTCTTAAATTACACACATTAAGCAATATATTAAGTTTAGAGAATGTCAGTGAATTTTGAGTGTTTAACATTTTTAAGTCTAGAAGTCAAAGCTTAGTGTGTATGATTTAAGTCATCCAGAAAATGAGTGACATATAATGGATGAACTAGAGATGGATGCAGACGATTATTATATAATCAAAGTACTTAAAAGTTTAGATATATGGTTATAATTTACAAGGGTATACCTTTTTTTTTTTTCCTTTTTGAAAAATGGGATAAAGATTTATTCAAAAATCATAGAAATACAAAGAACAGGGCTTAGGCCCACCAAGACAACAATAAAAACTAAACGAAACCTAAAACAACCACCATCACCACTACTACAAAGTCCAGTGACCATAGCATTAGATTTGACTATCAGATTTCCAATGATAATACCTTTTCGAAAAGCCCTCAGAAAGATGACGTGAAATTACACCAAAAACTAGGCTCATCTGAAGCCTCGAAGGGCTTGAAAAATGACAATGAAAAGGAAGCAAACATAAAAGGGAAATTGATCCTACACCACTGGGTGCTCTTGCTTCATCCTATCTTCTAGCATTAACCTGTCTAAAGTTTCAAGATAATTAGGAGGTAGTTCATCCCTTCCACTAAAATCCCAACCATCAACATGCTCTGAAGCCCACTTGACAAAATGATCAGCCACTCTATTCCACTCCCTGGGAATATGACAAAAGCAGACAAATTACAATGTATTACACAATTGTAAAATCTGTCTGACCATAGAAGCTAATTGCCAACTCACATCATTGAAATTTTGTTTGTTCAACATGTCCACAACAATCTGAGTATCCGAATCACAAATAATCTTCCTCCATCATAAAGAACAAACTCGCTCAACAACAATCTTAATAGCTAGGGCCTCCATAAGATTGTTAGAGTGCTTCCCAATATAAATAGAGAAGAAAAAAATTGCACAACCATCATCACCTCTACCTATACCTCCAATACGTGCATGTTCAAGATTCCCATGCGAAGAGCCATCTGTATTGATATTTAAGACTCCCCCAGGAGGGGGAATCCACCTTCCATCTCTACTTATCCACTACTTCACATGTCGAGAACTATTTCAAGCAGCACAATCCATTTTAATGTTTTTCAATTGGAGATTCCTTACAATAGCATAATCTGATCAACATTTTCAGACAAATTGCACTTATCCGAGATCGTCTCCTGGAGCCTATTAACTATATTTTGTCATAGCTGAGGACTCCCTATATGTGAATCACAAAAGACCCTTTGATTCCTATCCAGCCACAAATTCTAGACAATAAGGGCTGGCCCAGTAGTCCAGGCCACCTGAAGAAAATAGGTCTTTGTTGGGGGTCTAACCAAGCTATCCCAAAGCTCAGTTAAGGAGGTAGCATGAAAAAAAGCATGTTACCAAGCCTCCCACCACTTGTGCCAAATCTCCTTAGAGAAAGGCCATTTAAAAAACAAGTGGGAGCAGTCTTCCTCATTATGCATACAAAGATAACAGATAGATGGTCCCTGGAAGCCTCTCTTACGAAGATTCTCCCACATGAGGCGTTTCCTCTGAGCAACCAGCCATAAGAAAAAATTATATTTTGGCCAAGAGAAGCTATTCCAAACCTTCTTCCACCAAGGAACATCCGTTAGGCCATGCAATTTCCTATCAAGCCGAGCATAACCTTCAACAACAGAAAACTTGCCTTTTGGGTTAGGACCCCAAGCCAAAATATCTCAATCCTTGAGGGAACTACATAATTTACCCTCCAAGATATTAACCAACACCACATAATCTTCATCCGAGCCACCCAAGGGTCATTCAAGAGGATCCTTCCAACAAGTCACCTCAACCTGTCCAATGTGCCTGACTGTTTTAAAATTCTCCACCTTAACCCATCCAGTATCAGTGAAAATGTTACAAAGAGGCTGAAGCTGTGGATAACTAGATAGAATAACAGGGTGACCATCCCAAGAGTCCTGCAAAAAAAGAGCTTCAAAGCCTCTATTACAAATCCAGAAAAGGCCATCTTTAATAAGCTTGACACCATTTTTAAGAGTATCCCAGATACAAGAGCCCCTGCCCACTAAACTAAGATGAGGTACCTCAGGATCATTAGCACTAGGGAGATACTTGTGGGTTAAAATCTTGGCCCAGTCCTGATCTTGACCGTTACACCACCTACAATATAGCTTAGTCATCAAGGCCTTTCTAACCAAAGCAATAGATCGGAGGCCAAGAACCCTAGCATGTCTCCGTCTACAAACAAAGTCCCATTTGACTAAACTCCACTTAGAAGAAAAAAAACTACCAGACCAAAGAAATTGACGAGAAAGAGCATTGAACTCTCTCATAAAGCTAGAGGGGGGAGCCTGCACAAAACACCTATAAATGGGAAGTGCTTGCACCACAGTGTTCAAAAGAATCACTCTTCCAGCAGAGGATAACCACTTGTAAGTCTAATGATTAACCTTGCAACGAAATTTATCCAAAATTCCTTGCCAAAAATCTCCACGTTGAACCCCCAAATCTAAAGGAATCTTGAGGTACAACAAAGGAAGGGACCCTGTCTAAAATCTAAGGATCCTGGCAAATCTATTCTGAATAAGCTGAGGAGTATTAAATAAATATATGGATGATTTATCTTCATTAATTTTCTAACTCAAGGATTTGCAATAGATATCCAAAGCTCTCCTGAAATTTACTGCCTCATTGATTCTGGGCCTGCCCATCAAACCTATGTCATCCACAAACTAAAGATGAGAGTAGGGAGGTAGAGCATTGCTCCAACTCCCACCCTAAATAAGACCATGTCTCAGGTGGGAATTGAGAAATCTGCTAAGACCTTCAACCATGAGAATAAAGAAATAAGGAGATAAAGGGCCCCCTTGCCAAAGCCCCCGCAAAGCACTAAACGATTATGAGGGTTCCCCATGAATAAGAGCTAAGAAAGAGGTAGAAGTCACATAACTAAGAACCCAATTTACCCACTCTTCTCCAAAACCAAAAGCCAAAAGGATCTTCTGTAAGAAATCCCAACTCACCCTATCATAAGCTTTGGCCATGTCAAGTTTAATAAACATAGCCTTCTCCTTAGAGGAAGCCATCGAATGAATAGCCTTCATTTCTATCACAACTCCATCAAGGAAATGTCTTCCATCAGTGAAACCACCTTACTCCTTAGAAACCAAAGTGCAGAGGAGATGTTTGAGTCATTCAATAATCAATTTAGTGATTATCTTGTAGACAACATTACATAAAGCAATAGGCCTGTACTGATCCAAGCTATTAGCCACCTCCTTCTTAGGAACAAGAGCCAAGAAGGTAGAATTCATAGATTTGAGCATTTGTTTATTCCTATAAGATTCCTAAACCACATCTAGAAGATCATACTTTATAATCTCCCAAAATTCCTAAAAAAACTCAATAGGAAACCCGTCAGGGCCAGTAGCCTTGCCTTTTTTTATTTGAAGCACAACCCCCTCAAGTTTAGACAACAAAATGGGGTGCAAGAGAGCATCACTCATTTCAACAGAGACAAGAGGGGGAATACAGTTCAAGATGGCCCTCTCTTCACCATAGCTTCAGGATCCTCTTTGGTAAACAAAATAGAAAAATAACTACTAGCTTTCGTAGAAATTTCTTCGTTAGATAAAAGATGAACCCCATCTGAAGATATGAAAGAGGTAATAGAGTTACCATACCTTTGAGCCTTAACAAAATTATGAGAGAAAGTTATGTTTCTATCACCTTCTTGGAGCCAATCCATTATGTGGATTTAATAAAGATAATAAATTCTTTGATCAAATTACTATGAATTCAAATGAATAATGTGGATCTGTAAGTAGGTCTTGTTGAACACAAGAAAGGACTAAGAGAGGGGACAAATCAGTCTAAACAAATAAATTACTATTTCTTATAAACAATTAACCAACCATACACATCAACAAATAAACACCAAGATTTATGCATGGAAAACCCAAATAGGGAATAACCATGATGAGAGTCAACCCACAATAATATATCCACTATGAATAGAAATTATTACAAAAGAGAGCTCATTGCTTTGGACCTTCACACAAAGGCTATCTACTCATGGGAGAAAATACAAAGAGGACTTGCAAAACCTGAAGCTAACTTCACTTAGGGAAAGATACAAAAAAATGATCTGAAAAGAAGGATATCCTTATCATGAAGTTTTCCTTTAACTCTACTCAAATAACCAACATCAACACACAACTTTGATTTCAACTACCAACACTCTGTCTCAAATCTCTACAATAGTCTTCAACACAACTTGCATATCATTCAAACACAACTCTTCTACTTTTCTCAAAATTCCTTTGATGTTCACTCTTTACTATATCATCTACTTTCTCACACCTCTCACATATCTCCAACCTAAACACACATATACCTTATATAGATGATAGGTCATCAAAGCTTGGACAAAGTTGGCATGAATCAAAATATACTTTTTAAACCAAAAACATGCATGTTGATCCACTCCATGAGATAGAGAAGAATAAAAAACATCTCCCAAGGATTAATACACCGATCTGCAATCACTGGAACCACATGCTACACATCAATATAAGAAATCTCTAATAAAAAATCTAACCTCCAATGCACATATCTCAAATCTGGATCTCCACACGCTTCCACAAATCATATCCGGACCTAATAATAGGTCAAACATAGAATATCATAACCAACAACAAACAATACCACAACACCCAATGAACACAAAGATGTTTTTGAACCACATAATCATCATATCTATGATGCTAAAATGATAACCAATAATGAGAACAATAATACTCAATACGAACACTAGATTCCAAACCCAAGAACTTTCAAAACAACCAATAGAATAATTGCACCAACAACACAACAACATAAGTCTACACCACAAACATTCTAAACCGAAGGGGAAGAACAAGTTTGACATCAATCACAACCACAATAGCACATCAATGCATACTTTCAACAAAATCCCCCTTTGTCATTGTTGGCAGCACTTGAATTAGTTGATAAGAATTTCATAATACTCTCACCTGAAACAAAATCACAAGAAAAATAATAATACTACCCAATGTCTCTCCAAATTTTCATCTCAAAACCTCTGCTAGAACTATCAAAAAAAAGTGTCCCCTTTTTCCATAAATAACTCAACTTCTCTGAACTAAAAACTCAAACTCTCTTGAAACAAACAACTCAAACTAACAACTCAATCTCTCCCCCTTTTCCATCAAGGAAAAAGGTCTCATCAACACTATGCACACCATTGCGTACCACTGCACGCCACCACTCCCCCAGAAATAGGCATGAAAGATCCCCCTTGAAAGATGCATCCTCATAATGGACCTATATAGAAGAAGAAGGGACAATGACCCCAAGATTCTCTCGAAGAAACTCAAATGTATCCTTTGCAATTGATTTAGTGAAAATATCTGCAACCTACTCCTTTGCAGAAATATATTCCAACCAAACTTCCATATTGCTAACCTTCTCCCTTTAGTAATGATATTTGATTGAAATATGCTTTCTTCTTGAATGCACAACAAGATTCTTTAAAATATTTATTGCACTTGTATTGTCACACAAAATAGGAATTACTTTATCATATGTTACCTTGATATCCTTAAGAGTCAGTCTCATCCACATCACCTGAGTACAACAAGATGCTACTACAATATAGTTTTCTTTAGTATTAGATAGGGAAATTGAGTCTTTTTTCTTACTAAACTAGGAAACCAATCTATCTTCTAAAAGGATGGACCACCCTTAGTACTCTTCCAGTCATCAATATCAGTATAAGCTTTCAACATGAAATCTCCACCCTTATGTACCAAAGTCTTAAAATCTATGGTACCTTTCAAATATCTGAAAATTATTTTCATTTCTTGCTCATGTGTCACTTTCAGATTTGCCTGAAATCTAGCTACTAGAGAAATAGACTACATGATATTTGGTCTAGACATAGTCAAATATAACAATCCACAAATTATCGACCTGTACTTCTGTTGTTCAACTTTTGGAGACTTGTTATATTTTCTCAACTTGCATCCAATGGTTAGAGGGATAGTAACCAATTTGAAATCATCAAAACCAAACTTCTTCAATGCTTTTTTCACATACTTGATTTGCTCGAAATAAAGATTCCTTTGATTGATTAACTTGCAACCCAAGAAAGAAAGATAACCCACCAATCATTGACATATCAAATTCATTTTGCATTTCTTTAGAAAAATCTCTATAGAAGTTATCATCTCCTCCAAATATAATGTCATCAACATAAACTATAACAATTTACAACTTATCGCCATCAACATTGAAATAAATATTACTATTTGTTGTACCTTTCATGAACTTTTTGTTGAATTAAATATTTGTCCAACCTTGCATACCAGGCTCTAGGTGCTTGTTTAAGTCCATACAAAGCTTTCTTCAGTCTACATACCATATCTAGTTCTTTTTTCAATTTGAATCCATCTGGTTTCTCAATGTGAACTTCTTCTTCTATATCTCTATTAAAAAATGTTTACTTAACATCCATCTAATAAACTTTAAAGTTCTTATAAGCAGAAAATGTCAGAAACATGCAAATAGATTCCATTCTTGCTATAGGAGAAATGGTTTCTTCAAAGTCTATAACTTCTACTTGCGAATATCCTTTACGTACTAATCTTTCTTTATTCCTTGTCACTTTTCCTTGCTCATTCAACTTATTTATAAATACCCACTTTGTTCTAATTGCATTCTTATCAACCAATCTAGGTACTATCTCCCAAGTCTTGTTCTTCTGAATCTCATTTAGTTCTTCTTCTATTGATTTTATTTTATTTTCATCTTTTATTTCTTCCTCATAAGTATTCAACTCCCTCACTGATAGAAAATAGTAATTAGCTTGACCTTGAGCTTCTACAATCTTCCTTATTATTTGAACACCTTTTGATTTATCTCAAATTATCTAATTCTCTGAATGATGCTTCTGAACATACCTAGAAGGAACATTCTTTGAATTCTCCTCCTCATCATCATCATATTCTTCATTTGTTTTCTTCTCTTTATTTTCTTTCAGATCACTTGTCTTCTCTGGAACTGCAAAAACAATCTCGATCTTTTGGGCTAACAAACACTTGTTCTCTTCTCTATTCTTGATATAATATGCATTTTCACCCATTCTAACTCCTTTTGCAAATCTTTTACCAGCTTTCTCCTTTTTGATCATGCATCTAGTACTACTAAATAAAACATCATATCCTTTTCTACGTGCATCAGACTAACACTTAACAAAATATGTCTTAATTCTTCAACACAATTAACATTATTAGGCTTATGCTTACCATAAATAAAAATGATTCCAATACCTTGAATAGTTGTACCATCTTCTCCAGCAAATTTTACAAATCCTCCATCATATTTATTTAGATTAATAAACCTATCTTTATCACTGGTCATATTATTTGAACATTGAGTCTATAATCCATGTATTCAGTTCTATATTAGCATGCAATGTAGTCTTAATAGTCTTCTCATATTTTGGTTTCTTCAAAGCATTATCCTTCTCCCTAATTGGCAAAAACAAGGATTCTTCATTCGAGTCACTATAAACTTCTTCTTCAGATGTATGTTCTTCAATAGAGCATAAGACCTTCTTCTCCTTTCTATTGAAATTATGTCCTCTAAACCTTTTCTTCTTGTCATCATCATCGGATCTCTTATAATCTTCTCTGTAAGTGCAATTAGAAGAATAATTTCCTATTCTACCACAAGAAAAACATTTTAGAGGTAACTTACCTTTATATTTCTCAATGCCTTGCTCCAATATTCTCACAAAATTTGCTTCGTCTTCATAAAGGTCTCCACTGCATTCCAGATTATCAAAACTTGAAACATTGAATGTTGCTTCTCTCTTTTCTCTTTTCTCTTCCTCCATTTTAAAAATCACATAGGCTTCTAAGATACCAATAAGCTGATCAATAATATAAAAATCATTGAGATCTCCTGTATAAAACATATTTATGGCTTATAGGATTTAGTCAAAGTAAAAAAGATCTTATGCACAACATCGCATTCCTCCAAATGTTCTTTGATAACTCTAATGCCATCAACAAGATCAGTCACTCTAGGAATATAGTTCTCAACTCCTTCATCTTCAACCATTATTAGGTACTCATACTTCTACTTCAAATTTATCAACCTATCCTTCTTTGTCTTTGGATATACTTCATATGTCAAACATAACTTGTTCCACACAACTTGTTCCACACAAATGTTTCTTCTTTCAAACCTTTTACTCTTCCAATACTGAATCACTTATACAATTGAAAATTATAGCTCTAGCCTTTTCATTAGCTTCCTTCGATTTTATCTCATCTCAAGTCTTAGCACTACCATGGGGCTTTGTATATCCAGTCTAAATGATCTCCCAAATTCCATTTTGCAAAGTCTCCAAATGCGACTCCATTATCTCCTTCCAGTATCAAAAATTTGTTTCATTAAAGATAGGAAATTTGTAGTGCACGCTATGTGCCATAACAGATCTACCTCAAGTGGTTAATCTTATTTAAGAGGAACCACTATGCGATACCAATTGTTGAACCCAAGGTAGGACTAAGAGGGCGGGTGAATTTCTCTAAAAAAATAAATTATTGAAGCTTACAAGCAATTAAAGAAATATACACATCAACACATGAACACCAAGATTTATATGTGGATAATCCAAACAAAGAAAAACCATGATGAGAGTCAACCCATAGGAATATATCCACTATGAATAGAAATTATTACAAAAGAGAGCTCAATGCTCTGGACTTGCACACCAAGGCTGGTTTCTCATGTGACAAGACACAAAGAGGACTTGAAAAACCTGAAGCTAACTACACTCAGAGTAAGATATAGAAAAATTATTTGGAAATAAGGATATCCTAATCATCAAGTTGTCCTTGAACTTTGCATCAAGCGACCAACATCAACACACAACTCTGATCTCAAATACCAACACTCTTTCTCAAATCTCTATAACACTCTTCTACATAGCTTACATATCAGGGTATCTGCTAGATCGTGGTTGGCCAAACAAGCCCTTAAGTGGCAATGAAAATCAGAAAAACTAAGTTAGGCAACTTGACGTAAACATTTGAATAAGTTACCAACATTATTTCAAAAATATGTTATAATAGAATGTACAAAATTTTTATTAAAGTAGTTTCTAAGGTACTAGTTGTTTTCTGAAAAAAAAAACCCTATTTGACAAAAAATTGAAATATCAATGCATAGTACTAAAATATCAGGGAAAAGATAAGAAGCACATCCAGATTTTAGCTAACCACAATCAAATAATAATATTATTTTATAAGATTTTAGCTATAAGTAGAAGACTCAGGTCCAGATGTGACACATATTTTTTTGTATATTTTAAAATAAATAATTAATTATGATTTTTTTACTACGTCTTTTTAAAATTATATAAACTCATATGTTTGGTGACCATAACTTGGTCAAAATTTTATGAAATTCAATATTTTGTAGTACTATAGTATACGGAGAATAGAATGTGACACGTGTTTCAAATTCAAAAAATGTGACACCATTTGAAAGATAGATTTTTTCAATCAGTGTACCTATTAGGACTTTAGTTAGAATATCACCACTTTTTGGTTCCTCGTGATCTTGCATGCACATACCCATCATTCGAACACAACACTTCTTCTCTACTCAAACATCCTTTGATTTTCAATTTTTATCACATCATCTACAATCTCACGTATCTTGACATATATCTACAGCTCAAACACACATATTTCTTATATACAAGATAGATCATCAAAGCTTGGACTAAGTCTGCCTAAATCAAAATATAATTTCCAAACCAAAAAGACACATGTTGATCCACTCTGAGTTAAAGAGAGGACCGAAACACATCTCCCAAGGATTAATACACTGATCTACAATCAATGGAACCACACGCTATTCATCAATATAAGCAATCACTAATCAAAAACATATTCTCCAATTCACATAACTCAAATCTAGATCCCCACACGCTACAGTGAGACCCATAACATATCAATCATGCTTCCACAAATCACATCCATAGCTAAAAATAGGTTAGACATATAATATCATAACCAACAATGAACAATACTGTAACACCCAGAGAACACAAAGATGTTTCTGGACCACATAACCATTATATCTATGATACCAAATCTATAACCAATTATGATAACAATAATACTCAATACCAACACCATATTTCAGACCCAATGACTTCTAGAACAGCCAATAGAACAACTACACCAACAACACAACAAGATAGCTCTACACCACAAACATTCAGGACCAAACCGGAACAACCGGTTTGACATCAATGACAACCACAACAACACATCAACATGTACTTCCAAGAGGAATTTGAGACAACATATGTAGGTTCATTATTAAAAGGCATTAATGTGTGCATCCATTGGTTTAAACTAAATAAATGCTTTAAATAAAGAACATAAAAGTTACACAAATAAACATGATAGCTCTGAACTATAAATCAATAATAAGAACAATAGTGGAATGACCAATAATTGTATTAATAATTAATTACAATGATAGATGATACATGGTACATCCCTTTTTAGAGATAAATTACAAACTGACATAATTGATACCAATTTGTTACAAATGTTATGGATTTAGGGATCCATGAACATCCTATAAATTTTCAACATGATCAAGGATGCAAGATGTCACATGGTTTTCTATATTTTGAGCCAATCACTTAAAACATATTGATCTGATACCGGTGATAACAAATTAGAAGGGAGTGAAAATGACACAACCTTATTATATTGCTAAAGCAAATCACTAACTCTTTTCTCTCCATCATCTTTTGACCTTTTCTTAGATACTTTGTTCCTTTTGAGCTCATTTTCAACCTTGCTACTTCATCATTGAGGGCCTTTATCTCTTGAACTGCACTTAAAGCATCTAAGGTCAATGATTGGGAAGATGAAGGATTAGAAGAAGTAGAACAAGAACTACTACTATGATATCAAGAAGGGAGGAGTGACATGATCTTATTATACTCCTCAAACCAATCACTCACTCTTTTCTCCTTTTAAGATCATCTTTCAACCTTGGTACTTCATCCTTGAGGGCCTTCATCTCCTAAATTGAGCTTGAAGCATCTAATGTTAGTTCCTAGGAAGACCAAGGAGTAGAGGAAGTATAACTAGAACTAGCATGTGGAGAAGGTAGTAGTGACACTACCTTATTATACTCAATAAAATAATTTTCTTATCATATATATCTTAATTAAAATTTTTAGTAAAGGAATATTTTAAAGGTATGTTTATAGCAAGTTATGTTTTAAATAAATGAGTCAATAAAATGAATTCACAAAGGAAAATTACTATATGATATTATTATATTAAATTAATGAATTAGTGGTACTTGGTCATTTAATTGATACATATTTAATAATTAAAGTAAAAGGAGAGAAAAACTAAAGCCTTCTAAATATATCCAATTATTAATTTTTTGACATGATATAATAACAATAATTTTTTTTTCCAAAAGGGGTAAAAATTGAATAACACAATGAGAATTACATAACAACAAGGGCCAACAACCTATCAAAAAAGAATTACACATTCCTCTCTTCAACAATTAATTTTTCCAACATGTTAGAAAAATCTAGAGGCAAATTTTGCCTATCCTCAATATGCCATTTCTACATCCAACTAGATGCCCATTTGGCTAGACAACCCGCTACTCTTTTCCATTCCCAAGGAATATGAGAATATGTAACAATTTATAAACACATACTCTATCTCAAAATATATCAAGTAACCATAGATAAGTGAGAATTAACATCATCTTCCCACCACCTTTGAATTGGACTCATAAATAATCTTTCAGATAATTTTATTTTCTATTAAAAAATAATGTCGCTAATTGTTTACAAATATTTTGCTCGTACAAGCATCACCATGAGAGAATTACAAGATTGATGCAGAGAAGGGGTAGGCTATTATCAAAACCAACACAATCTAATTATATTCAAACAAGAATGTTTTCCCTACAACTCAAAATTCGCCAACTTTTCTTAGTCACACATCCACCTCCTAGTAGTACTCTAAAATAGGTGAAATGGGCTTATCTTTAGGAAAAGGCCATATCAAGATAAAATCTTCACCATTTCAGATACCCATTAAGGCCTAATGAAATATATCTCAAAATTCCCTTAGGTCACTTTGGACCAACATCTCCAAACTAGGGCTTCTACGCTATCCTAGACCCCAAATTAGGTCACTTTTACAAAGGAACCTATCTTCAATCACTTCTCCAATTGAAAAAATATACTAAAACCTTCTCCAGAGGTTTCAAATTCTCTAAATCACCAAGTTTCAAGGTGTGGAACTTCCATTAAGTTGCAAATTTAGACAACCCTCATTTTAGCCCCTTTCAAGGAGGGTTTATTGGAAACCAATAATCCATACCCTCTCTCAACCTTTTACCACTTCAAAAAAACCAAAATATACTTGCATATTCTCAAAATTTTATTATCTAGGCCTGGGTCACATTGTTTCATCAAACACTCACCCTAAACCACTATTTCTAACTCAAAAGTACACAAAATTACCAACTAGGGCATCAAACCAGACCCTCAAAGGACCTTTCCTGCTCACAAAAGCATTAAACCACTCATTTATTACTATATTTGGTTCATTCCACTCATTTATAGGAGATATAGTGGGTGTAATAGGTTAACATCATATTTATATCCTCAAAACCCTTAAATTTGCCTACACAGACCCGCCTTCAGTAAGTTCACCATAAAATGCTTGAAGCATAATAAAATCTCTTGAATCCAAAGCCAAATTAGATTTAATACATACCCCTATTAGATGCAAGTACTTTTTTAATCAAAAAATTAAAATACGGACCCATATAGAGGTCTACAATAGCAAACTAATAGTAAAAATCTAGGGAAAATCATATTCTATTATGGTTTCAATATACAAAATCCATGGGCAGCCATTTGATCGACTACCCAAGAATCCTATAAGTCCTTTTCCACCATTTCTTAACTATTACAACTAATTTTTAAACTTTGTGACCATTGGCCTTCCATATTTTGCAACTTTTTACAATTTTGCAATGACAACTTTTACAATAGTTTGCAATTTGTGCAATATTTGTAATATGACACCTAAATGACCTTCTACACCTTACAAATGGTCCACAATGACCTTATTGATGATAAAAGACACAAAACACAAAAAAACCTATCACTGGACCTCACTTGACCATATTTGCACAAAATGGACTTGGTGCCCCTGCACCATACACTCGACCTAAAAAAAACTCATGTCCCATGAGGACTATACTGCTTCACTCTCCAACTTGATCATTTGTGTATACTTTCTTTCCAAATTCTCTTCCACCTGGTCGCCCCTTCCATTATCTTAGGTACTGGAAATGTTTAAAATCTTTAGCTCTCTTTCACTTGATGTCACCTACATATTGCTCCATCTTCTCACATTGTCCTTGCAAGCATCCTCTAATCTCTCCCTTGTCTGAATCTAATGTTGCATATGCTCCTTCATTTGCTAACATAACCTTACAAATATTAGATGGAAGTGTTTTTATCTTCACCCTTGGAACATGCTTACATCCACCTACTTGTCTTTGCATTGCAATGTGATAATGTTGCCTTGCTGCATATAGACTTGTTTCATGTCTCTTAACCCTTCCTTCATCAAAACTTGATGGTGTTCCTACAAACAAATATTTAACTCTTGTCTCTTGGACTCTTGTCTTCATTATCCCTCCTGCACACTTGAATCTACCACATTGTATGTGCCAAACATCCACTTTCACTTCACTCGCTATCTTCACACTCACTTTCAGATCCTCTATCCTTGGAACCCTTATAGAATAAGTTTTTGAAACCTCTATCATGGCAATATTTGACTTCCTACCAACCTCTCTTCTCCCTATTGGACATAGAATTGTCCCATCCATACTTTCATCACACTTCTCCAACTCTCTTGGATTCTTCTCAAACACTCTACCTTGGGCCTTCTCTTGGCCTTTCTCTATCAATATCACATTCTTAGTCTCTTCCAACACTGAGACCTTCTTCCAACTTACCATTTTGTCATCTTCGCCTCTTGAGTTGATTGCAACTTTTCCTTGTACCTTACCTTCCATCTCTTTTCTTTAACTGGTCACTGTTGGCATTTGACACTCTTCCTTACCAGGTTCATAAACCTTTGTGCTAACAAAATCTAACTGTCCATCATCCTTGTTGGACACCATAACCTTAACTTGCTTCTCTTCAACCTCAATCATCCCAAACTCATTCACTTTCCTTTTAATTTTTCTCATCACATCTTTTGTCCTCCTATCTTGCCTCAGACCTTCAAACCTTAACCTCCCTATATTTTCAAACTTGTAGACCTTTGTCTTATCTTCCTTTGACACTAAGGTACACAAAACTACCCCCACAATAATATTATCTTGCTTCACAAGCCCATCTTGTCCTTCCATAGGAAACTCATTATTAATTGCTTTATCCTCTTTTCTTATCTTTGTCATTAGGGTCTCTACCTTTTCTTCCACTCTCCTATCAAACTTATAACCCACTGTTATGATAGTACTTGACTCTTATTTAGCCTCTTTTACCTTCAATGGACAAAACTATGTCACTTTCTTACCTTCAACATATATTTCAAGCTTGTCTTGAATCTTCAAGGTCAATTCATCTTTGACCTTCTCTGTCTCATCTTCCCCTTTACTCTTCAACCTTGCATCATTGCTTACACTTGTTGTATCAATATTCTCTTTTCTTGTAGTGGTTACACCTCTGTTTTTGTCTTCCTCATGCCTTAGAAACTCCTTCTTGCCTACCTTATCTTTTGTTACTACTTATCAAATTGCCATTAGTTTCATATCCAAAGTCATACTATATTCTAGTTGGTTAGTATTACCGAATCATGCAATTGGTACACACAGAGAAGTCGGTATGAACAGTCTAGTCGATTACTGAAGAAAGTAGTCACAGAACACAGTATTCACCGAGCTGTTTACCGAGTAAAGGTTCATGGCTACCGAGTGGTAAAGTTAACTCACCGAGTTGATATTCACCAAGTGAAACGTTTTACTAGATACATTGAACCTGGACATGCACATGAAAACGTGTTACAAGATCAAGGCACATCTAACCGTTTTTGTATTGGAAATTGCACTATGAGATTATGTATGATTACAAGGCCAATCTAACCTATGAGATAATTTGTTTAGTTATTCATTCAAAGAATCTTTTTGTAAGATCGAAGCAATGAATTAGATCACCGCTGTAAGAGATCTATATATACAACATGATTCTAGGGTTAGATACATGATATGATATGACATGATATGATATGATAAGAGATGCAATGAGATAGCAGTGTGTATGCATGAAGAAAGACTATTACAGAGACACAAAGGGGTCACCGAGAAGGTTATCAGTGAACAGTCAAAGAACAGAGTAAACAGAAGGGTTTACCAAGGTATGCTACAAGCTAGGTAATCTTATTCAGAGCACACAGAATCTGCTTTAACATTTCAGATGTAAAGTTGCAAATCAAGTGATTGCTGACATGCAGAGGCAAATGCAAAAATCTGTAAAAGTAAGGAGAAGATTATCTGATGACTTGCAGGATTCTCAAGAGCTAGTGGAACAAATCGAGACATCATTTGAGAATAGTATATCTAAAGAAACTAAAGAAATGATTGGAATGTTGAAAGAAAAGAACAAAGCATTGGCTAATCAACTAAAAGCAATGAAAAGAGAACTTGAACATTTCAGTACACAAATGACTGAAATCTAGATGCATTAAGGAGAGCTGAAGATAAAGCAAGAGATCTACAAAGAGAGAAACAACAACTTGAAGCTCTAGTATCTGATAAGGATGATGAAATCATAAGGTTAACTGGTATTCAACAAAATATGATAGATCAAGTAGGTTATGCTCATCATGAAGCAATTCTGAAGAATGATGAAAATAAATCATTGAAACTTGAAGTATCAAGGTTGACTAGTGAACTTGAAACAGAAAAGAAATCCAAAGAATCATTGGAGAAAAGTTATGAAGCATCAAAGATGTTGGATGAGAAACTGAATACAAGAAGACTCTACAAAGATTGAGGACTCGGTTATAAAGGAAAAGACTCTATCGAGAAAGAAATTAATACTACCGAGAGAGGAGAATCATCAAAACAAGCTGAAAAAAGAAATAACATCAAAAGGAAGAAGCCTATTTGCTACTACTATGGAAATCAAGGTCATACTGCCAACATATGCCAGATTAGAAAAGGTAAGCAACCGAATATCTCTAAGACCAATGGATATTGTTATAATTGCAAAAAATATGGTCACATATCTAATCAATGTAGGACAAAGTCTGTCAACAACCATCAAAAGGCAAAATTCAAAGGGTTTTGTAAAAACTGCAGTAGATATGGACATAGTACTGAGAGATGCTGGTTTAAGCAAAAGAACTACATGAAGTATCCACACCGAGCAGAAATTGGAGGTTACCGAACTCACACAGATTCTTACCAACAATATGCAGCAGTACCATGGGATTACAATACAAGGATATGGTGCGAATGTTGTGGAAGATATGGACATATAAGTACCAATTGTTTTATAAGGTTTGGAATGAACAACCGAAGATCATGGAGAATCCCGGTATGGCATGTTTTCATTGTCACAAAGCTGGACATTTAGCTGAAGATTGTAGAGATCAACTGAGAAGAGACACTGTGGAGATAAAAGAAAAATTCAAGATGATTTGGAAAAAGAAAGAAATTATGTCTGATGAAGAAAGCACCTTACCTACCGAGTTAGGTGCACCTATTTCAAATTAATCAAGAAAAGGTATGAAGGGACTGCATTCTTTAAAAGTTAAATCATAACAGTTACTATTTTATTATGAATAGAATTCAAAATCTGCATAGTTAAGATGCAATTAGAAAAGTTTGCATACTATACAAGAAACCTGTTAAGTCGGTTAACAAAGAAAAATCGAATACTCGGTGAAAACAGAAAATGAAGGAAATTGGCAAAAGGTGAACCAAGTGCATTTAATATCATGACCTAACTTGCACAGAGCCCGATAAGGTATTTTTGAGTACTTAAAAGTGTTTTCGTGGTCATTTTCATTCACCCAAGTTTTTGAGAAGCAGAGCAGAGCGAATCAAAGCGACCAAACTTCATTCAGAGTGAATTTCCAAGGTATTTGCATCACTCTATTCACATTGTTTAGCTAGTTTCTGATCTAGTCAAATTGCTAGTGTCTACCGAGTGTGAAGAGTTAGCTACTTGTAAACCCTAAGGATAACCTGTCGAATTTTACTCGAAATCTACCATGGCACCCAAGATCCAAGACCCTGTAGTTGTCCAAAATGTGGAGAAGCCATCTCTGAAGTGTTCCCTAACTCCTAAAGTCGCCTCAGAACCGGATGATAAAACTGTATTTTCACTCATCCCAGATCGAGTCTTATTGGTAGAAGATGTCAGATTATTTACCAAGTGTTGTGTTGAGGAACTCAGTCATGTAGAGATTAGTGACACATATGATGAACTGTGCACTGACGGCAAACTGGATAGTAAATTTGAACATATCAGAATCAAGGGATTAACTGAAGCCCTAGCCTATCCTTGTATGTTCAAACCCCAATGGGTTAAGTTTGTATTAAGCAGAGTACATGATGATTTCATGTGGCTACAAGAGCAACCGTTCAAGATCATGAAGGAAGTCATTCACCTGATCACCAGATATCCCATCTACGATCATGCTCATGCACAGAAAATGATATCACAAAAGGATCTAATCAGTCTAATTGGAGTAGAATCTGATTACCGAGGACTGAAATTGAATAATGTCACTAATGCTAAACTGAAATTTGCAATCAAAGTCATTGGTTACTGTTTCTTCCAATCTGGAAGGGAGAACAGTGTACCATGTGTTGTAGTGGACCTAGCCTACAAAATAGTAAAGAAGGGAATGAAAGTAGACTTATGTGAAGTGCTACTAAAGAACTTATTTGAGAACCTGAACACAATAAGGAAGCCAAAGAAGAACAACTCAGCAAACACACTCAAGTTCGGTTCACTACTTGTCTGTATGTTTTTCTATTTTGAAAAGTTCTTTCCCTCAGTCTATAAAGTAGTATGGGAGCTACACCAACCTATCACCCATCAAATCAATGATTACATCAAGAAGTTAGGAGATAACTTTAATGATGTCATGGATGATTACTTTAGCAAATTCCAAGAGAAAATGCACAACAGGTACAGGATCCCACCACAACTAGTTGAAAAATACAAGGATGATATATGTTTTGAAGTCAACACTAATTATTGCTATGTAAATGTTGTTGAACCAAGGATTCAGTCGTTGCAACCAATGGGTTATGAAATTGATTATGACATCACACAGCAACAAATTGATGCCTACCTATCATTGCCAAGGCATGCAATTGAACTAAGGTATGGAACCTATGAAGAGGTAAAGGAGAAAGTAAAAATGAGCATTGTAGTTCCTAAGGCCACAAGGAAAGCTACAAAGATGATAAAAGCTTTATCTGAAAATTCGGAGAAGAATCCTCATCTACACCTGTCAAAATCAATCTTGCCATTATCGAGGAAGAATCAAAAGCATAGGAGGCTGCAATAATATTGAGCACAGAGTTGCCAAAGGGAAAAGTTCTAAAAAGAAAGAAACAGAACATCACAAAGGCCCTGCCAACTCCACCAACAAAAAGACCCAACACCAGAGCATCAACTGCATCACCGAGCAAGAAACAAAAGACTGTTCCCGTCCCTAAGGTAACAAAGACTTACAAGAAATCTACTCGGAGACTCATTTTGGCAAAAGAGTCGAGTGATACAGAGTCTAATGATGCTAACAAATTCCAGATTGTGAAGAGAAAAAAGGCAAACATTCACAATGTTGAAAACTTTTGTGCCAATCTTAAGGAATACGGTGGATTTGCAGGATTTAGATATGTTAAGTACGAGTCTAGGAACAATGATGAGAAATGACAGATTGAAGAAGCTGTCATATGTACACTTTTGAAGTTTCGGTTAGCACCATTGGAACTAGCAAAGTCACTTCCAAGTGAACTCTACTCACATATTGATAATAGATGAAAATATGCAATGGATTCAGAAAGACAAATAAGAGAAAGAAGTCTTGTCCACTTATTTCATTACATGTCTGTAGCTGAAATCAAAGAGCATTTGTCGACATACAATTCAAAATTTCTTGTGAAACAGAGAGCCTTAAAATTGATGAATGGGCTATATATTGATGTGGAGAATGAGACTAAGGCCAAGTGGCAGGAGATCTTCAAACAAAAGGATGTCGGTAAACAATCTCAAATTGAAATTGTTGATGTCACCAAGCAAGATCCAGATGTCACTGAGCAAGGTCTAGACCCAGTTGACACAATACAAATTGATGAAGATGTAATGGATGAAGCCGTACTAGAGCAAGAAATGATTGAGGCACCACTTATGCAAAACTTATGTCTAGTGAATTGGTCTTAGAACAAGTTCAGCCTTATCCACCAGTGAAGCCAACAGTACCAACCAAAGCCCACAAGGACACCGAACAAGTTACCAAAAGTAACAAGTCTGAAGCTGCAGCAGAAACAACAAAAGATCAATCGTCTTAGGGACAAACAAGCACAACAAATATTATAGCAGAGACCCCTAGCACCGAACCATCCAAAGACACTGCAACTGCTATAGGAATAGTGCAAAGTGTTGCATCTACCGAGCAACCTACTGAGGGATAGCAAGCCTCACAAGCACTTGTCTTAGTGCCCTAGACAAAAGGAAAAGAGAAGAAGGTGAGAAAACATGGTTTTAAATTTGACTTATCTAAACCAATCGTGTTGCCCAATGTCGACATCTCCAAATTAAAAGGGCAAGCACTCACTAAATTAAGTGAACTATGCAAAGCAAAGGCCGAACAGGAGAAACAACTAGCAATACAGAAAAAGAACAAGGTACTTCAAAAGGTTAGGACACTGCTCACAAAAATGCTACCATCAGCAACAGTGTCAACCGATGTGCCATCCATATTCAGTTGGATGAACTCCTTAATTAGATTGAAATATCTGGAGTTGATGCATCTGAATACCTAAGAAAGCTCAAGGATAAAGAGCTCACAGCAAAAATGATAGAGGAAGTCCAAAAATCAATCGCTATTGGCAAGGTAAAACTTGTCAAATTCATTGCTGAGTCGACCCCTCAACTCAAGCACATTCTTTATTTATTCCAGAAATTGTGTACATTTTCTTTATTTATTAAAGCCATCAAAAATAAATCTGATGCAATTGAGAAAGAGATCATCGATCTCTCATCCAAGTTGACCACTAAGCCTAATTTAGTTCAGAATTTTTAGAAAAAGCTACAACAGCTCATGGCCCAACAGTTAGAATTGAGGAATGAAGAGCATAAAATTAGGATGGATATAATGACCCTTCAAACATTAATCCTTCCTCATCTCTCATCAGTCCAAGAGCAGCTTAACCGAGCTACAAGCTTATCAACTACCCAAGAGGGAAGTACTCTTGATGGCTTGATATCACTCTTATCTGATATTCAAGCACAGAACTCATTAATGGAAAGTCTCAAGGACTCACTCTCAGTCACCCTCACTGACACCTGGACCAAGTATAAGACTATTTTTTATCAGTTACGTCCTCCGGATGCAAATTAAGTTTTTAATGTTTGTCAAAAAGGGGGAGTAATATTATGTTACTACACAGAGGAAAGTCGAGCAAAGGGGGAGTAATTCTACACTTGGAGAGTAGTACAGTTTTGATAACACAATTTTGAGTATTGTATACAAGGGGAGTATACCGAGCAGAATATACAGAGCATTCAGAGCACACAAGTACAGTACAGAACTGAACCGAACATGTAAAATTCAAAGTTATGTACAGGATAATGATAAGGGGAGTATATCTGCATATACTATTGACTATTGTACATATTGTCAAGTATAGTCATTTTGTCAAGTATATAATTTTTTTAGTTATGACTTTGTAAGTAGTTTTTGTCAAACATCTCAACTAATTTCAAAAGGGGAGATTGTTACTACTTATCAAATTGCCATTAGTTTCATATCCAAAGTCATACTATATTCTAGTCGGTTAGTATTACCGAATCATGCAGTCGGTACACACAGAGAAGTTGGTATGAACAGTCTAGTCGGTTATTGAAGAAAGCAGTCACAAAACACAGTATTCACCGAGCTATTTACCGAGTAAAGGTTCATGGCTACCGAGTGGTAAAGTTAACTCACCGAGTTGATATTCACCGAGTGAAATGTTTTACTAGATATATTGAACCTAGACATGCACATGAAAATGTGTTACAAGATCGAGGCACATCTAACCATTTTTGTATTGGAAATTGCACTATGAGATTATGTATGATTACAAGGCCAATCTAACCTATGAGATATTTTGTTTAGTTATTCATTCGAAGAATCTTTTTGTAAGATTGAAGCAATGAATTAGATCACCATTGTAAGAGATCTATATATACAGCATGATTCTAGGGTTAGATACATGATATGATATGACATGATATGATATGACATTATATGATGTGATAAGAGATGCAATGAAATAGCAGTGTGTATGCATGAAGAAAGACTGTTACAGAGACACAGAGAGGTCACCAAGAAGGTTATCAGTGAACAGTCGAAGAATAGAGTAAACAGAAGGCTTTACTGAGTTTCATTATGGGTTACCAAGGTATGCTACAAGCTAGGTAATCTTATTCAGAGCACATAGAATCTGCTTTAACATTTCAGATGTAAAGTTGCAGATATTTGTAATGAATATATTGTAATATTTTGAAGTTATAAGAGAAACCTTTAACAGGGTAAAAGACTCTAACCAAGTCTATAAATTGTAAATCCTTTAACCAGGTGCTACACTTATATAGTGTTGTAAAAATCCTTTAGTAAGGTAGATCTAACTGATCTTAATACTCTTAATAGGGTAAGCTATCAGAAATAGCTAAATGTAGCTCTAACCGAGCATTCTTTATTATTGCAGTAGTGCAATTGTGGGTGCCATCCCCACTGCAGTTTTTCTCTCTAACCAAGAGTTTCTGCGTGACCAAAATATATGTGTTATGGAGTGAATCATGTATGATTGTTATCTGTTGATTATAGTTTTATTTTATGTTACTACACTATTTTGTTTATGCATAATAGTAAGGTTATTACAAAGGAAAAGTTTTGGAGTACTGATTCACCCCTCCCCTCTCAGTACATTAGCTTTCTATATGGGGCTTAACATCTTTCCCTTTTTTATCCTCCTACAATGATATTATATAAAAAGTGTTTGCATCTTTCTAAATTTGAAATGAATTTTCTCTCCCTTCATACAAAGAATATCTCTCAAACTTCCATGCCTTCCTACAATTAAGTGGCAGCAATTCATTGGAAAAACATCATAAATAATGCTATCCTTATATGCACCGATCTAAAACTCAAATAAGGCTTATTCATTCACCACAATTGACTGATCACTATTCAACCAAAATTCTTTATATGGTGTTTCATGTTGAATCCTTTCCAAATTCAACTTATCAACCATTTCACTTGAAACCAGGTTATCCATAGAACCTGAATCTATTACCACATTGCATACCTTGTTTTTGCATTTACATCTTGTCCTGAGTAGTACCTTCCTTTGTGTCTTCTCCTTCAGCTTAGCATATCTCTCTTTGAATTCTTTGATCTCCTTTGCCATGTTATCCTCTGGATGCATTGGGACTCTTCAACTTCCAACCTTCAACCAATCAACCACAAGAGATCTGAAATCTATGCTCTGATATCACTTTGATGTATAGGTACGAGGGTGATTACAAATAGCTAAAAACTAGTACCCAACTTACCACAACAAAGCAATCAATTAGGGAGATCTTTCTCCCAACTTACCTAATAGGTGACATAACACATTTTGAGAACATGACTCCCCAAGATTGTCTCCCTATTAAAATTTACTTCATGGGTCTTGCAACACATTAATAAGCCCAATCTAACAAGAGAATTGATCTCCCAACCTCCCAATACAACAAACCCTTCAACATCCAATACCTTGCTTGTAGCCCCAAAAAAGTGGTTTTTGGCACTTAACTCACTGATCCTTGAACTTTGACACAAAATAAAAATAGATTTAGACATATATTTGGAATTTACAAAACACATCAAAAATTAAGAGGTGGTTGTTTTGTAACATGTGTCTCAAAATAGGACTGACAACATTGCACCAAGGCCTAGTTAGGCCACTTTTACAAAGGAACCTATCTTCAATCACTTCTCCAATTGAAAAAATATGCTCACACCTTCTCCATAGGTTTGAAATAGCCTAAATCACTAGGTTTCAAGGTGTGGAACTTCCATTAAGTTGCCAATTTATAAAACCCTCAATTTAGCCCCTTTCAAGGAGGGTTTATAGGAAACCAATACTCCAGACCCTCTCTCAACTTGCCACCACTTTGAACACAACAAAATATACATGTACATGCTCAAAAGTTCATTATCTAGGCCTAGGTCACATTATTTCATGAAACATTCACCCTAAACCACCATTTCTAACTTAAAAATTCACAAAATTCCCAACTAGGGCGTCAAACCAAACCCTTAAATGACCATCTTTGCTCACAAAAGCACTCAAACACTCATTTCTTACCATATTGGTTTCATTCCACTTAGTTACAATATTTATAGTGGGTGGAATATGTTAACATCATATTTATATCCTCAAAACCCTTAAATCTCCCTACATAGACCTGCCTTCAGTAAATTCACCATTAATGCTTGAAACATAATAAAATACCTTTAGTCCAAAACCAAATTGGAGTTAATATATTCCTCTATCAGATGCAAGTAGTTTTTGAATCACAACAGTATAGTACGAACCTGTATAAAGATCTGTAACAACAAACTAACAATAAAAGTGCAAGGAAAATCATATTCTATTATGGTTTTAGCATACAAAATCCATGGCCAACCATTTTCTTGACCACCCAAGGCCCTTATAAATCCTTTTCCATCCTTTATTAATTACTATAACTAATTGTTAAACTTCATGCCCGTTGGACTTCCATATTTTGCTCCTTTTGACAATTTTGCAGTGACAACTTTTATAATATTTTGCAACTTGTGCAATATTTGCAATACAACACCTAAATGACCTTGTACACCTTTAAAATGGTCCACAATGACCTTATTGATGACAAAAGTAACAAAACACCTAAAAACCTATCACTGGACCTCACTTGAGCATATTTACACAAAATGGACTTGGTGTCCCTGCACCAAAGCTCTTGACAACCACATTAGAAACCACCTCCACAATAGACCTCAACTATGAAAACCTAAGAGTCACAACTTAGAATTTACAATTGATATCCACTTAAACTTGGAACTTAGATCACCTACAATAATAACTCAATATTCTAACCAACTAAACTCAACCCCTTATATAATTTTCTTACCAACTAAACCTAACTCTCATGGATTACATCTTTCTTCCATATAATACATTACATTTGGAGATTTGGAGTTGCAGAGATGATGGGAAACACGTTAATGTATTTGTGTTGCTTCTACTGCTTTTAGTCATCTTTCTTCTGGGTACTTATTTATTCATCTTTCTCAATTTAATAGTAAGATTAGAATTATAGTTATTTATCTCACAAAGTTTGAATTGATTGCTTTACTTTGTAAAGGATTACAACTGGGCGATGCGGATGAGTGTAATAAAAGATTCAAATTCTCTACATAATTTAATTTCCTTATTGAAATTTGTTATATTTCAAGATTATTGGTAACCATTATTTTGGAAATCTAAAATTAAGATTAATGGTGCTTAATTTGTGTGCATTTGCAATGTCCTTTACCTACTAAGAATGTTGCACTTTGCTTATTTAGTTGTTTCATTTATTTTGGGTGACCAAATATTGAGTTTTAGACTAAATATGAAATGGATAGGGAAGTTGATATTCATATCTTGACTTATCAAAATTGTACAAAAGTCATGCTTATATATACATTAAGCAAGGAATTTTTTTAAATGTTCCATGATGATATGTGTAATTTTTATTAAATTAAGAGCATAATGATTATTAGTAGACATGTCACTTAGAGTAGCATGACATGATATCATTAGTATTTATGTATGTAGATTACTTAGTCGATCTTTAGATAGTGTTGTTACTTCTCTGAAGTAATTGATTTTTCTAGTCTATTAGTTTATAGATAATCAAGCATCAATCTAGACCATACAAATATTGACAGTTAACTAATTTTTATATTCAGAAATTTGTATGGATTAGTCAAACTAGCTTTTATATTCATCAATTTGTATGGATGAGTCAGTCAACATGATAAATATTTAAGCCGATAGGCTTTAGTGTGGGCATTTATACCCGGAAAACTGTCAGCCTCTTTGGCAATTTTCTCCGGCGAAGCTTTCCGGCAACCTTGGACATGTTGTATTGACATTTTCGATAGTATCTTATTTCATGAGAAGGGGAACGAGGCATTTTTAAATTTACTTTTTTGGCAAGTTTTGTGCCAAGATTAGTTGTAGACATCGATGTGTTTACTGTGGCTTGATTTTCACGTGCCAACGCAGTTCCCAGGGGAAGACGTGGACATTTTAGGTGTGTAGTTGGTCATTATATTGAATAATGTTGAGTTGGGAGGAGTACGTAGGCTATGAATTTGGCAAGGTAGTAAATGTGATATTGTTCATGAGTTATGTTAGGTTTTGATGTATCATTTCTTGAACATTCGTGGCTCTACAAACACGATGTCGAAAGGGTTTTCTAGGAGTTGGTTTGTTGCTCAGATGGTTAAACATTGATGGCTCTATAAAGATGGTGTTGAATGGGTTTTTAGGTTGTTGCTTCAGTGTTTGGAGACCGTGGTGAAAGGGTTTATTTGTATCTGCATTTGTTGCTCTGATTTTTGAACATTGATTGCTTTGTAAATACGATGTTGAAAGGGTTTTTAGCTAGTTGTTTTGGTGTTTGGAGACGATGTTGGATGTGTTTTTTAGTGTGAAATGTTTTTTCACAATGTGGAGAAGTTGATGAGTTATTAGCGAGAAGGTTAGTATACTTCCTATTTTTGGATTCGAAAACAACTTTTGTATTTTATTATTTTGTCTGATATAACGTTTGTTATGTGGGCAAAAATCGGGTTTGAATAATCAGAGTTATGGTCTTGTATGCGAGGAGAGGATTGTGCCATGTTTTTAGCCCCGTTCTTTTGGTGTTGGTTTAACTCATAGGGAGTCTAGGTTATCTGTGCAAGTAAGCAATCATTTTGCAAAAACTATCAATTTATGTGCATCGTGTTGTCGGTTAAAAGGGTTTTAATAGAAGAAATGGGTTGTTTGGGGAAATTTATTGTGTTGTATTTTCCAATTTATAGATTAATATTCAGTTAGGTTTTAAGCAATGGTTTCGCAAACACTTTTGATTTGTGTGCATTGTGTTGTAGGTTTAAAGGGTTTTAACAGAAAATATGGGTTGTTTGGAGACATTTCTCGAGTTGGGTTTTGTAGTTTGCAGATATTTAGCCCAACTTAGATTTTCTCCTCTATCATTGGGTTAGAGTTTTGGGTGTTTATTTGATAAACCAAAAACTGTTGAATTGTAGCTCTAATATCTATTTCTATCATTGTTTTAGCGTATTTGTTTGGAAAACCAAAACTGTTCAATTGTGTGATGTGAAATTTATATTGTTTTGTATTTTCTTAAATTTTTCATTGTTTTATCAAATATCATTGATCTGGTTGATTAAGATATTAACAAACATGGGTAGTTTGGGGTTTTTAATTGAATTGAAGCTGACATTAATTTAAAACACAGGATAAGTTTTAGGTAGTATTTCAAAAATGCAAAATATAATTTAGGTTCTATTTCAAAATCATTTTTTTATAATTGCAATCAACGTTATTTTCAACACAAAATAGCATGCTTGAATATTTGTCGAAATCCCCAGCTTTGATATTTGTCTCTGACCTTGATTTTGGGTTTTATTTAAGAATCAAAAACTATTAAATTGTGTGGTGACAAGATTTCATTTCCGCGTAGTATGGTAACACTTTGCTTGTTTAATCAAATTTTATTGTTTGTGTTCAATCCCCTTTGTCTAGTTTTTTATCTTCATAGCTATGGTTGGTGTCATTTATTCATCCTTCTTAGGAAATCTGGTTTCCTTGTGAAAGCATTGTTGCCTAGACAATTCCATTAGTTATGTTTATAGATTGTTTGTTGTCATAGTCATCCTAGTTATTTACAAGTTTACTTGCAATTATTCAACTATTTTACAAATTTAGTTGCATTTATGATAGTTGTTTAGTGGCATTAGATGCAGTAGCTTCCTTCTATTATTCATCCTTCTTATTTACATGTGTACTTGCATTTATTTGATATATTACAAATTTACTTGCATTTATCATTGAAGATTAGTGGCATGAAATGCACTAACTTCCTTTAAATTTTACCCCTAATTTGAGGAAAATTGCCTATGTAATCATTCTAGCCTGGAACAATCTGTTAGTTATGTTTATTGATTGTCTATTGACAGAATATGGCACTGCCTGTGAAATTATTTTTTCCTAGAATAATCTGTTGCTTATGTTTATAGATTGTATGTTGATAGAGTTTGACTTTGCACAACGTTGTTTTATGTTAGATATTTGAATTGTTGATCATAGTTGTGGTTCAATGAAAATATCAGAATCTTCTTTATGTGATTACGTTGTATCCTTAAACCATCTATTTTTTGCATAGTCTATTTCGAACCCAGCTCAATCAATCACTAGCGAAATATGAATAGCCCATTGTGCATACCATGTTATATACATTCATATATGTGTGTGTGTGCGTACGCACATGCACACATGTACATGAACATACATAAATATGTGCCTCTATATACATATATATTTGTATATATATGTATATATCCACATATATAGATGCATACATATACATGTGTTTGTGTATACATATGTATATGTATATATATGTGTGTATGTGTATATCCATATATGTTTATATACATGTATATGTATGCATATTCACATACACATATCTAAACATATATATATATATATATATATATACATATATATATATATACATATATATATATATATATACACATATATATATATATACATATATATATATATACACATATATATATATATATATATATATATATATCTGTGTGTGTGTGTGTGTGTGTGTACACACACATAGATATATATCTTGTTTCTTTACTCTTCTCGATTTTAAATTTCTTATTTTGAAAGGCTACAAAATTGAAACCTTAAATAGTATTGAGAAATTATCCATAAAAGGAATTTCAATTAAAACTATGCACGTGTTGGAAGATAGTTTCCAACATTTACACATCAGTGGTAGGAACACATAAATTCTAGAGAACATTCTTAATACAATTACAGCTGGCTAACTGGAATAATTTTGAAATTATAAGCTTAAGGAGAATGGTCAAGGTGTACTACAAGTCTAAAATGTAAAATAGACATACTCCAAATGCAAGTTAGGACCATTATTTTGATAACAGTTTTGAATCTCATTGAGATTGGGCAAATAGAAATATTGACGCTTTTTATTAAAAAATATATGAAAATCCTTTTTTCGACAAAGTGATATTGTACAAAATGTGATCAACGTTGAGTGGAAGTACAACATATCTTAGGAGTAAATATCAAGATTAGAATATGATAAAGAACAATGTATGGAGGAAGAAAGTAGATCAGAAAAGCCCCAAGAAGGTAGTGTTTGCATAAATTTAAGGATTTATAATGTTGTTACTAAAGAGGAGTTGATATGCACATATATATATGTATGTGAGTACATATGTCTATATGTATATGTACATATGTGCACCCATATATAAGCATCTATTTGTAAACTAAACACACTTCTTGCTGCAAATAATTAGACATTGTTAATCTCTTGTATAGTCAAATAATGCTCATATTTTTCTTTTCTTGAATAGTGTGTCTTTAACTATACGTTGATGTTACTATCAATCTATGCATAATTCAAATATTTCTCTTTTTTAAAAACCTATTACTTTGAATTTGATATTTAAACTTTTTTTATTTTTCTTATTGTCCTATAGACATTGTTTGGTATTCAACAAAACCCCTTACTTGTGTTCTAAAGAGTTTTAATTGCTATGTTGTCACCAACAAGCTCTTCTGGTGCTTCTCAACAGCCTCTTCCTGAAGATTTGGTAAGCTGATACATTGTATGGTTTTACAGAATTAAGGTTTTGAGCATTTTTGTTTTGCGCTTAGACAGTATGGAATAGGTCTATCAAAGTTTGACTCACTTAGTCTTATTTAGATATTGTTCCTGTAGACACCTAAAATTGTCATGTCTAATTAAATAAATCTTTATTTATTTAATTAATTCATTTATCCTCTTCTAGCCTTATTTCTCATTTAAATAAATACATTTATTTATTTAAATTATCCTTTTCCTAAATTAAATAAATACTTTTATTTATTTAATTGATCCCACTTCTTCCATTAATTAAATAAATCTTTATTTATTTAATTAATTCATTAACCTTTTCTACCTATGACACATGTCATTCATCTCTTAATTCCTACACTACCTACCATTTCATTATTTTCTTATTTTCGCTACCTACCCACTAATCATAGCCGACCATTTATCTTTAACACCTCTCAATCTTATCCCTCTATTTCTTATAGTGTCTTCTATATAAGGAGATTCTTCTTTCACTATCAAGGCCTGGACCTATGCATTCTAATCAAGCATCCTAGCATTCGAATTTTCATATGCGATCCTACTTGTAACCACATTTCCATTTTTTGTTGAGCTCTTGTGCACACATAAAATCTGAGAGCAAATATATCAAGCAAGATCAATGGAGATAGGAAGAATGGAGATCCAAACCCTATTGGACATGTGATGGTATAATCTATGTAATTTCATTTGATTTGCATTGTCTTAGGTAATCTTCATATGTTATGGTGGATCTTTGTTGTTGTTAGGCTACGGTTTTGTGGTTGAGTCTATTTAGTCTTTCAATATTATTGTTATCCATTTTCACCGTATACATTTTGGCATGCCCTGTGGGACTCTTGTCCCTTTTGCATTTAACATCTTTTGTTGTAGATTTTGTGCTTTTCAAGTTGCAGATCTGACATTTTCAACAACATTTCGATATTTTTTGCATTTGCGCACTTTCCGATCACGTTTTTTTTATTTTTTGTCGCGTTTGTGACATCTGGAATCGCGTCTGCATCTTCGACATTATTTCACTTTTTTTTGCAGATTGCGGGATCGCGTCTATGTTTCTGATAGTACTTTTTATTTTCCACATCGCAGGTTTTAATTATAGGTGTGTCTGTGGGTGATTTAATCACGTTTGTGAGATCTAGCCGCATCTGTGAGCATTTTAATCGCATTTGTGTCTTGCAGGATTTTCTATTTTTGCTTGTTTTTTGCAAAAACGCATCTGTGTTGTGGAATCACGTCTGTGTAGGGTAAAATTGCGTCTGTGCAGGGTAAAATCACATGTGTTTTCAAAAAAAAAAAAAAAAAAAAAAATTTCATCATTTAAGGTTTTCTTTTTTTGCCATTTTGTCTTGCATTTAATGTTTCAAATCTAGTTTATATTGAGCTAACATTTTTAGATCTAGCTAACAAGAGTGGTCCAGTTTGTCTTGAAAGCAAAATTGTTTTGTCGAAGGCCCCTATTTCACAAAGTCTTTTGGATCTAAAATTTACCTAACTAGTATGCTTGCAGGAAGGGGTGATCATTTGAAACAGTCCAAACTACTAACAAATCTTTGTTGCAGGACCTTGGCAAGGGTTTTTGATTTTTATTGTGTGCCTTGTTTTCATAGATTAGTAAACACTTCGATTGGTGCACTAAAATTGAACCGGTGTCCTTTGTGTCTTAGGCAATAGGCTCTTTTTGTTTCATTTTTAGAGGGCCTATCTCCCCGTGTGGTCATTAGGACTACTAGTGAGGAGAGAACGACCCAAGTGGTAGCAAGGAAAACCCACATCTTCCGAACCACTATAAAGAAATGTATCCATGATGAAAACTATGGATAACATGTGCTAATTAGTTCATACCAACACTATGTCTCCCCATAAACCCGTTTGATCAAATTTATTTGATCATTTGTAGGGCGTAACCCCTACCGACTGGGAGCCTTCTGTATTTACAGAGCTGAAAGTGCCGCATGTATGGGCACATGAGAAAATGCCCTTACTAGCACCTCTTTGTTTTAGAAGCCAAAATATTTCTAGTTGTTGGGTTAGGAGGTCGGACCTCTGGAGTGACCCACACACATACAATTCTTAGTAGAGATACAAAGTTTGCCACGGGGAGTTTTTGTGGGGACTGATGCTTGGCTACCCTAAGAAGTGAGTGTCGAGGGTGGAGCCAGTGGGGTCAAGCATCTAAGTATCCGCTCTGAATAGCGTAGCCTCAGGGAAAACCCCATGTGGGATCAACAACTATTGTCTTGGCCAGCCATAAGAATTGTGCTTGTCTTATTTTGAACAATCAAACATTCAAGACCAAATATCAAAACATTGTGTCTTTTGTGTCTTCAAGTGTATGCAAAACAATTTTACATCAAACAACACACTTTTCTTTGAGTCATTTTGAGTCTAAACACTTGCAAACATTGAGTCCTCATCAACACTATGTCCTCTTGTCATGAAAAATAGTCAAACATTTAGATTTGGTCACAACAAATCACTTCACAGATTGAAAAAAAAAAAATTGCGCTCAGTTTTCGGAGACACGTCTGTGTCATATAACTATGTCTGTGTTCTTTTGAGCAACATTGCATTTACAAAATCTTAGAAACGCGTCTGTGTTTGATAGAACCACGTCTGTGTCATTTAAGCACGTCTATGAAGTATACAGGCACGTCTGTGTTCAGAATTGAAAACTTTCATAATCCAGAAAATAAGAAATAGTCAGTTTCAGACTTATTGAGCTTCCTAGGTTATCTCTCTAGGTTTTCATCTAGCATTCAGCTTGTCTTTGGGTCTCACAAAGTCCATCATTACTTTACACCTTGCATTACATTCACATTTGTCTAAACTTGAGTCAAAGTGTCACTTGCTTGTCCTCATCATACTTTGTCAACACACTACATAGAACAACATTTTGCAAGTCGTCCCTCATCAAGGTCTATCACCTTTGGGTCTCATTTGGTTTTAGTTAGAGTCAAGGTCAACTTACCTCATCAAGAGAAACTATCATCTCTTTGGAAGTCACACCTACTCTACTACATACATACTTGGTCTTACACTTTGGACATTGCAAGTACACTTTAGATTCATTTACATTCCATCCAACTTTTGGTCTTCCATACTCTTTCCATTTTCATCTTGTCTCACACATCTTGGTCAAGACCTAGTTCATGGTTGAAAACCATTCCCAAAGATCTAGGAGAGAATCTAAAGAGGCTCAAGAGTCTGCAAACATGAGTTCTTATGAGTATGACAATGATATATTTTTCAATTCTGATCATACTACATTACCTGACATGGATGCTTATAGAAACATTCCAAATGTTAAGAACAAGGACACTATAAACAACAATGATAAACACAATGACAATATGGACAACATTTCAGTACATTCAATAGAAGTGGAAGACTCCATTATGGATCCCCGTTTCAATCGATTGGTTGAGGAAATAACGAGGAGAGATAGACAATACTTCTTACAAGTGATGGCACAAAGTGGAGCCAAGATTCCTCATGATTTTGACATGTCTCAAATAATGGAAAATTGACCTTTGCAACAACCTCACCTCAACATGGATCAAAGGAGGCCTAATAGTGGAGGCAATAGAGGACCACATCGTGTGCCTGAATCACCATCATCTTTGTTTTAAAAACCTGAGGTCACATACATACATGGTCAAGCATATGATACTCACCTTCACAGACCATTATGGAAGTCTTATGTAGAAAAATATACTCAATCACATACCAATGCTAAGGATAAACCACCAAATCAATTGGATATCCAAAGGCATGATCAAAATTTGGACACAAGGAAACCCCGCATCAAATTTGGGGCCAACACACTAGAACAAATTCATGACATGCCTATAGAATATGGTATACATGGACAAAATGGATATTCCATTCCTCATCATGACTCTATACCAAGTGGTCCATATATGCAGCATCATTATAGACCTCCTCTATATGAACATGTGTATGATCAATATCATCCATATATGCAACATGCTCCTCCTCCACCCAGTGGTTCAGGCATGGGGTATGGTCCAAGAAGTTGGTCTCCACCTAAGAACAATTTGGAACAACAAATCAAGGACTTACAAAACAAAATGGAGGATATAAATGCACTGAAGCCAACATACACAATGAGAGACATATGTCCCTATCCATTTGACAAAAGCATTCCAATGCCTCATTTTCCTACACATTTCATGACACCTAAGTTTGATAAGTACAGAGGAAAAGGGGATCCTAAGGCACATATAAGACAGTTTTTCACAACTTGCATTGAGGTAGCAGTAGAAGAGACATATTTGATGAGATTATTCGCACAAAGCTTAGGAGATCAAGCTATGGAATGGTTCTCCCAACTTCCACCTAGAATTAAGTCATGGGGTGACTTAGCAGAGGAATTTATCCAACATTTCTCATACAACATAGAGACAAACATATCAGTCACTACCTTGTGCAACACCAAACAAAAGGATGGAGAAATCTAGCCAACAGATGCTTTTGTGAACAAAAACAAATGGTAGAGATGTTCACCCAGAATGTTAACAAAGACATTGGTTATGATCTAAGAAAATCTTGTTTTTCCACCTTCAAGGGCGTCATTCAAAAAAGGCTTACCAATAGAGAAGGTCCTAATTGAACAAGGAGTCGTCAAGATATTCAAAGAAAACAAAGAGGACTTTAAAGGAAAAGAGAAGCCAAGATTTTGGAACAAAAACAAGAACACAGTCAATGATGGTGTTGTTGATGCCAATACAGTACGACCCAAAATCATTTTTTTTTTTATCAAGCTCTACAAACAATTGGGTGAATACTCAAACAGCTTCAAAGTCACAAAGGAAGTACACTTCATTGGGATAACCACTAGAATCAGTTTTCAAAAAACTAGTGGCAAACAAGATAGTCACAATTCCATATCACTCCATATGAGCCAAAGGTTAAACCAAATTGGTGGAATGATGATGAATATTGTGAATTTCATAAAAGCAAGGGACATAAGACAAGAAATTGTAACCGACTGAAGAACATCATACAAGATCTCATTGATAGAGGTGACATTGAGATTGAGGGACACTCATCCAATCAAGAATATGAAATGTTTAAAGAACCATTTCCAAAACATGACAAGGGAAAAGCTAAAGCCACAAATGATCAAACCAACTATACTAGAGCATACTATAACTATGATTCAACTATCTATCACATTTTGATGGGCAATTATGCTTCTACAATTATCATCAAGGACAAAACACCTGAGAATTCTACCCAGAGACCCAAGATCATCCTGAAAGGAATTGGATCTTCTTCCAAACCTACCTCTGAATGTAATGTTACAACTCGTCATCGTAAATTCACTTTGTAAGGTTCTCCAGCTAAAAACACCGCTTCCTCATCGACCAAGCTTGAGTATGACCTTGTAGAACAATTAGGGAAGACACCTGCACTTATCTCAATCCTTGAGCTCTTACGCATATCCCCTGCACATAAAGCCATTCTTGACAAAATCTTGAGAGACACTTCCAGCCCTACTGATCTAAATGTGGACCAATTTCAAGCCATGGTGGGATACCTTTCCATTCCACACTCCCTTACATTCATAGAAGCTGACAATGCCTCCGTGAGCCAACCACATAATGCACCTTTACACATTGAAGCCTTCCTACACAAACATCAAATAAAACAAGTCCTAATAGATGGAGGAGCAGGTCTAAAAATTTGCACATTGAGCACTATTAAACAATTGGAATATTCAAATAAAGTTGTGAATTCTATAAACAAAATTACCATCAAGGCATATGATGATGAAGAGCATTCATCCAAAGGCACAGTCACCTTGCCTCTCAGAGTCAGCCCAGTTACAATGGATGTGGTTTGTCAAGTCCTAGACCTCAATCTCACATACAACATATTGTTAGGACATCCATGGATTCATGAGATGAGTGTAGTACCATCTACATATCATCGATGCATCAAGTTCCCACATAATGGAGTTGAAGTGACCGTCAAAGCTGACCCAAACCCATTCATATATTGCAACAATCTATGACCTAGATCAGAAATAATAATTCCAGCCAATCGAGAAGTTGTTCCATCTTCAGTGTATGTTGATCCAGAATCATTCAAAGCTTCTACATCAAAACAAACAGAGATGAAAGAAAAGTTCAAGATTAAAGACCTAGGATGTGGTGAGTATATCTTTCATGTTGATCAACTCCCATTATCTCTTAAGATATTCAGTCAACAGGAACAATCTATAAGAAGTATGCAAGACCAAGGAATTGGGTGTGAACCACCTAGTGTTGTGGTTACTAAGTCTGAATGCAAATCTCCTCTAGTGGTGCAAGAAACTCTGGATATCAATAATCCTAAGAGTGGTTCCAACAAATAATTTGTTGAGAGTATCGCTAGCCCTCTTGATAGCTCACATAGCCTTACCATATCATCCACTCATTCCAATTCCACTCCACTTCCAGACTTGGATCATCAAGAATTACAAAAGCCCTTACTAATTGGGGATCAAAAATCAAGATTTGAATAGAAAAATCTAATATTCAAAAATAAAGATAAGACTTTTAGTCCAAATCAAAATCAAAACCTATTGGACTCTGCAAAAATCAAAGTCAAGGATAAAAATCCTACGAAAGAAAAAGAGAAAGAGTTGATCTCCCCTAATATCAAAATAACTGGTGGCAAAATTTTTAAAATTTCAAGTCAAAAAGCATACTTGTTGATCCTAAGTCTCCATCATGCTATCCTACTTTCACTTCTTTTCACAATCATAAGCCTTCATTCCTCATCCACTTGTTCCACACATCCATCCCCTTCTATCGATACATCATGGACCTTTAATGGAGCTTCCTCGAAGTACTTTGTTATTAGGGATGCCCAAACTTCTTTCAGTGACACACATACAGGCCTATGTAGTTCACACACTAGTAATTCTATCTCAATTCCTTCATCAAGGAAGACAGTCACTCAAGATACACATCATTTAGTCAAGGAATGACACAACTACAATCATAAGGTAAAGCCTTATACATTTGAGGTGGGTGACTTAGTTCTTAGAGAAAACCCCAAAAATCAGCAAGATAGAGAGAAGAAGGGAAAGTTCGAACCAAATTGGCTTAGTCCTTACATCATCACAATAACCTATGGATCTGGTGCACATCAACTCTCAACTCCAGATGGTGAACCTTTGAAGGATCCTATCAATAGCATGCACCTTTGCAGGTTTTACACATAGCTCGTCAGAGTATTCTAATTTAAAATACAAAAAAAAAATCAAAAAATTTAAAAAACACGAAAAAATTATAAAAAATAAAATATCGTTACTTGGTGAAAACCTGGCAAACAAGCGCCTTGTGACACAAAAAAAGAAAAATTTGAGAAATAGAAAATAATTCATCCAACGCAAGTACCATGGTGAAAACGGGGTCACCAACGCCATGTGTAGAGACATTACTCCTCCCTCCTTCAGGATTCCATTTCATCCTTTCACTTTGCACACACTCACAACCTATCCATTCATAATAAACTTACCCATTCCCATCATGGCTTGTTATTGATCTACCTAAGATTGGTTAGCCATTCATAACAACCTCCCTTTTCACCCCTTTCCATTCATAATAAATCAGCTCTTATATGTTGCTAAGGAAAATCCTACATCTAGTAATGGGTGTGGAACTGAGAGCATTGCCTGTTCTGAGGAGTATAGTTTCTTCCAGTTTTCTTTAGTCTATCCATGCACAATACGCAATAAAAGTTCCATCTTCTCCACGATAAAGTATCAGTTGCATGGATTTAGTCAGTTTCAGATGAGACAAATAGCAATGAGCTTCGACAAATTAAATCTTTCAACAAACTTAGACAACATTATGGTTTAGTGCTATATATCCTTTTGTGAAAGTAAACATTGTGACCACAATCAAATTGACTTATACAAGTGACAAGAGACACTAAACTTGAGGACTACAGTGGATGTTAGTGTCGAGTCTTGGTTTTCATTTTGATTTTATCTTTTAGTGACATGTCTTTTAGCTTTTCCAGGATATCTCTGACTAGAGATTTTATCTCCAGGATGTCTTTGACTAGAAAGGCGAGGATGGGGTATCATCACCTATTATTCTTTGTTGTTTGTGGATTGTCTCTTAATAATGATATGACTTGTCCAAGGATATGAGGACATTGGGAGTCTAGTATGAACTGGAGCATTCCTTGTTTGCGACTGTCTTATCTCCATGCAAATAGGTACAATGACTTTCTAGGTCAAACATATGCCTGGATTGTCATAACCTACTTGCCATAATATAGCTCAATGATGATAACACACAAGAAGCTCTTTCACTTTCATATCTTCTATCTTCCAACCTCCTTTCTTGATTGACCTCCATCATCCTTCTTGAGTCCATGTATCCTGCTATCAAACAACTGAGTATAATGACACACCAAAAATATTTTCATTTCATGTAGTTGCAACTGCATTACCACATATAAGCATTTCATCCATAAATGTAGATATCACAATTACATCACATCTTTCACACAATACATATTAGCACATTTTACATTTGCATTATCATATTCATTCACATTTCATACATTCACATTTGCATAACATATAAAAACATAAAAGAACAAACATATTGCATTGCATCATGTACATATTTGCATCCATATCATAAGCATCACACAAAAACATACATCACAAAGTTACACATGCATATAGCTACCGCAAGGATGAATCTCATTTATATATAATCATAAGTGTCATGATACAATGATGTCAAAATCATATGGCTACAATCACCCGAAGGTGTCATCATACAAAATGGTACAAAACTGATATATAAGGAGCACTCAAAGTCTATGATGAACTCCCTCCCTCGGAGCCACCTGGCCTCGACAAAGTCTCAACCTTGGAAGGACCCACCCTAGGATCATCTCTCCTATCCCCTCTATCTAGTGGTGGTGGAGGACCCATGACCCCACTGCTTGATGCCTATCTCATGTCCCTCCTTCCAGTGGTTGTTGTTGTTCGCGATGGTCTACGAAAGCTCCTAGCCCACTGCTCTAGTGGCACTGCTCCATAGTATAGGTCTCTCCAGTAGCCTATCTCCTCTCTGGCTCGTAGAACATAATCATAACTAGCTCTTGTGTCCTCTACCCCCTATCTCCTTTCCCTCAGTGTCATCTCAGCCTCTATGTAGTGTTGAATAGCCCGATCCCTCTCCCACTCTATGTCCCTTAGCTCTCTCCTAAGCCTATCCCTGTCCCACTCGAGATCCTGGATCTCATCTACCTTTCCCTGGCAGATCTCCCTCAACTCTAATAGCTCATCCTCCTCCTATCACCCTGTACCTGTGGCTGCTCCTATGTCTGCCTCTGCCCCTATCCTCATCTCTATCCCTATCCTTGTACCTATCTGGAACCCTATGCTACTAGCACCTATAAAGGTAATCCACCTCTGCCTCTCACCACGCGATCCTGTCTCTCCTCTTCACCCTCTCTCCATGGAGCCACTCTCCTCTCTCCTATCACCCCTCACCTCCTCCATCAGCCTCTACCTCTACCATCTCCATCATCATCCTCATCACCCCCGCCATCTCCATCTCTCTCCTCCCCTGGGTTTGTTAGTCGTCGAAATGGATGCTCAGCCCAGTAAGCAATATACTCTGCATGCATCCCTGCATCCTTTATCTCTAGCCACATATCCCAAGGCAAGGGTACCATCTCTACTAGCTGCATCACTACCTGATCATATGACAATAATGGCCCGAAGTGTGCCTGATCCCTCACTATCTGAGCACACATCCCGTAACCTCATGGCATCCACTAAATCCTGCCGAACTACCTGCCAACCCTGTCAACCAACTGCCTCTCCAATACATAGGGCATCTTCCCAATCAAATACCTACTCCTGAATATGTAGGGCAGCTCCACGACGTCATCCTCCCACTCCTCGCACTCTCGATATGGTCTGATGAATACTAAGAGGGGGGTGTGAATTAGTATGCCAAAAATCTTTGCAATTAAACACTTTGCAAGACTAATAATAAACCGGTAAAGCAATTTAGCAGACAAACCAGTTAGCACACATGCAAACCAAATAGAAAATAATGCATTCACCCATAGAAGCACAAACACCATAACACAAGAGATTTTAACGTGGAAACCCAAATGGGAAAAACCACGGTGAGATGGAACTCACAAGTAACTATCTGCAGAATAGGAACCAGACGGGTTAAGGTCTCACAATGTTCTTTACCAGAATAGATCCTATTAGGAATCTAAATCTCTGTTAGGAGATAACTCCATTTAAGGACTACCTTGCTAGAGGATTTTAGATTCACAAATGTGAACCACCTTGTTAGAGGATTTACAAGAGGCTTTTGGGCCTACCCAGTTAAGGGCTATAGACTTGTCGAAGATGTGAGTAATCAACAAGTGAGTGATCTAGCAAATAGCACATATTGCTTGGTTAGATCCTTGATAGCTCGTTCCTAATGCATTCTAGGATTACTTCAGTCTTCTACACATTCATACTCTCTTGAACTCCTCAACCACCTTAAACCCTAGCAACAACATCAATCGCAACAACTTAAAACCCTAGACATGATGTCCTTATAAAGGAATCTGATTTCATGTCAGTCCAATAGGATTACATTACAATTTCCTAGGTTCAATGCATCTAGACATATCTGGTAACATGACATAGAAAGCACCGTTAAAGTGTCGGCACCGTCAAACAATCAGTGGATGGTAACTCATCACAAAATGCCAGTTGGGAACTCATCACAGAGTATTACCGGTTCATACAAAATACAGGTTCAAGTAAAATGTCGGTTGCCAGTTTGACAAAATGAAGACTGGGAAATATGTGTTCTGCCACTTTGATCCTCAAGCGGTTGGGGTTAACATACCACTTCAGATCGGTAATCACTTTTTGCAAAACACCAATAGTCTAAGGACTATAATGCATCATACCGGTTGGAACATGTACCGGTTGAGCTTTAACTAATACATACAAAAATGATCTCAATGCAAGTGTGTGTCCATCAATGACAATCACAACATAATCATAAAAAATACCAACAATCTCCCCCTTTGGCATTGATGGAAACACTTAGGAAATTTTGACATCTATGTGTTTTACAACAAAAATATTCTAGAATCAAAATTACTCTCCTAGGCATATACACTATCCCTTTTGTAGAAAATACAATGTATACTACTTCTTAATAGAAATAACATGAAAGTATACATCAAAATATTCAAAATTTATACTTCTCCCCCTTTGCCAACAATGACAAAAATAATATTACAGACTAACCCATGTTTCATTAAAATAATAAGTGTTTATGACAGTAAAGAATAAAACTTGTCAAAAACAGATTTAAAGTCCTAAAAGAATTGTTTCATAGATAAAGACAAGGACTCAAGTAGGGAGGTGGCTACTTCTTTCTTTTTCTTCATCTGGAAGATCTGTTCTTCCATGGCATTTATTGTGCTCATCTCCTATGTTGTCATTAAGGCATCCAGATTAAGATAGCACTTCTGAGGTATTTGTAGATGTGGGAGTAGAACCAGTTGTAGCTCCTACAAATCTCGTGACTGGGTGCTGATCTCATGCTCTATTTTAGTAGACTAGATATGAAATTGGTGAATGGTTTGCCCATAAGCTGTAAAAGAGTCATACGGCAGCTTGAAGGTGCTCATATATAACTGCAAATCAGATTGAAGCTTTTTCTTCTGTGCAAGCACATCGTCACAAAATAGATGGGGTTGGCAAATCTTGCTAAGTAGAAGATGCCCCTCATCCAGAGCATTCCTTATATCCTTCTATGATTTTTCCAATTTAGACCAAAGCTCATTAAGCTTCTTCACCAAGGCAATGTTGAGAGCCTTTTGATGCTCTTTCTTGGCATTTGCCTCTACTACCTCCTCTAAGCTCTGCACTTGATCATCTACTACTATGCATAGGAGCTTCAATTGGGCCAATGATGAGTCAGTGCTGGGGAGTTTGTTTCGAGTAACAAACTTGTAAGAGTGTCCATCGCCGCATGGATCACATCTTGCTCCTTTTTCCTCTGTATCACTTCAAGGCATTCTTGAGCAACCTTGACGCTCTACAGTAGCTCCATTTCACTTGCAGACTAGAGGTCAATGGGACTGGTGAGGTCAACCAGTTTGGCTTGACTACCAGTTGCCTTTAGAGTCTCCATCTGTGTGCTCTTTGCCGCTTCAGCTTCCTTGTTCTCCTCTGCCTTCTTCTTCTTCGCTTCATCCTTCTTCTTCTTCTCCTCTTCATCCTTCTTCTTCTCCTCTTCTGCTTTCTTCTTCTCCACTTGCTTCTTTACTTCCTCCTTTTTTTCCTCAATTTCCATTTTCTTTACTTCCTGTTCTACCTGCTTCTCCTATTTTGTTGCTTCTAATGGTGTAACCTGAGCAACATCCTCTCCATCTAGAGCATCGAGATCAATAGTGTCTATATGTTCAGTAACCGATTTTCCTTCATTGTCAAACACTTCATCCGGTTTAGTTATTGTTGGTCCTTGTTCAGCCTTCCTCTTGGCTTCAACCACTCTATGTCTCTTAAGAGCTTCTAGAGAAAGAGTGTGTGTGTTCTTGAACACTTCTTGATCCTTTCCTTCTAGTAACAGGAGTCTTCTTCTTCTCATGAAGAAGAGGCCTTTGTATTTATTCATTACTTCAAACAGTTCTGAATTTGACACATCAGGAAAATGTTCAGCAAAAACTTTCTCTCTCATTTCCTGTTCCTTCTCTATGGCAATGTGCCATTTATTGTCTAAGGAATTATACAAAGAATCTGGTGTCTCAGATCTAATTTCTGAAGGCGATCGATCATTAACACATAAATACTGAATGATTTCTTTTTCAACTGCTTCCTTTTTATCATCATTAAAGTCATCAAAATAATCAATCAAATCATTCAGCACTTTTCTCCTAATGTTTTTTATAGTTCTTTTACAATGTTTCAAAGGTTTGTAGGAGGAGATGTCAATATTTACCAGTGCCGATGATGCTGGTTCATTCTTTGTGTTTTTCTTTGCTTGCCTTGTTTTCTTAGGTTTTTCTTCAGACATAGTTTCTTCTGAGTCCAGTGAGGCATTCCTTGTCTTCCTCTTTCTCTCAAAGACTTTGGCAGGTGCTGCTACCGGTTTCTTCTTTGCAGGTGACCGCTTGGTCACTTTGGGACTTGCTGTAGTAACTAGTGCCAATGTTGAAGGCACTGCCTTTCCTTTCTTTTCAGGAGGTTCTTCAACCAGTGCAACCCTTTCCAGATAGGTGTCGGTTCTCTTCACCTTGCGATCTAGGGGTGAGGCAATTAGGGTAGAGGCATACCCATCCAACATATCATACATCACCTCATAGCCCATAGGCTCCACTTCTTCCTATCTAGGCTCAATGGCCTCCATTATGCATTGATCAACTTTGATGATAAAGTAGATATCATCTTCATACTTCTTGACTATGTGACTGGATATTCTCATCCTTAGGCTCATCTTGCTTCAGAAATCATCAAAGTACTTGTTCAGAACATCAAGGTAACCAGTTCCAACTGCTTGCAAGCTTTCTTTAATCTGCTTGGTAACCAGTTGGTCCGCAGACCACTGAATGTCTCCCACTCCTGGGAAGTATCCTTGGAAATAAAATAATAATCTGGCCAATAGCTAACCAAACTTGAAATTCAATGCATTAGCCTGTTTGATTGATTTCAGATTCAACAGGAGTTACCTTTGCATACCAGTGCATAGGTTGAACGATGCATCTTCCTTGATCATCTAGTAAGCGGCATTTAGCACTGCAGCAGATACAGAGTTAATTCTACTGGCTGAGAACATCTGCTATCCAATCACCATGCACACATATTTCACGAGGTCATCCTTGATGGAATTAACAGTCATTCCTCGTGAGTCACTCACTAAATGGGTGAGCTTGGAAATTTTTGTCTTGCTGACCTTCCTTAGGGCTGGCACTTCCCTTGTATTGTAGAAACTAGTGACGACATGAATAACTTGAGGAGTGATGTCATGCGTTCTCTCTAGGTACATCTTGTCACCATGAACTCTACTCATTATAATTCTAATGTGGTCATTTGTGAAATCTTCGAGGAAGTAAACTGCATTGTGAAGTTTCTTCTTCTCCAAAATGCTATATTCGGGTTTGATCTTTTTATCTTTCCCACAAAATAGACCTAGCTATGAATGGATCACAAGAGACCCTAGGTCTTCAATTTTGTAGTCTATATAATCTAAAATCCCTTTTTCTACTATAACCCCAGCTGGTACTTGTGACAAAGCATTATATTTTGATTTTCTTTGAATGAAGTCCATAGAATTGACAGTTGCACTAGAACTATCATGCGATGTGGAAGCCATGACAAAACAGAAAGCTCGAGAAATACCTTTCAAAAATCAAGAATCTAGGGCATTGCAACTTCCACTTCGCCTTCCACTTCGTCGGTTGCTGAATCACCGATTGAGTTCTTCTCTTGACCATTTGCAATTTGCTTTTGAATCTCCTTCAAGGTTTCTAAAATTTCTCTGAATCGCAGCACAAATCACTTTTTCGTCGCTCTGCACTTGAAAACCTTCTTCGCTTCGAAAAATGATAGTGAGAAATGATTTGAAAATTCCTTTTAAACATATTTCTCACCTACCACAATTAATGCTCAACCATTAGGGCATAAACCCTAATTTGCCTTTTACTGTTTCTGGTCTTCTGCCAAATGATAGGTATTGTATACCAGTTAAGGTCTTTTACCGGTGTAAACCGGGGGTTCAAAATATTTTGCCGTTTGCTCCCCCTAAGATTTTTTGAAGCTTAGTTTGTCAGTTCTGATATTTCCACACTAGGTGAAGAAACTGATTCTTCTTGTAACACAACTGGTCTCTTCTTCCAGGTTTTGTTCATATCCACTTGAATAGTGTCAACATCAATCTTTCCTTTCAGAGTGACCGGTATATCATCAGATATGTTCTTTCTTGATCTACAGAATCTGGCAATGTGACCCAGTTTTTTGCAGTGATAGCAGACCAATCCAGGTGCTCTCCAAGGTCCATTATTCATGTTGTCATTCTTCCTCCTGCATGTTGCAACAGTGTAACCATGACCATGATAGACCATACAATTTGCTCTCCATTCGATTGCCACTTGATATCCACCACTTCTTGGCTAATGATTGAAGGCTTTAAACCGGTTGTGATTCCGATTCACAAAAGGTTCAAGACCAACTCCTTGGGTCTTCTAAGGACATCTTCTAGTGTTATTCATAATAGACCTGCATTTAGATGCTATATGCCCAAACTTGTTGCATGCATAATAGTTACCATTGAATTTATAAGATCTAGGCTTATCATTTAGAAAATAAGAAAAATTATTGTAAGCCTTACTCCTACACACATTGGTAGTATGTCCTTCTTTAAGACAGTTAAAGCAAATAGGTTTAAACTTTTGCTTACCTTTATCCTTTGATGTTGGTTGATTCTTTGATGTTCCAGCATTTGTACCAGAGGTCTCACCTTCCTCATGACTTGAATAACCAAGTCCATCAGTATTCTTGATAGGTTTGGCAGATTCAAGCTTTTGCTCTAGCTTGACAGTACTCTTGTTGAACTTAGCAAGTATTTCCTTTGACTCGGAGAGTTCTTTGGAAATAGTAGCATTTGTTTCCATCAAGTTTACATTCTCAGAGATGGCAATGTTCAGTTCTCCTTGCATGTCTTCCTTTTCCACTTTTCTCGCATGGAGTTGAGCAGTTAGGGCACTGATCTCTTGCTTCAGCTTGGAGTTTTCATGATCTTTGTCTTTGACTAGATCTTCAACTTTCCTCCAATTCTCAAGCTCTTGGCACATTCAGATAGTTAGTCCTTCCAATTCTTTTCTCAAGTTGGAATTGGATTCATTCAGCTTTTCTACTTCTTGAATCAGGGCTTCCATGTCCGCTTCATCAGAAGAACTATTTTCAGATAGCTCCATCAACTTTTCAGCATGTTCTCTCATTTTTGCTTGAGATACCTTGTATTTGACCATAAGATCATCATAGGCTTGCTTAGACTAAGTGAGTCGATGAGTAAGTTCCCTCAATGTGTATTCCCCCATATCTCTTTCCAAGTGGTTAAACTTATAGAAAGGTAGGCTCCGATACCAATTGATAAATACAAAGAGGGGGGGGGGTGAATTGGTATGCCAAAAATCTTTGCACTTAAACACTTTGCAAGACTAACAATAAACCAGTAAAGCGGTTTAGTAGACAAATCAGTTAGCACACATGCAAAGCAAATAGAAAATAATGCATTCACCCACATAAGCACAAACACCATAACACAAGACATTTTGACATGGAAACCCAAATGGAAAAAACCACGGTGAGATGGAACTCACAAGTAACTATCTGCAGAATAGGAACTAGACCGGTTAAGGTCATACAATGTTCTTTGCCAGAACAGATCCTGTTAGGAATCTCAATCTTTGTTAGGAGATAAGTCTGATTAAAGACTACCTTGCTAGAGGATTTTAGATTCACATATGTGAACCACCTTGTTAGAGGATTTACAAGAGGCTTTTGGGCCTACCCGATTAAGGGCTATAGACTTCTCGAAGATGTGAGTAATCAACAAGTGAGTGATCTAGCAAATAGCACAGATTTCTTGGTTAGATCCTTGATAGCTCATTCCTAATGCATTCCAACATTACTTCAGTCTTCTACACATTCATACTCTCTCTAACTCCTCAACCACCTTAAACCCTAGAAACAACATCAATTGCAACAACCTAAAACCCTAGACATGATGTCCTTATAAAGGAATCTGATTTCATGTCAATCCAATAGGATTGCATTACAATTTCCTAGGTTCAATGCATCTAGATGTATTTGGTAACACGACACAGAAAGCACCATTAAAGTATCGGCACCATCAAATAATTGGTGGATGGTAACTCATCATAAAATGCCGGTTGGTAACTCATCACAGAGTATTACCGGTTCATACAAAATACCGGTTCAAGTAAAATGCCAATTGCCTATTTGACAAAATGAAGACTGGGAAATATGTGTTCTGACGCTTTGATCCTTCATACCACTTGAGATCCTCGAACCGCTTGGGGTTAACATACCACTTCAGATCGGTAATCACTTTTGGCAAAACACCAATAGTCTAAGGACTATAGTGCATCATACCGGTTGGAACATGTACCAGTTGAGCTTTAACTAATACATACAAAAATGATCTCAATGCAAGTGTGTGTCCATCAATGACAATCACAACATAATCATCAAAAATTCCAACATGGTCTCCATACCATAGTGTCAATCTCATTGATGACCCTGTGCCAATACTCTAATCTCCCGATCCATGGTTGTGATGTAATCATATCATATAAATGCACAAAACTATGCCCATGGCCCCTACCTCTGAAATGAATCAATCAGGTAACCAGCAAATGCTCATAATCCCATACCTGCAATAATGTCACTCCGCAGCCCAATCCTACGGATCCATGGTATACAAACTGATGAACTCATAGTACAAATGTGCTAGCATGCACGGTCCCCTGGCATATCTGGTATGATGTGTCACTAGTGTCTCCAATGTGCTCCCCCAGCCCATAGCCGGTCCTCGTGTCACCCTGTCTGGACATAGGAACCCATTGATCACTCCTCCCAATACTATTGGTAGTGTCAATCCTATTTGTGTCATGGTATCCCAAGCCACGTGTCCTACCCTCATCTCCAATCCCAGATCCTGAAACACTCATCTCAGTGCATCCCTATCTCCATCTCGATCATAGGGTATCAACTCCCCATCGATCAATATCCTCAATATCCTATAAACATCCTCTAAGGTGACTATCATCTCACCCATCAGCAAATGGAATGTGCAAGTCTCTAAGTGTCATCTCTTAGCCAGCACAGTTAGCAACCCCATGTTCGCCTGAAACTCAAGCACATACAAAATATGTCACAGGCCCATAGCCTGAACCTGCTCTCTCCTCCACTATCAGCTATGCTCACAAACTCTGAGTTGATGGGAATCTCTCTCATGACTCCAACATAGGTAGGTCCCCCTACAGTCAAGCAAATCAACTGTGTCAATCATAGTGGCATTCCCTGTTCATCACAAAATGCTTCTTTTTATCTTAGTGCTTATGGTACTCTATCCTAGTGACACTCCCTGCTCATCACAAGTGTTACTTTTTATCATAGTGGTACTCCCTATTCATCACAAAGTACTGCATTTTTTTTTGCACTCCCTGTTCATCACAAAGTGCTACTCTTTTTAGTACTCCTTGTTCATCACAAAGTGTTATGTCTTGGCATTCCCTATTCATCACAAAGTACCTCAAGCTATCCTATCCTAGGGCGTCTTCTTAAGTGTATCCTCTTGAGTAGTTTCCTGATTGGCAACGTATGTTCTATCACAAAATTGTCAATCCTAGCCCTATCTGCTATCCTAGTCTTCCTTAGAGGACTTGCTTGAGTGTATCCTCTCAGCAGCTTATTCAATCGACAACATATGTTCATCACAAAACTGTTGATTTAGCCTAGAAGACACAAATGCGCCTAGTACGAAATGTAGATGCACCTTAATGTTTTTCCTCCCGCTTGACATATTCTAAAATGCATTAAATGTGCTACCTAACATGCATTTGTGACAACAATTAATGTAACAAAGTACAAGGAGGTTTTGTGGTACTTACCGGCTCTCCTGCATCTATTGGCCTCTGATATCGGCAAACATGATCAAATCTATGCACCAATGCCATTCGTGCTGACTGTTGCTGCTCTATTCTCTCTCTGCACTCTGATCTCTTGGATGTGTGGATGACAATGAGGATGTTTTTCCCTCCTGGTCTATCTTATAGACTACCCTAACCCTAGCCCTAGCCCTAGTCTCCTAAGTCAGTCTTCTTTATCTCGTGACTCTGTCACTCTATCCTATCTTGTCAATCCTTTCTAGCCTTCCTTTCTTACCGAGAGATTGTCTGTGACCTTTTTAGACATTTTCATCCAATCTCTCAAGGGGGCATACCATTCCCATCTTGGGGCAACTTTGTATCGGTTCATATTATCTTCTTTGAAATCGCGACAAGCTACATTGTCTCAAAGAGGGGCAAAATGTAGACACCTAAAATTGTCATGTCTAATTAAATAAATCTTTATTTATTTAATTAATTCATTTATCCTCTTCTAGCCTTATTTCTTGTTTAAATAAATACATTTATTTATTTAAATTATCCTTTTCCTAAATTAAATAAATACTTTTATTTATTTAATTGATCCCACTTCTTCCATTAATTAAATAAATCTTTATTTATTTAATTAATTCATTAACCTTTTCTACCTATGAGACATGTCATTCATCTCTTAATTCCTACACTACCTACCATTTCATTATTTTCTTATTACCTCTACCTACCCTCTAATCATAGCCGACCATTTATCTTTTACACCTCTCAATATTATCCCTCCATTTCTTATAGTGTCTTCTATATAAGGAGATGCTTCCTTCATTATCAAGGCCTAGACTAATGCATTCTAATCAATCATCCTCGCATTCGAATTTTCATATGCGATCCTACTTGCAACCACATTTCCATTCTTTGTTGAGCTATTGTGCACACATAAAATCTGAGAGCAAATATATCAAGCAAGATCAATGGAGATAGGAAGAATAGAGATCTAAACCCTATTGCATATGGGATGGTATAATCTTTGTGATTTCATTTGATTTGCATTGTCTTGGGTAATCTTCATATTTTATGGTGGATCTTTGTTGTTGTTAGGCTATGGTTTTGTGGTTGAATCTATTTAGTCTTTCAATATTGTTGTTATCCATTTTCACTGTATACAGTTCCCATTTAATAAATGTACATAGAATTATACATTTTGTTTTTGCAAGGGTTCTGAAGATTTACAAAATACAATGCATCATAATATATTCGGCCTATATATTTAAAATAAGCTTTTCAAAGGAAGGCATGGGCATACACAAATTCATTCTTAAATACAAACGTGCATACAAATCTTTGTTTTGTTGTACGATTTTTTATGAAAAAAACATATATAGATATATGGACTTAAAAAATCTTGGATATACATTTATCAATATTCAAAATGTTGAAATATCAATATATGTTTAGGATATTTGAATGTGTCCTCCACCGATTTGTGAACTTGCTGAAAGTTGGCTAAGTTCTTCCAAATAAATTACACTATCTTAGTGTATATTTTCAACCTTCTTGTCCTTTCCTTGTAAGGACTAGATGAGCAGGCTGAGCTTACCCCATATGTGATCCAATCTATTAATGTTGGAGATGATGTCCCTTCAGCCTCCAACTTTTGTCATTTGAGAAAATGACATGTAATCTAGATGAGAATGATAGATATAGGATTGTCTTGTTTGATGGCATGTATATGCAGTTGGCCATTTTACCACCCAAGTATACTAATTTGTTGCATACAAAGACTTTGAAGATAGGTTCCATTCTGTTGTTGAGAAACTATGCTTGTAGATATGTTTGGAACACAAGGTAGCATATGTAGTTTGTTTTCTTCGTTTGTCTTAAGCTGATTACATCCTGATTTGAAACAAATTTTTACAAATAAATAATCCTCTTTGTTCCTTTTACAGGTCTATAATTATATTCAGTCTAGAAGTGAAAATTACAAATTGTGGTTTGCTTGGAAAACCTAGGTATCTCTTTAAAGAATAAGAACATCAAATTTTGGCATGAGACACACTACCCCCCTCTAAACGTACTCTTAAATTTGGTTCAGATATGCCATCTCCATAGAAAAATGCCTCTGAAAATATTAGCCCCATTAAAATATTGAACCCTTATCAAAATAAATGGACAATAAAGGGTCGAGTGACATACAAGAGGAAAATGCACCAATATAATAGAGCAAAACACAATGGGCAAGTGTTTATTTTTTGATATTGTAGATGAAGAGGGTTGTGAAGCTAGAGTTACATGCTTTGATGAAATAGCAGAATTGTATTATCACCAAGTAGAAAAAGGTGCATACTATGTTATTTTGAAAGGTTCTGTAAAAGAAGAAAACACAAAATAGAATAAGTTGAACAACCACCTTGAGATTTTTTTGACTGAAACATCAGTTTTGAAATGTTGTGTGCCTGATGTTGATGAATCAGGAAAAAAAACCCAATATACCCCTACTAATGAAGTTATAGACTACAACAACAATACTTTGGTTAATGTTATTCGTGTTGTGGTCAGTGTTGGAGAGATTTCAAAAATTTGTAGAAAGGATGGGACTAACGTAAAGAAGAGAATAGTCAAAATTAATGATATGTCAACTTTCACAATTGATGTTAGCTTATGGGGACCACCATCAAAACAATTAGGTGATGACTTGAAAAATATGCATGCATCTAGAACATTGGTCATCATTGTTGTTCATAATGCTTGAGTTGGTTATTTGAATGGAAAATTTATCAACATGACAACTTCTACAAGTTTTGATATTAACCCTTGCATTCCTTAAGCATAACCCCTTAGATTGAGAGGTACAATACTAGAATTCCTTGACCCACATTCGTCAGGTGGCTATCACTTTAACATCTAGTATAGCAGAATGAATATTGTATCCATCCTTGAATGGATGAGTGTTGCACTAGAAACTATTGAAACTAGTATTACAGCTGTGTTGTGATTCATAAAAGATGACCAATTTTATTATACAACTTGTCCATTACAAAACAATGGTAAAGAATGTAAGAAAAAATATACTAAAGTAGGCAAAAATTTATGGATGTGTCCTAGATGTCAAACATAGGTCCCTAAATGCAATTACAAATACCTCCTATAGATGAAACTACAAGACCGAATATGCATCCTTCGAGACAATGCATTTGATGAGGTTAGCACACAGTTATTGGCCATATCTACTGAGGAACTATACATGCTGCAATATGATTTGACAATAGATGAAATACCTCATAGTGTACCTGATAAAGCTATGTTCACCCACTACTCCTTTACAGTATTGGTGTCTACTGAAACATACAACTCTGAGTGTAGAATGAAAGTCACATTTTTTCAAAGTGCAAAATATTGATTTTGAACCTGAGTACAAAATATTACTTACAGAAATTGGTCGCATGGGGGCAACCACATAAATTTTCCATGTTGCACAAAAAAGTTAGATTCCCTTTTTGGTTCATGCACTCTATGGAGCTGCTCTCTATCAATTGTGAAATTATTGGACAATATTTTGTTCATAGAAACTATTTTTCACTTATTGTGAATAGTATGCTTGTCTTTATGGAATTTTGAAATGATTGGACAATATTTTGTTCAGACAAAATGTCTTTCAGTTATTGCAAACAATATACTCTTAAGTATGAGTGTACATCAATATTATGTTGTTTTTGTTTTTCACAGTGTTTTCTCACAACTTTAACTAATTCATGTTTTCATTAATTATGGGTAGGTCTTACAATGCCCAACATTGTTAAACACCTATTTTTTATTGCTCACTTTTATTGTGAAAATCTTGCATTTCAACGAAACTTCAACTCACTTTTCATAGCATTGCATTTATATCTACATATATAGACATAAACTTTGCTGATATATGCATCTTTGCATATGTAGACATAGGCAGGCATGAAAAGAAAACATTGAAATTTTCCTACAAAAACTAATAGTAACACACACATATATACTTGACTATATTGGATTGTGTGTTGTTGTTTGCATGTGAAAGTGGTTGTATTATTACTTTTTTTTGCTCCTTCATTCATGTTTAAGTGAAAATAAGTATTTTAAGAATTACTGTGAAAGTTGTTGTATTATTACTTTTGTTTGCTCCTTCATTGATTATTGTGTGTTGTTGTTTGCATGTGAAAGTGGTTGTATTATTACATTCTACCTGATCATGTTTAGGTGAAAATAATTATTTTAATAATTCTATTTTGTATTATTTAATTTTGTGACTATTGCTTATATTAATACTATGCCTAATTCTTCATTCATATGTTTGTATCTGTATAGCTTCATATAGACCTCATTGTAAAGTGATCTGTATATCTTCATATATAAATATTTTACCTAATCATGTTTAGTTGAAAATAAGTATTTTGAGAATTTTGTTTTCATTGTTTTATTTTGCAACATAGTTGTATTCATTTCTGTTCTTTTTTTATAAAAGAAACAAAAACAATTTCAACATTTATGTCTTTGTAAATCATTTTGCTGATACGTGAATGTTTGCATATGTAGACAAAGGCAACTACACAATAAAATAAATTTAAAATGTGTAGTTGACAAATTAGCATTAACACACATATATACACTTAACTATCTTTTTGTTTGTTGTTGTTTCTATGTGAAACAGGGTCTATTATAATTTCCACCTACCATTAATTATTTTCCCATGAATTAACTATTTATTGCCTTCATATACATAGATAGTAAAATTCATTATTGCGCTTAAATATATGTACATACACATATATAGATATATATATGCATATATATATGTATATACATATACATATATATATATATATATACATACATACATATATATATTAATGTATATACACACACAAAAACACACACACCTATATATATACGTATATATACACATATATATGTGTATATGTATATATATGTGTATATGTATATATGTATATAAATGTGTATATATGTGTGTGTATGTATGTGTATATATATGTATGTACACATATATGTATATATACATATATATATAAGTACATACATACACATACATACATATATGTATATATATATATACATACATATGTATATCTACATATATGTATGTAAACATACATATACGTACATATATGTACATATATACATGTATGTAAATACATATATGTATTTACATACATGTATGTATTTACATACATGTATATATGTACATATATATATATGTGTGTGTGTGTGTGTGTGTGTGTACATACATATATGTATATGTACATACATATATGTACATACATATATGTATATGTACATACATATATATATACATATATATATATATATACATATATATATGTATATATATATATATATGTATATATATATATATATACACATATATATATATACATATATATATATATATACATATATATATATATATATATATATATATATATATATATATATGCCACCTCAAAGAAACGTACTTGGTCGAGGTGAGTATCTTGTTAGGATTTCATGCATGTGATTGCATTCCCTTCACTTTCGATCAACAAAGGAGGGTGGAGAACCATTGTTAGGGAATTGGTGTTTTATCGATTGAAGAGTGTAAAAAACATTCATGTTTTGCATAATAATATCTATAGCTACATACATCATATCTCTAAGATATCCATTGATACTGTTGTGCAAAAATATAATGTGAAACAAAAAGAAATGTTGTTTTTATATGTACATGGATATAAATGTGCAGAGATATATGTGCAGATACATATGCATACATATATGCGTAGATACATATGCATATTCTAATATTATTGATTGCTGCAAAATATATTAGATATGCATTGAAACTACTATCAAACAATCTAAAATGGAAAAAACTAAAAAGAACGAGAGGAACAAACTTTACTATGCACGACATAAATAAGAAACCTCAAAAAAGAGACACTTGAAGCAACAAAGCCAGCAAATGGGTACAAATAAGCCACATGCATTGCAAGCGTTGCCTACAACACAATTTGAATCTGTTGCAAATGAACAAACATTGCACCTCTAACATCAAATCCAATCTTCAGCTATAACATAATCTCAAATTAAAGTGTTCCCTCATGCATTTATGCAGCACCATGAGTCCAATGTGCATCCTTTGTTTATTGTTCAAGATACAACCACACCTCTCATTGCTACAACTCACCATATGTCAAACACTTTTAAGTCTATTGAGTACAACCATACATTGGCTACTTTTAGAAAAATGATTGATAAGTTGTCTGAACTACAAACATGTGATGTTTGTAAAGAAAAGTATATTGGAATGCTAGTTAGATGGAATCAACCGAATGTTATTTGTTGTAGATGCTATGGAAAAAAGGGAATTCATCGCTTTTCAATTGCAAATAATATGGATCTTGGTGAACAACCTCTTTCTTTAAAAATACTTTCACAAGTTGAGGAAATTCTTATAGAGAGGGTTGCTCCTATTTTGCAAGTTTGCCATGTAAGAGGAGGTCAATACAAGTATAAAAGCCACACTATCAATTTTCCACAAGATATTGTAAAAATAAAAACTACTTTGCCGCAGAGATTGCACCAATTGGAAATACTTATTATTCAAAGATGAATTTGGAAGGGAAAAGTTATGATTGTTATGTAAATAGATTCCATGTAATTGATGCATTGACTTACAAAACCCAACATGACCAATAATGGTATTGTAATTGATTTTGATGCAGCCAATTTATTGCCAGAAACAACTACTGATATATCAAATTTGTTACATGGCTTTCAAGATCATGTTATTCCATCAACTATCCCAGCAAGTCAAGACACATCTCTTGATAGTTATGAAGCTAAATTACAAAGCACATCATCATTTATTCTAAAGCTCCCATATTCACAACGTGAATTAGATGTTATTAAGAATATGTTATAGCTAAAAATGAATGAGGACAATTTAATATCTTGGCCTTAAATAACTTGCTCACCCATAAATGAATACACTACTGAAGGGTTGTTAGCTATGGCTTTCCAAACTTTGTTTCCAAATGGATCTGCACTGGCCCTCCAACAAAGAACAAAACATGTCCATTTACATGAATATGCTTTGCACTTAATTAGATATCATGACCAAAGATTTGGACAACATATTTGGATTCCTTATTATCTTTCTAATCTAATCATGAGGCATCGTTCTTAGTGATACACTTTTGTTTTCATTAGAACCAATTTAGAAGAATCTTACCCAACTACTTTGCAAGCCCTGTGACAACAACTACAAGATACACCTTCTGATCAATTGCCCAAACAATTGATGTGGTTTGCAACATCCTTATGAGGTACTCGAGCATATTGGAATAGATCTCATAAAGACCTCATGACAATGATACACCAATTGGGAAAACCCACATTTTTTTTCACTTTGAGTTCTGTTGATATAAAATGGTCAGAGCTACATAAATTGTTCTCAGAGAATTCATCCAACATTTTTCTCTCAACAAGGAAACAATTCATAAAAAATGTTGTCCACAATCCTCACATAACAACACTGTACTTGCATTTTTTATTTGTAATATTTTGTGAAGAAGTTATAGAGAAACTTTTAAAGTCAAAAGACCACTGGTAAAGGTATGAATGGAAACATCGTGGCTTGCCACACATTCATGGATTCTTGTGGCTGCTTGATGTGCCTAATATGGACAACATAGACTGGTCCAATTTTAATAATATCCAATAAGAAAAAACCTTCTTTGATAGATATGTTACAACTTGGAATCCTTGCAGTCAATTTCATAGAGCCAATAGGCTCTCTACCACTTCAATGTCTGATCCATGCCTAGCTGACACAAACCAAATTTTATCTATTGACCCTTTGTTAGATTATGAGGAGTTAGGTAATGTTGTGCAACGACATACAAAATGTTCTGAATATACATGTTTGAGGAAAAAGGGCTCCATATTTGAATGTCGATACAAAGCTACATGGCCTGAACAAAAAATATCATGATTGATTATTGACAATGAGCATAAGCCATGTTATCAACCAGCGAGAAATGATAGGCATTTAAATATTCACAACCCAATTAGGCTTGCCACATGGCGAGCAAATGTTGATTGCCATCTTGTTTGTTCACGAAAGGTTGTTCTCCAATATATCTCTAAGTATGCTTCCAAATTTGAATGAAAGTTAGAAAGCTATATTGACATGCTCAAAAAAATTGTTACAGCAACAAATTTTCAAGATACCATTTTATTGGCCTATCAAAAATTCATGATAGGGATTGTCGCTGACCAAGATATTAGTGCACAAGAAACTTGCCATATGTTACAGAAGTTGCCATTGATTAGTTGTAGCCACCACTTTGTCTCACTCAAAGTTGGTAGAAAATCTCTCCAATGTGTCATGAACTCAACTAATGTTGATGAGATTTCTATGTCTTACATATCAACTTATATGCAAAGGCCTATTGAGTTGGAAGATGTATCCTTGATTAAATCAGCACAACAATACTCTTTCAATAACCAACGCAAGAGAGTAAGATGGCAAAAACTCAAAAAACATAAGATTGTCAATGTTTACTCACAATTTAAATGCTCACCAAATGAAGATGACAATGAGTTTGAAACATTTTGTTGGAGTGACTTTCTCCTATACAAACCCTTTTGGCACATTCCTACAAATATAGGAACATCAAAGGACCATATTGTTTCAAATTGGAGAACATTACACACAAATGGTCACTTATGTTGGCATATTAAAAGAATTAAACAAGATAGGTCTAGAGAAAATCATGAAGACTCTGATGATGATTGTTTCCAGAATGCAGAAAACACAGATCGATATGAATGGGAGTACCTCTCACAAATGGTGCTTCAAACAATTTTCATACAAGTGACCTCCAAATGTCTTTGATTATAAAAGCAACTTTAAGTAGGGTGCCAACCCTTAAACATAGTCATAGACTATCAAAAAGTAAAATCCCGCAGGTAGTACAATACAAAAGCATATGGGAGCAAGCCCCAAACAAACCAAATGTAGCGCAAGCGGAGTGGGGGGGGGAGGACTTCCCCTTCTGCTTGTGACAAAAAATCTCCAAATGTTGGGTAGGTATGATTATGATATTAATTATAACTGGAATGTTGCTAGTCTCATGGACCAGCTTGATGGTATTTCTCTTAACTTCATCTCTACAAAAAAAACTTGAATATCAACCTAGTTTTTGGCAAACAACTTCCTCGAACAACACTACGTTCTAAATAGCACCCAAACAATAAATAACACTTGACATTATATAGCCAATCATAACATTGCACCTCTATGAATGATTATCCAAGGAACAATAGGTACTGGTACATATTTCCTAATAGAGTGCATTAGAAAAAAAAAATTAAATATTTCCCCTAATGAAAAGTACAATCCATTACTTTTCCTTGCCCCAATAGGTGTTTCTGCATACAATATCCAAGAAACTACAATCCACTTCGCCTATCACATTACTATTAAATAAATTCAACCTTTGACAGGAAAATCATTGATGCTATTCCAAGAGCAATATAAACATTTACAATACATTCTAATAGATGATATCAGTTTTTTGGGTTCTAAACTGCCATTGAAAATAGACAACAGATTACATCAAGCATTCCCTATTAAACAGAATGAGCCATTTGTAGGTGTGACAATTATTCTAGTTGGAGATCTAGGTCAATTTCCCCTAGTAATGGATAAACTTTTGTATGCATCACACTCTATGACCCTTAACCTATGGCGTTATTTTACAACTGTGGTAACATTGGATACCACTTTCCTCCAACAAGGCTCATCTAAGATACAAAAATAGTTTCGTACTATCCTTAATAACACTAGAATTGCTTCTGAAGTCTGGGTAGATTGGGAAACTCTTATGTCACGATCATCTCCTAGATTGACTGCTTAAGCAAATCTATAATTTGATAGTTGCATACATTTATTTGCAGCGAATGCATCCATTAAGCAACACAATATAAAAATGTTAAAACAATTACACTTTCCAATTGCTCAAAGTGTTTCTTAAATAACAAAGTAGAGTAATGTTGATAATGATAATGATGAGTAGCTCCCATCTAAGATACTCCTTTGCATAAATGAACAAGTAATGTTCATTGCTAATGTGTGGATTGAAGTTGGCCTTGTCAATGGCTCCTTAGGAAAAATAAAAATAATTGTGTATGATAGAAATTCTAAACCACCAGAATTGCCAAAATATGTTGTTGTTGAATTCAAACACTACAGTGGGCCACAATAGAAAATCACACAACCAAAATGTGTTCCTATTCTTCCTATAACTCGAGGGAGTCATGCACAACTTCCTCTTACAATGGCTTGGGCTACCACTATTCACAAATCTCAAGTTTTGACTTTGGACAGGGTGATAGTAGATATTGGACAAACTGAAAAAATAGGGCCTCACATTTACTACAATCTCAAGAGTCAAATCATTACAAGGTTTGATAATTCAGCCATCTTTCACTTTCAAAAGATATTCAAAGTTGGTGAACAATTCTTATACAACAATCAGAAAAAAAGAAGCTAGATTAGAAGAACTGTCTAATCAAACTGCCATTTCCAAGATACAGTCTACTCGATATCGGGTGAATACTAAGAGGGGGGGTGAATTAGTATACCAAAAAATATTTAACTCAAACACTTAAACAGTTTAGCAGTAAACTGATATAATAGATTTACTAACAAACCGGTTAAAACAAATGCAAACCAAATAGCAAATAAGGCATTCACCCACAAGAGCACAATCACCATAACACAAGAGTTTTTGATGTGGAAACCCAAATGGGAAAAACCACGGTGAGATGAAACTGACAAGTAACTATCTGCAGAATAGTAACCAGACCGGTTAAGGTCATACAATGTTCTTCACCAGAACAGATCTTGTTAGGAATCTAGATCTTTGTTAGGAGATAAGTCCTGTTAAAGACTACCTTGTGAGAGGATTTTAGATCCACAGTTGTGAACCACCTTGTTAGAGGATTTACAAAGGCTTTGTCTGGCCTACCCGGTTAAGGGTTTCAAACTTGTCGAAGATGTGAGTAATCAACAAGTGAGTGATCTAAATACTAGCACAGTATGCTTGGTTAGATCCTTGATAGCTCATTGTTAATGCATCTCAGCATTACTTCAGTCTTCAATATCCCCACACTCTATTTCTTCACACAGACCTAATCTTCTTCTATGATCGCACATACAAAAACCTCATCAACCACCTAAAACCCTAACAACTACTAAAACCCTAGATATGATGTCCTCATAAAGGAATCTGATTTCATGTCAGCCCAAAAGGATTACATTGCAAGTTCCTAGGTTCAATGCATCTGGACACATTTGGTAACATGGCACAGAATCACCTCCAAAGTGTCAGTGGATGATAACTCATCATAGAAATACCAGTTGGTAACTCATCACAGAGTAATACCGGTTCATACATTTAACCGATTACCAGTTCACACATTTTACCAATTACCGGTTTGTCAAAATGAAGACTGGGAAAAATGATAACAATCGCTTTGTTCCTTCATACCGCTTTGTGATCCTCGAACCGCTTGAGGTCTTCATACCACTTGAGATTGGTAAACACATTTTGTAATGCACCGATATTCTAAAGACTATAATACATAATACTGGTTGGAACAAACATCGATTGAGCATAACTCATACATACAAAAAGTGATCTCAAGGCAAGTGTGTGTCCATCAATGACAATCACAACATCATCATCAAAAATGCCAACAATCTCCCCCTTTTGCATTGATGGCAACACTTAGGAAAAAAATTGACATCTAAGTGTTTTACAACAAAAATATGCCATAATCAAAATTACTTCCCCTAAGCATATACACTATCCCTTTTGTAGAAAATACAATGTATACTACTCCCTTGAAGAGATAACATGAAAGTATACATAGCATTCACCAAAATTTTAAATACAAAATACTACTCCCCCATTGCCAACAATGACAAAGTATTGCACAATAACCCCTATTTCTCATTATCATTAATATAATAAATGTTTGTGACAATAATGAGTGAAACCTATTAAAAACCGATTTAAAATCCTGTATAAAAGTCTTCATGGATAAAGACCATGACTAAAGTAATGAGGTGGCCACCTCACCTTCTGTTTGCATCTGGGATACCTGTTCTTCCATGGCATCAATTGTGCTCATCTCTTGAGTGACCTTTAAGGCATCCAAATTGAGATAGCATTTATAAAGTATTTGCAGTCTGGGTAGTAGAACCAGTTGAAGTTCCTGCAAATCTCTAGTCCAATTGTTGATCTCCAACTCAATTCTGGCAGACTAGAGATGAAACCAGTGAACAGTTTGCCCATATGTAGTGAAGGAATCATAGGGCAACTTTAAGGTGCTTATAAATGCCTTCAAATCAGATTGCAGTTTTTCTTTTTGTGCAAGCACATCACCACAAAATAGATGGGGTTGGCTTATCTTACTAAGTAACAATTTTCCCTCATCCATAGCATCTCTTATGTCCTTTTGTTCTTTCTAAAGTTCAGACCAGAGCTCATTCAGTTTCTTCACTAAGGCAATGTTTAGTGCCTTTTAATACTTCTTTTGTGCATTAGCTTCAGCCACCTCTTCTAGGCATTGTACCTGGTCTTCCACAACTATACATAGAAGTTTTAGTTGGGCCAAAGAGGAATAGGTACTGGGGAGGTTAGTACAAGGAATCAAATTGGTAAGAGTTTCAACCGCAGTTTGAATAACATATTGCTCCTTTTCCCTCCTTAATTCTTCTAGTCGCTCTTGTGCAAGCATAATGCTTTGGAGCAGCTCCGATTCATTTGAAGATTGGAGGTCAACAGGACTAGTAATGTCATCCGGTTTGTCTTGACTACCGGTTGCCTTTAATGTCTCCACATGTATGCTCTTTTCCGCTTCCTTCTACGCTTCAACTCTTTGCTTTTCCTCTTCTGCCTTTTTTTGTTCCTCTGCTTCTTTCTTTTTCTTCTCTTCATCCTTCTTCATTTCTTCTTCCTTCTCCTTCTCTTCTTCTTTCTTCCTCTCCTCTTCCTATTTCCTCTTCTCCTCTTCCTTTTTCTTCTTCTCTTCTTCCTGTTTCCTCTTCTCCTCTTCCTGTTTCCTTTTCTCCTCTTCCTTTTTCTTCTTCTCCTCTTCCTGTTTCCTCTTCTCCTCTTCTTGTTTCCTTTTCTCCTCTTCCTTTTTCTTCTTCTCCTCTTCCTATCTCCTCTTCTCCTCTTCCTATTTGCTTTTCTCCTCTTCCTTTTTCTTATTCTCCTCTTCCTATTTCCTTTTCTCCTCTTCCTTTTTCTTCTTCTCCTCTTCCTATTTCTGCTTCTCCTCTTCTGCTTGTTTCCTCTTCTCTTCCTCTTGATTCTTTTTCTCTTTCTCTGCTTGCACTTTGTCAGCCTTTTCTTTGTCATGTTTTTCCTTGTCCACTCTCTCTTTATTAGCCTTTTCCTTTGTTGCATCTAGAGTGACATTTTCACCATCCAAAGCATCAATGTCAATTGTGTCCATCTGTTCAGTGACCGGTTCTCCCTCACTGTCATATACCTCATCTGATTTTCCAGTTTTTGGTTCTTGTTCAGCTTTCTTGTTGGCTTCAGACACTTGGTGCAATCTCGGAGCAACTTTGGCATGTGAGTGTGTATGTTTCACCACTTCAGGGACTTTGCCTTCTAGTAACAAGAGTCTTCTTCTTCTCATGAAGAAGAGGCCTTTGTATTTATCCATAACTTCATAGAGCTCTGAATTTGACAGATCAAGAAAATATTGTGCAAAGATTTCCTCTCTTATTTCCTGTTCCTTTTCTATGGTAATGCGCCATTTGTATCTAAATAATTGTATAAAAAATCCGGTGTCACAGATCTAATTTTTGATGGCGACCAATCATTAATACATAGATATTGAATAACTTCCTATTCAACTTCCTCCTTTTCATTATCACTAAAATCATCAAAATGATCTATTAAATCACTTATCACTTTTCTCCTAATATTTTTGATAGTCCATTGACAATGTGTCAATGGTTTGTAAGAGGAAATGTCTATATTTACCGATGCTGATGATGTTGGTTCATTGTTGGTTGTCTTTGTCTTCTTCCTTGTTTGCCTAGTCTTTTTAGGCTGCACTTTAGGTTCTGTATCCTCAGAATCTGGTGATTTGTTCTTAGTTTTTCGCTTTCTTTTAAAAACCTTAGCAAGTGCAACTTCCAGTTTCTTCTTGGCCAATGACAGCTTGGTCACTTTAGGACTTGCTGAAGTAACTGATGCCGATACCGATGGCACTGCCTTTCCCTTCTTCACTGAAGGTTCTTCAACCGGTGTTACCCTTTCCAAGTAGGTGTTGGTTATCTTCTTCTTTGGATTAAGAGGCAAGGCAAGTAGGGTAGAGGCATACCCATCTAGCATGTCATGCATCACCTCATATCCCATGGGCTCCACTTCTTTCTTTCTGGGCTCAACCGCCTCCATTATGCACTCATCTACTCTGATGATAAAGCAGATGTCCTCTTCATACTTCTTTACAATATTTCTAGATATTCACATCCTTTAGCTCATCTTGCACTTAAATTCATCAAAGTATTTATTCAAGACTTCAGGATAACCGGGTCCCACCACTTAATGACTTTCTCTGATTTGCTTTGTAACCGGTTGGTCAACAGACCATTGGATATCACCGACTCCCAGAAAATAGCCTTGAAAATAGAAAAAAAAACCTACCAACAATTGTCCAAATTTAAATCTTAAGGCATTGTCATGTTTGATAGACTTCAGGTTTACTAGAAGTTGCCTCTGCATACAAGTGCATAGATTAAATGATGAATCTTCCATGATCATTCTATAGGCGGCATTCACCGCAGCTGCAGAGACAAAGTTTATTCTGCTAGCATAGAACGTTCGGTATCTGATCACCATGCAGGCATACTTGACCAAATCATCCTTGATGGTGTTGACAGTCATTCCCCGTTGGTCGCTCATAGAATCAGTGAGCTTGGTCATTTCCGTCTTAATGACTTTCCTTAGGGATGGCACTTCTCCAACGTTACAGAAACTAGTGACAGCATGAATCGCATCTAGTGTGACGTCATGTGTCCACTCAAGATACATTTTGTCACCGTGCACTCTACTTAGGATGATGCGGATGTGACCTTCTGTGAATTCTTCAAGAAAATAGACTGCATTGTGAAGTTTCTTTCTTTCCAGGATGTTGTATTCTAGTTTGATCTTCTTGTCATCCCCGTAGAATAAACCTAACTGAGAATGGATCACTAGGGATCCTAGGTCTTCTATTTTGCAATCAATATAATCTGAAATACCTTCCTCAACTATAACACCAGTGGGTATCTGGGATAGGTCATTGTATTTCATCTTCCTTTGTATGAAATCCACTGAATCAATAGGTGCACTTGAACTGGAGTGCGAAGCAGAAGCCATGGTAAACAAAGAAACTCGAAAAATACCTTCACGAATTCAGATTTAGGGCTTTGACACTGTAGCTAGCAACACACCACTTCTGTCACTTGGAACACTGCTTAGTGTTCTTCACTTGACTGATTGATATTATCTCCGGATTCTACTTCAAATTTTTTGAAATCTCTCTGAATCGCAAAGCAAATCACCTTTGGTCGCTCTGCACTTGATAATTTCTTCGCACGCAAATTGATAAGTGAAAATGACTTGAAAATCCCTTTTAAACAAATTCTTCACCTACCATAATAAATGCTCCACCATTAGGTTATAAACCCTAATTTTGCCTTTTACCATTTCTGGTCTTCTGCCGATTGATAGATAACACATACCGGTTAAGGTCTTTTACTGGTGGAAACTGGGGGTTCAAAACATTTCACTGATTTGTTCCCCCTAAGATTTTTTGAAGCTCAGTTTTCCAGTTCAGAGACTTCTACACTAGGTGCAGAAACCGGTTCTTCTTGTGACACTTCTTCAGGTTTCTTCTTCCATGTTGTCTTCATATCTGCTTGAATAGTTTCAACATCAATCTTTCCTTCCGGAGTGACTGGTATGTCATTCGATATGTTGTTTCTCATCCTGCATATTCTAGCTATGTGACCCAGTTTGTTGCAATGATAGTAAACCATTCCAGGTGCTCTCCATGGTCCATTATTCATGTTTCCATTCTTCCTTCTGCATGTTGCAGTAGTGTGACCACTACCATGACAGATCAAACAGGTTGCTCTCCAACCAGTTTCCGCTTGATAGTCACCACCACTTGACTGATCTGGTCATAGGCAATATACTGGTTTGGATTCTGGTTCACAAAGGATTCAGAAAAAATTCCTTGACTCCTTTGAGGATATCTTCCAATGTTGTGTATAATAGACTTGCATTCAAATGCTCTATGCCCAAACTTTTTGCATGCATAACAGTTACCATTGAATCTATTAGATCTAGGCTTATTGTTTAGAAAGTAAGGAAAGTTATTATAAGCCTTATTTCTCCATACATTAGCAGTATGTCCTTCCCTGAGACAATTAAAGCAAACAAGTTTAAACTTTTGCTTACCTTTATCCTTTAGTACCGGTTGCTTCTTTGATGCTACATCTTTTTCTCTAGAGGTCTCACCTACCTCATAACCAGAGAAACCAAGTCCATTAGTAATCTCTACCAGTTTGGCTGATTCAAGGTTTTGCTCTAACTTAGCAACACTCTGATTGAATTTGACAAGTATCTCCTTTATTTCAGTGAGTTCCTTGGTAATAGAAGCATTGGACTCCTTCAAGATTGCATTCTCAGAAATAGCCATGTTTAATTCACCTTGCATTTCTTCTTTTTCCACTTTATTCTCTTGGAGATGAGTGGTAAGTGCACTAATTTCTTGCTTCAGCTTGAAGATCTCATGATCTTTGTCTTTTACCAGATCTTCAGCTTTCCTCCAATTCTCAAGCTCTTGACACATTTTGATAGTCAGTCCTTCCAGTTCCCTTCTTAGGTTAGCATTATATTCATTCAGTTTTTCAACTTCTTCAACTAGGGCTTCCATGTTTGCTTCATCAGAAGAACTATTTTCAGTAAGCTCCATTAGTTTATTAGCATGCTCTCTTCTCTTTGCTAGAGAGGCTTTATATTTGGCTTTCAGTTCATCAAAGGCTTTCCCAATCTGAGTGAGATGATGAGTAAGCTCCCTCACAGTATATTCCCCCATATCTCCTTTCAAGTGGTTAAACTTATAGAAAGGTTGGCTCTGATACCAATTCATGAATACTAAGAGGGGGGGTGAAATAGTATACCAAAAAATACTGAACTCAAACACTTAAATAGTTTAGTAGTAAACTCGTATAACAGATTTACTAACAAACCAGTTAAAACAAATGCAAACCAAACAGCAAATAAGGCATTCACCCACAAGAGCACAATCACCATAACATAAGAGTTTTTGATGTGGAAACCCAAATGGGAAAAACCATAGTGAGATGAAACTCACAAGTAACTATCTACAGAATAGTAACCAAACTGGTTAAGGTCATACAATGTTCTTCACTAGAATAGATCTTGTTAGGAATCTAGAACTCTGTTAGGAGATAAGTCATGTTAAAGACTATCTTGTGAGAGGATTTCAGATCCATAGTTGTGAACCACCTTTTTAGAGGATTTACAAAGGCTTTGCCAAGCCTACCTGATTAAGGGTTTTAGACTTGTCGAAGATGTGAGTAATCAACAAGTGAGTGATCTAAATACTAGCACAATATGCTTGGTTAGATCCTTGATAGCTCATTGTTAATGCATTTCAGCATTACTTCAATCTTCAAAATCCCCACACTCTATTTCTTAACACAGACCTAATCTTCTTCTATGATCGCACATACAAAAACCTCATCAACCACCTAAAACCCTAACAACTACTAAAACCTTAGATATGATGTCCTCATAAAGGAATTTGATTTCATGTCGGCCCAATAGGATTACATTGCAAGTTCCTAGGTTCAGTGCATATGGACACATTTGGTAACACGACACAGAATCACCTCCAAAGTGTTGGTGGATGATAACTCATCACAAAAATACTAGTTGGTAACTCATCACAGAGTAATATCGGTTCATACATTTAATCGATTACCGGTTCACACATTTTACCAATCACCAGTTTGTCAAAATGAAGACTAGGAAAAATGATAACAACCGCTTTGTTCCTTCATACCGCTTTGGGATCCTTGAACCGTTTGAGGTCTTCATATCGCTTGGGTCGTCATACCGGTTGAGATTGGTAAATGCTTTCTGCAAAATGCCGATAGTCTAAAGACTATAATACATAATACCGATTGGAACAAACACCGGTTGAGCATAACCCGTACATACAAAAAGTGATCTCAAGGCAAGTGTGTGTCCATTAATGAAAATCACAACATCATCATCAAAAATGCCAATAGTATTATCTTCTAATTCACCCTTGCAATCGCATTTCTTAAAAAATAAATTCTTCTTTCCTACATGTCTTGTTTCACTTTATTGTACAGGGTGCCTCATGGATATAGGCAACCCATACTCAGTGCATATTTTTCTCAAGTACTTCTCCTTTTTGTTATTTCTTTCATCACAAAAAAAATAGGTATGACCTTCCTACTTTCGCTTCCAATTTTTTACATTAAATTTCTTTCCTATGTTTATCATCTCCCCTTTCTTTGTACTCATACGTTGTGCAACTACAATAGGATCTGCATCCATTCCCACAAAGTTAGAAATAGTGCTGCAATAAGAAGTATCTCCAAAGGTCAGTTCATCTCTTTCTATTTATACTGCATTTGTTCTAAAGTTCATTGTACTGTAGTTTATCAATTCTCAATTTAATTTACAATTTGTAAATGTTGCACTATTCATAAAATCTTAAGTGTTTAATTTTCAAAACTTGATCTTTAATTCATATTTTAGTCACCTGTCTTGATATTGTCCTTCATCGAGATAGTTAACTTTGACATTCACTTTGATGTGTACCATTGCACTTTTTTGTTCGATTTGTTGAAAAAATTTAATCAATTATTTGACAATATTTGCTAGATACTTGACATTCCTACTGCATACCTCCACATTTTGCATTGATGTATACTAGAGTAGTTGCATCCTTTCTTTTTTTTGATGGATTTCCATCCTATTTTCCAAAGCTTCCATTTTGACTCACACAAAAAAGATGGTGCAAAAATTTGTGAGCTAGTAAAATTTTGAACTTTTTTGGCTATAAAGATGCTATATCAACTATTATAATACCTGCAAGCAGTGTAACTATATTCCTCATTGTTTTATTCAGATCCAAAAATGTTCCTTTAATATCTTGATTGATATTTCATATGCACATCTCTGTGAGGATAAACATTACTTATCTGACCATCCTGGTTTAGTACCTCTAACAACTACAGAAGTATGTTTATTACTTTGAAGAGTTATTTTCTTATTTTTATCTTGTATTATGCTTTAGGTTTTGAGTACCATGTTCTATCTAAGCTTGTATAATGTCTTCCCCATTATGATTACATTGGTCTATTTTCTATTAGGGAGAGGACCTAACGAAACAGATTAAAGTTGCTTCATATATAGAGTGTAGCTCAAAAACCCAACAGGTAATGAGATTGAAGCCTATATCAGCACTAATCTTCCTATATTTGTTTATATGTTCACTACCTTAGCAGTGTTAGGGGTTGGGGCTAGCTTTTAGCTACTCAATTTCAAAAAGTACAGTGTATCTTTAGGATCAATGATGTTCTAGTAATGGACCATTTGTAAATGAGTAGTTTTCTATTTGATATATGTTGTTATGTTATTAGTCCAGATGTTGCATAAATTCCTCCCTTGAGAGGTTGTACTATATGAATTGCATAGTTGGAGCAGCTAACTTCAGCATATCCATGTTCTTTATTTATGATAATTGCATTCCCCAAATTTGGAAACATTCATTGACCAATTTGTTGCCTGTTTTATCTACTTCGCTACTAATGTGATTTCACTGACACCAGAAAAGAACTTCATTACAAATCATTTTTATTATTTATTCATTGCTGATTGCTGCAATACAAGTCACTAATGATGCAATCTGCTTTAACATTAAACTCTTTTGCTAGATTTTCTAACACATTGACTATGCATATGACTATGTTCACTGTTTAGGATCACATAATATATCTCTTTATTCTATAAGAAAATCAGCAATTTTGGAGAACATCATGATATGAGATCCATCACAACATGCAAGATTTAAAATATTTGTTATTTAATAGCTAATTAAAGAGCTGTAATTTAGAATTGATGTTAAAATAGATCTAAAATTATATTAATTAAATAACAAATATTATTTAGTTAATTAAATTGTGAAAAATAATGTACTTAAGATGATATTAACTATTTGAATGTGAGAATGTTAAATAGTAATGTGGTGTAATAATATAGAAATTAGTTTATGCATGGCTTTAGTGTCTACATTTTTGTCCTCTTTGAAATAGAACTGTGACTAGAATAAGCAATGCTATTTAGAATAAAGTAGATGTGGAAACATGATTTGTTGATATTAATGCGAGAGTGACACAAGCATAAAATGTTTAACTAGTTGAATCAAGACCAAATAAATATTGATTGATTGATAGGATGATTAGATTCAAAAGCACTTTGGCATTTGGATAAATTTTGGATTCAAATGTTGATTTTACTTTTGGGATTAAATTAAATGATGAGATGATGATTTCCCTTTGAGAGTGTGGTCCAGTTGGATAAATATGGGTTTAATCCTAAAATAGATTGAATGATAGAAGATCTAAGGGATGAATGAAGGTTAAATAGATATGATAAGAATCATGAAATAGAGAACTGAGTAGGATAGGGAGACACATAATAAAAGTTAGAAGAATATTAAGTGTAGTAGGATGATCTATAGATATAGCCTAGAGGGAGGATAGTAAAGATGATGAAAATAATTAGGATGGTAGATACATAATAAAATGTTAAGAAAAGGGTGGGATGGAGTACGAGGATGAGTGGCATATAATAAAATGAACTGGAGATAAGAATGACAAAGATGGATATGGATGATTAGTATATATTATCAAAGTATTTAAGATTAGGTATATGAAGAAAATCTATGAGGATAAGATTATATTTTTGAGAAAAGAAAAATATTTTGCATAGGATCTATGTGGTTTGATATAAGAGATCATAATGAAAATACATTTATAAAGTTCCATGGATTAAATTATTCACGATACTAGTAGGGTCCATTAAGACTCCCCTAATGCATTTCCTATTGAAATCAATGAGGATGAAAAAAAAAGCATCACAAATTCCATTGTAAATATTGATAAGAGAGAAAGATATAATAGGTTTGGAAATATCTCTATTTTAATTAATTGAGGACTAACAATTATCATCCCTACCATATTAGAGAAAAATTAAAATATCCTACAAATGTTATACTCTAACAAAAGAAAAATAGGTATAAATTGTCACAACCCTCCTTTATCACCTTTTTGATTTAAATACAAAACTCTATTATATTTCCTTGGATAAACTATTGAATGAATATTGTAAGGGAATAAAAATAATAAACCACACACACATGGAAAATATATATATATATTTTTAATTGGTTATTTAATTTCCCTCACCCAAATTAAGGCACATGTTGTAGGAGGAATAAGAAGCTTCTAGAGGCTTCTCCACCACCCTTGCATGTAACTCCTCCCACTAAGCCTAATCAATTTGCATGGAGGCCAAATTGGGAGAGAATCTCTTTTTTTCTCAATTAAAAATTAGGTAGTGGGAATTTGAAATTTCTTTTATAAAAGAGGTACAAGTTTCAAAATGAGTGGTTGGCTATTCCATAAGAAATTCTGCAAGTAAAATTTTCCCTTGTAGTCAATTTTCATTTTCAGCTAAGATTTTGTTGGGAGAACTTCTCTTCAAATTTGGAGGATCAAGGAAGACTCTACACCATTTTCAAGCACCCAGGTTCTTTCAAACTTAGTTTCGTGCATCTTATCCTTGTTGTAGATTAGATTTGATTAAATTATTTAGGAAATTAGAATCCTTTGATGAGAATGAGATTCATTTGTTTCAGATTTTGATAAGAATTAGTTTCAGTTTTTGATAAGAAGTAGATTAAATTGTTTGATAAAAAGTAGATTAAATTGTTTGATGAGAATGAGATTCATTGTTTCAGATTCATGATAAAAAATTAGTTTCAGATTTTGATAAGAAGTAGATTAAATTATTGATGAGAATGAGATTCATTTGTTTTAGATTCTTGATAAGAAATTAGTTTCAGTTTTGATAAGAAGTAGATTAAACAGTTTAGGAGAATAGAGTCATTTGATGAAAATTAGATTCATTGTTTTCAGATTATTTTTGATAAAAATTAGATCCATTCATTTCAAAATCTTGATAAGAATTAGATTCATCCAGATTAAATCATTGGAATATCTTATTAAGTTTTAGATTTGAATTGATTAAAGTCTGAAATGTATTCTTTTCTCTGGTTATTGATTTAAAGTTTGAACTGCGTATTTGAAAGGATCTTGCTGTAATCAATCTCTCTAAAAATTCTCATTTTCTGGTTATCTAAATCCTCTGTAGGAATACGTTTAACATTTCCCCTTTGTGAGAGTTTTTTTTCCCTGTGTGCACAAATAAATTATCTCCTTTTTTTTTTTTTCTGTGAATAGATCTCCCTGTGTGTACAAGCAAATTTTCTCTTTTCTCTGTAAATAGATCTCTCTATGTGTACAAACGATTTTCTCTTTTCTCTGTGAACAGATCTCCCTGTGTGTATAAAAAAAATCATCTCTCTTCTCTGTGAATAGACCTCCCTGTGTAAAGAACAAAAGAAATGAAAAAAAAGAGAAGAAGAACCTCTCTGGTTACTGCTTCATTGTATTTTGTCCCTGAAATTTAATCTGCAACATTGTTATTTACTTGTTATCTACCCTGCTCTGAGTGATTTTCAATAATTTAAAAATGCAATACTCCTGTATAAAAAAATAATAATAATATTATATATAAGAACATATATATTTATATACATATACATATATATATATATATATATAAATAACCAAAAAAAAAGAGAAATCATTTCGAACTTTGGAAAAATCTCTTAAACCCCCGTAACGCATGGCGTTTCGCACAAAATAGACATCAGTATGCAGGACGGTTACGTTGTAACCGTCGCAGTAGTACGGAGGGGCGCACGGGTCCCCTCATCTCTGCGGACCTGCACATGCAGGGCCGCAGGGGTGATGGGACCCGTGGTCCCGACCCCGCACCCTAATTACTACCCAAATAAAATAATTTATTCAATTAAAAGTTCCTTTCCTTTTCAAATTTGTAAATTGAAATTTTAAATTGGAATTTTTTTTTTTATATGTAAATTAATACTCTTTGTTATTTAATTAAAAAAAAAAATTATTTGATAGAAATGGCATTTAGGAAATAATGAATTCTTTTTTTTAGTGTAAGCTTTAAGATATCGTATTTCGACTTAGAAAAAAAAAAATTGGGCTAATATGTAGCAAGTCCATAATTAAATTGCCTTAGTAAGTTTTAAAATTGTAGACTATATTCTTTTAAAATTAAGTTACTCAACCCATTAAGAATCGTTGGGACACTTGATTGGTCTTTAGAGATTAACTTACATTAATACAAATGCTTAAATTTAATCGTCATTTTGGACTCGTTAAATCTTCTTACGTCATGCAAATTTCTCATAGATTAATTGCTTTTATTAATGGTTCATAGCATGCGAATTATTTATAGAATAATTATATCTTTCATGCAATTACTATTATGCAAGTTTCATTGTTATGCAAATTACACTTCAAGTAGTTACTTCAATTAATTACGCTTTCATTTTTGTTATTCGTAGTTAGAAAACTAAACAAGGAAGTTGGAAAACCAAAACTAGCAGCGTTCGGTATATATGGTGCCTCTGGGTCATGCTTACGGGTAATGCCGTCGTGTTGAACTACTGCACTTAACGCCTAATAAAGTTGCATTAACGACGTCTGTGGCATCATCCCTATAAATCGTCGGGGAGTAATAAGGGACATTTGGAAGTTAAAATCCGAGGGGCGGGCAATCCCCCTTGGATCGATAATTTAATAAGATAACTTTTAAATGATTTTCACATCCGTTGAGATAAACCATAGTAAACCCCTCTTAGGGATGGTCAAGTCAAAAGCCCTCATGAAATTTACTTTCTTTATTTATTTATTCATCTCGAAGGGATATTGGCATTTTGCAATTGGGTGACGTTCATGATAAGTATTAGGATCTAGTTATTTTCTTTTTTTTAGGCCACAATCAATAGGCCATCTTGAGCCTTCGCTTAAGTGCTACCATCGTGGGTAGCAACCGTAGAGAAACTGTCTGGGACACTGACCCTAGAAAGGGTTGCGTACCCACAAATCAGTTTACATCAAACCATAGATTAGAAAATAGAACTACATATTTTACGCCTTGATCCCATGCCGAAGCGGGTATGTAGGCAGTCTTGGGATGGAGTTGTCCCTCGTACTCAGGCGTTCATGGGTGGGGTCTAGGCTTGGTTGAGTAAGAATCCTAATTAAAGATAAGATAATCAATTTAATTCAATGCATACTCGGAAGGAATCCCGTATGGATTCGGTTGACTTCCCGAGGCTTTAAGCCAAATTCCGAGGCGGAATTCAAGCTTGTATTATTTTAATTACTCCTAAGGACGGCGACCTCGGTGCATTCTTGTTAGAAGAGTGTAGTACTTAGTGAGTGGCTCAGGACCCGAATGGTCCCGATGAGTCTAAGTCTCTGGCCAGAGCATCTCCTATCCCGTTTGGATGGATGCCTACCCCGCATGGGTAGATGCCTATCCTGTATTGGATAGATGGAATTTTGCATCCCGTATGGACAGTTGCCTAACCCGTATGGTTAGAAGCTCATCCCGAATGGATGAATGCCTAATCCTAATTGGATGGATGCCCAGAGTATGCAATTGAATAAAACATAATTAAAAAAAAAAAATAATACTCAATTTTTGTTGAATCAATTTTGGTGGGTTATTACATGTGGTATCAGAGCAAAGGTTCAAATCTAGGCCTTGTGCTCACTTCAATTTATTCAACTAAGGGAATGTTTTACAATAATAGAAATTAAATTTTATTCTACAAAAAAAAACTAACTACATAATTTAACTTTCAGGTAAGACCTAGAATGGCAAGAGGAAGAGGAAGAGGAAGAGGAAGGGGTAATGGAAGACGTACTAGGAGTCAAAGGGAGGTAAGCTATGAGAAAAACCATGAGTAAAACCATGAAGGAAACCATGGGGAAGATCATGAAGGGGTTCGACACAACCCAGGGAATAACGAAGATGGGGTCCAAGCTATAATCGACCTTCTAACCGAACAAAGAGATAAAATCAACTTCTTGGAACAATCACTGCAGGACCTTAGGGAAAGATAGAATGACTATGAGAACAGAAGTGGTACCGAGAATGGAAACCCTGGTAGCAATCAAGGAAATGTGATGGGTAATGGAAAGGAAAATAACATATTGGAACTCTCCAAGGATTTAAAGAAAATCACCCCTCCTAAGTTCGATGGGAGGTAGATTGGTGAAGGGGCTGAGAATTGGCTAAATGAAATGGAAAAATATTTTGAGCTAAGAGATTTTAGCGAAACAACCAAGGCTTTATGGGGCTCCTATCAACTCACAGGGGAGGCGGCTAGTTGGTGGACCAATTCCAAGGAACAAAATGGGTATAACAGGGATACGATCACATGGGATCAATTTGTTCACCATTTTCGAGATAGGTGGCTCCCTCAATTGTTCTTTGATGAGAAAGTGATAGAATTCCATAATCTACGTCAAGGGCCCCTATCCGTTCAACAATATTGGGATAAGTTCGCCAAGTTGCTTAAATATGTGCCTATGTACCAAAAGGATGAAGAAGGCCAAGCAAGGAAATTCATTTTGGGGCTGAATACCAACATAGGGGTAGAGGTTGATATGCATGGACCCAGAAATATGAATGAAGTACTTGAAAAGTCCCTAAGGCAAGAGAGGAAGATTCAAACACTAGCAGGACGGAACTATAATGGGAACCACTCATTTAAAAGGAAGCAAGAATTCAATGGAAACACTAATTTCAACAAGGGTCAAAGGAATAACTCTTCCGAAAGGAGACCACCGCCTAATCAATACCAGAGGAATGGAAATGATAATAACAAGGGAAATAATAATGGGGGCAATAATAATAGGGGCAACTATAATAGGAATGACCAGCAGAACAGGATAACTTATCCACCCAGGGAAAATGAAACAAGGAATGATCCCCCTAGAAATCAAGGTAGGAGAGGCCCTCCAGGCGGATGCTTTATGTGCGGGGAAAACCATTTTGTTAGAGAGTGCCCCAAGATGCAAGGACAAATTAGGGCCAATCAACCCCAACAAGGGCCCCAACAGAGGATTCATGCAGCGGTTAGGAACCAAAGAAGAAGATACCAGAATGTTCCTGTGGAAACTACAGGTACACTATTTGAACAACCAATATCAATTCTAATTGACACTGGATCATCTGAATGTTTCATCTCACCTGAATTAGTGAACAAATATGCATTAAAAGTTAATCAAATGGAGTCATCATGGACGGTTCAATATGGGGATAAGGCAACTAGGGAAGTAACTAAGTGTTTACTGAGGGCAAGGGTACAATTCCCTGAGTTCGAAACAAGGGTAGATCTGTTTGTGGAACCCCTAGGAATATATGATGTAATTATAGGAATGAGTTGGTTAGCAGACCATCAAGCTAATGTAGATTGTTATAGCAAAGTTGTTGAATGTTTGGATGATGGGGGGAAAAGGGTCAAAATCCAAGGAAAGTTTAAACCCATTAATATAGAAACTATCTCAGCAATGCAATTAAAGAAGGAAAGGAGAAGAGGGGGACAAATCTTTATGGTTGAAATTGATGAAGGAAAGGAGGAAAATACACCAACATTTGAAAATACCCCTTTCTTAAAGGAGTTTAAGGATGTTTTTCCAGAAGAATTACCCGGTTTACCCCCTAAGAGGAAGTTTGACTTTTCTATCGAAGTACTCCCAGGAGCTGAACCAGTATCAAGGGCACCTTACTGGATGAACACAACTGAATTACAAGAACTCAAAATGCAATTAGAGGAACTCTTAACTAAGGGATTAATAAGGCCAAGTGTATCACCATGGGGAGTGCCAGTTTTATTTGTTAAGAAGAAGGATGGAACCTTGAGGCTATGCATCGACTATAGGATGTTGAACAAAGTCACCATAAAGAATAGGTATCCCTTACCTCGCATAGAGGACCTTTTTGACCAAATGAAAGGAGCGGCAGTTTTCTCAAAGATAGATCTCTGGTCAGGGTATCATCAACTCAGAATTAAGGAAGAAGACATTCCGAAGATAGCTTTCAGGACGAGGTATGGACATTATGAATTCACAGTAGTTCCTTTTGGAGTAACTAATGCCCCAGCGGCATTCATGAACCTAATGAACAGTGTATTCCATGACTACTTGGATAAGTTTGTTTTGGTATTTTTGGATGACATATTGATTTACTCTAGAAATGAAGAGGAACATTTAGTGCACCTACAAATTGTTTTGCAAAGATTGAGAGAACATAAGTTATATGGAAAATTGTCCAAATGTGCTTTTTTTGAGGAAAAGATTCACTATCTTGGGCATATAATATCAAAAGAAGGAATAGCAGTCGACCCAGATAAAATAAAGGCGATAGTAGAATGGCCAATCCCTAAGAATGTTTTAGAAGTAAGAAGCTTTATGGGGCTAGCAGGTTACTATAGGAGGTTTGTGGAAGGATTCTCTAAGATAGCAAACCCCATCACCTCGTTGCAAAGGAAGGGCAAGAGGTTTGTATGGACCGAGCAAAGTGATAAGGCATTTCAAATCTTGAAGGGAAAACTAACTTCAGCACCCATTCTAAAGGTACCAGATCCAAATGGACACTTCACAGTCATAACAGATGCTTCTATTGAAGGGTTAGGAGGAGTACTTGTCCAAGATGAAGGGGTAGTGGCTTACGAATCTAGGAAGCTAAAGACTCATGAAGTCAATTATGCCCCCCACGACTTAGAGTTGGCAGCAATTGTGCATGCCCTGCAAAAGTGGAGACACTTCTTACTAGGGAAGCCCTTTGAGCTTAAGTCGGACAACCAAGGACTAAAATACATCTTTACCCAACCTCACTTAAATACCAGACAAAGAAGGTGGTTAGAGTTTCTAAGTGAATATGATTTTGAAATTGAATATATTAAGGGAAAAGAAAATAGGGTGACAGATGCCTTAAGTAGGAGGAGACACTTGATGACTATAGCAACCTTCAAAACCTCTTTCAAAAGGCAAGTAATGGATGAACAAGGACATGACCCATGGTATGAGCAAGTCAAATTAACTATAAGACACAACCTGATCGATCCTAAGGTCGAAGGGTACACATTTGATGAAGATGGGTTGCTCAGATACAATAATAGAATCTATATTCCTAATTCAGGGAACTTAAGGGAAGTAGTCCTTTCAGAGGCTCACGATGCCCCTTATTCGGGCCACCCAGGAGTTAACAAACTTTATGCAGATCTAAAGAAGCTATACTTTTGGCAAGGGTTGAAGAGAGATATTGTCAAGTATGTAGCTAAATGTTTGGAGTGTCAAAGAGTAAAGGCAGAACATAGACACCCAGCTAGATTGTTGCAATTGCACGATGTACCTCAACATAAGTGGCAATTTATTAGCATGGATTTTGTACAAGGGTTACCCATGTCACCTTCTAGGCATGATGCAATAATGGTGGTAATTGAAAAACTCACTAAGGTAGCACACTTTATACCAGGAAATCTGACGGATGATGCACCCACCTTGGCTAGATGCTTCGTTAAGGAGATAGTTAGGTTGCATGGAATACCAGAGAAAATCATATCAGACAGAGATGCAAGATTCACTTCCAAGTTTTGGACCACTCTTCAATCAGCTCTAGGAACTCAACTAAATTTTAGCACCACATACCATCCAGAAACCGATGGTCAGACAGAAAGGACAAATCAAATTATGGAAGACCTGCTTCGCATGTACTGCATGGACCAACAGAGGAAATGGGAAGAGTACCTACCTTTGGTAGAGTTTGCCTACAATAATACATATCAAACATCTTTGGGAATGGCACCTTTTGAAGCTTTGTATGGCAGACCATGTCGAACACCTTTGAGTTGGGATAGTCTTGAAGATAGAGTGATTATTGGACTGGATATGTTGAAAGAAATGGAAAGGAAAACTAAGGAAATTAGGCAAAGATTGAAGGAAGCCTCGGATAGGCAGAAAAGTTATGCAGATAAAAACAGAACGCCAAGGGAGTTTGTGGTAGGAGAGAAAGTCTTCCTAAGGGTTAGGCCACACAAGAGTTCCATAAGATTTGGGAAAAAGACTAAGCTTGCACCTCATTATGTCGGACCTTTTGCAATATTGGGAAGAATTAATCCAGTTGCTTATTGGTTGGCCTTACCTCCCCAATTGAGCCGAATCCATGATGTCTTCCATGTATCTCTTCTTAAAAAGTATGTACCTGATGAGAAACACATTTTGAATTGGGGTGCTTTACAGGTCCAAGAAATGGGAGGAATAATGATAGAGCCATTTAGAATCTTGGAGAGGCGCCAGTGCCAGTTGCGCAATAGAGAGGTTGATCAGTGCAAAGTGCAATGGGACCAGTATGACGAAAAGAATGCCACGTGGGAGGATACTAAGGAGATGCAGCAGTTGTTTCCTTTTTTGTTTTGAACATGAACTATAAACTCTTTTGAATGCATTTAATAAGTGCATCGGGACGATGCACAGATTAAGGGGGGAAGGATGTCACAACCCTCCTTTATCACCTTTTTGATTTAAATACAAAACTCTATTATATTTCCTTGGATAAACTATTGAATGAATATTGTAAGGGAATAAAAATAATAAACCACACACACATGGAAAATATATATATATTTTTAATTGGTTATTTAATTTCCCTCACCCAAATTAAGGCACATGTTGTAGGAGGAATAAGAAGCTTCTAGAGGCTTCTCCACCACCCTTGCATGTAACTCCTCCCACTAAGCCTAATCAATTTGCATGGAGGCCAAATTGGGAGAGAATCTCTTTTTTTTTCAATTAAAAATTAGGTAGTGGGAATTTGAAATTTCTTTTATAAAAGAGGTACAAGTTTCAAAATGAGTGGTTGGCTATTCCATAAGAAATTCTGCAAGTAAAATTTCCCTTGTAGTCAATTTTCATTTTCAGCTAAGATTTTGTTGGGAGGACTTCTCTTCAAATTTGGAGGATCAAGGAAGACTCTACACCATTTTCAAGCACCCAGGTTCTTTCAAACTTAGTTTCGTGCATCTTATCCTTGTTGTAGATTAGATTTGATTAAATTATTTAGGAAATTAGAATCCTTTCATGAGAATGAGATTCATTTGTTTCAGATTTTGATAAGAATTAGTTTCAGTTTTTGATAAGAAGTAGATTAAATTGTTTGATAAAAAGTAGATTAAATTGTTTGATGAGAATGAGATTCATTGTTTCAGATTCTTGATAAAAAATTAGTTTCAGATTTTGATAAGAAGTAGATTAAATTATTGATGAGAATGAGATTCATTTGTTTTAGATTCTTGATAAGAAATTAGTTTCAGTTTTGATAAGAAGTAGATTAAACGGTTTAGGAGAATAGAGTCATTTGATGAAAATTAGATTCATTGTTTTCAGATTATTTTTGATAAAAATTAGATCCATTCATTTCAAAATCTTGATAAGCATTAGATTCATCCAGATTAAATCATTGGAATATCTTATTAAGTTTTAGATTTGAATTGATTAAAGTCTGAAATGTATTCTTTTCTCTGGTTATTGATTTAAAGTCTGAACTGTGTATTTGAAAGGATCTTGCTGTAATCATTCTCTCTAAAAATTCTCATTTTCTGTTTATCTAAATCCTCTGTAGGAATACGTTTAACATTTCCCCTTTGTGAGAGTTTTTTTTCCCTATGTGCACAAATAAATTATCTCCTTTTTTTTTTCTGTGAATAGATCTCCCTATGTGTACAAGCAAATTTTCTCTTTTCTCTGTAAATAGATCTCTCTGTTTGTACAAACGATTTTCTCTTTTCTCTGTGAACAGATCTCCCTGTGTGTATAAAAAAAATCATCTCTCTTCTCTGTGAATAGACCTCCCTGTGTAAAGAACAAAAGAAATGAAAAAAAAGAGAAGAAGAACCTCTCTGGTTACTACTTCATTGTATTTTGTCCTTGAAATTTAATCTGCAACATTGTTATTTACTTGTTATCTACCCTGCTCTGAGTGATTTTCAATAATTTAAAAATGCAATACTCCTGTATAAAAAAATAATAATAATATTATATATAAGAACATATATATTTATATACATATACATATATATATATATATATAAATAACCAAAAAAAAAGAGAAATCATTTCGAACTTTGGAAAAATCTCTTAAACCCCCGTAACGCATGGCGTTTCGCACAAAATAGACGTCGGTATGCAGGACGGTTACGTTGTAACCGTCGCAGTAGTACGGAGGGGCGCGCGGGTCCCCTCATCTCTGCGGACCTGCGCATGCAGGGCCGTAGGGGTGATGGGACCCGTGGTCCCAACCCCGCACCCTAATTACTACCCAAATAAAATAATTTATTCAATTAAAAGTTCCTTTCCTTTTCAAATTTGTAAATTGAAATTTTAAATTGGAATTTTTTTTTTTATATGTAAATTAATACTCTTTGTTATTTAATTAAAAAAAATATTATTTGATAGAAATGGCATTTAGGAAATAATGAATTCTTTTTTTTAGTGTAAGCTTTAAGATATCGAATTTCGACTTAGAAAAAAAAAAATTGGGCTAATATGTAGCAAGTCCATAATTAAATTGCCTTAGTAAGTTTTAAAATTGTAGACTATATTCTTTTAAAATTAAGTTACTCAACCCATTAAGAATCGTTGGGACACTTGATTGGTCTTTAGAGATTAACTTACATTAATACAAATGCTTAAATTTAATCATTATTTTGGACTCGTTAAATCTTCTTACGTCATGCAAATTTCTCATAGATTAATTGCTTTTATTAATGGTTCATAGCATGCGAATTATTTATAGAATAATTATATCTTTCATGCAATTACTATTATGCAAGTTTCATTGTTATGCAAATTACACTTCAAGTAGTTACTTCAATTAATTACGCTTTCATTTTTGTAATTCGTAGTTAGAAAACTAAACAAGGAAGTTGGAAAACCAAAACTAGCAGTGTTCGGTATATATGGTGCCTCTGGGTCACGCTTACGGGTAATGCCGTCGTGTTGAACTACTGCACTTAACGCCTAATAAAGCTGCATTAACGACGTCTGTGGCATCGTCCCTATAAATCATCGGGGAGTAATAAGGGACATTTGGAAGTTAAAATCCGGGGGCGGGCAATCCCCCTTGGATCGATAATTTAATAAGATAACTTTTAAATGATTTTCACATCCGTTGAGATAAACCATAGTAAACCCCTCTTAGGGATGGTCAAGTCAAAAGCCCTCATGAAATTTACTTTCTTTATTTATTTATTCATCTCGAAGGGATATTGGCATTTTGCAATTGGGTGACATTCATGATAAGTATTAGGATCTAGTTATTTTCTTTTTTTTAGGCCACAAGCAATAGGCCATCTTGAGCCTTCGCTTAAGTGCTACCATCGTGGGTAGCAACCGCAAAGAAACTGTCTGGGACACTGACCCTAGAAAGGGTTGCGTACCCACAAATCAGTTTACATCAAACCATAGATTAGAAAATAGAACTACATATTTTACGCCTTGATCCCGTGCCGAAGCGGGTATGTAGGCAGTCTTGGGATGGAGTTGTCCCTCGTACTCAGGCGTTCGTGGGTGGGGTCTAGGCTTGGTTGAGTAAGAATCCTAATTAAAGATAAGATAATCAATTTAATTCAATGCATACTCGGAAGGAATCCCGTATGGATTCGCTTGACTTCCCGAGGATTTAAACCAAATTTCGAGGCGGAATTCAAGCTTGTATTATTTTGATTACTCCTAAGGACGGCGACCTCGGTGCATTCTTGTTAGAAGAGTGTAGTACTTAGTGAGTGGCTCAGGACCCGAATGGTCCCGATGAGTCTAAGTCTCTGGCCAGAGCATCTCCTATCCCGTTTGGATGGATGCCTACCCCGTATGGGTAGATGCCTATCCCATATTGGATAGATGGAATTTTACGTCCCGTATGGACAATTGCCTAACCCATATGGTTAGAAGCTCATACCGAATGGATGAATGCCTAATCCTAATTGGATGGATGCCCAGAGTATGCAATTGAATAAAACATAATTAAAAAAAAAAAAAATACTCAATTTTTGTTGAATCAATTTTGGTGGGTTATTACATAAATCCAGAGGAGGCGGGATAATTAATATCATTTAGCCTCATAATTTGGTATCCCATTGAATTTATAGGACTTTGAACAATAAGAAGGAATAATAGGTCAACTAGTGTGTAGTAGGTGAATGGTGGATAACCAAACTAAGTTGACTAATTTTTATATTAAATCAATTTGTATGGATTAGTTAATCAACATGATATGTACATTGAATACATTCATCATCCAGATTTATCAATCTAAACACATTTGATTGATGAATTAATAATTATTTTATTTTGTAATTAATTTTTGATCTTCAGTTCATAAAATTGATTGGCTTGTTAATGATTTTTATGTGTGATTTAACTAAACTAATGATCTACTTAACTATTTTTATTTAATAGTTAACTAATGAGGTCTAATGTAAAGTTTAAGTTCATATAGATTTAAATTTATATACTTAACTATTTTTATTTAATAGTTAACTAATGAGGTCTAATGTAGAGTTTAAGTTCATATAGATTTAAAATTATATTAAATTAATTAAGAAACAAGTATTATTTAATGAACTAAATTGTGATAAATTAATGGAATTAGGATAATGATAACTATTTCAACACGAAGGCCTTGACATTATCGAAAAACTTTGATTTGAGAAGAATTTTGAACTGAGAGAAGTGCATGAAAGAGCAAGAAAGAGAGGTTGCGAAGGAGATGGTGATGTCGGAGAAGATGCAGATGATGATGAAGCAAAATATGGAAAGGCTCTAGATAGTGGCTTTCCCGTGTTCAAGTTTCATGTCATGGTTCTCGTGGTTCTCTTTTGGACCCATGTTGTGGGTGGCCCACTGTTTTCGGGGCTTATGTTGTTATGGTGCCCTTTTTTGGTCTTTTTGCCGCAGTTTTGTTAGGATTCCCAAAGATACTAAGAGGGGGGGGTGAATCAGTATCTAACTGGTTAAAAGATTTTCTGACCTTATTAAATAAATTGCATTCCAAAACAGTGTACCGGTAAACAAGAATTAATGCAGTAAATATGAACAATAAACACAACATAGAAAGAACACCATAACACAAGATTTTTAATGAGGAAATCCAGTGTGGGAAAAACCTTGGTGGGATTTGTGACCCACAATATTCACTCATTGGCCAATGAATGAATATTACTTACAATAGGGGTGTGCATAGGCAGGAAGGCCAACTACCTAAAGCTCACTGCTTAATTACAAAAGGATGTCTCACTAACTTACAAAATGGATTATGCAAATCCAATATAATGTACTACTTTAGTTCAGCATCTGCTATGCCAAATTCAGTACTAGTTTAAGTTCATAAAATAACCATAACCTTACTCCAAAATCTGCCTTAATATTCACACATTACTTCTGCAATAGTCTTCCCATGTCCGCATCTAAAATGATCTACAAGATCTCATACTTATATATGAGTCTTATTACAATATGCCTTGTCGACTTACAAAAATATATTACAATTAAATACAAAATACAATAATCAAAATCCCGTCGGCTGGGTTGTTGGTAATCATCTTTGTCGCTATCGATGAACTATTTGCTGGTGTTGGTGCCTGCCAATGCCATAGGATTGCAAGGTTGCCATCAATGACAATACCTTCAATCATATATAATTCTCATTGGATTGTGCAATGCCAACAATCTCCCCCTTTGGTATTGATGGCAACACCCATGAGAAAAATTCAAAATTGTGTCCAAAAATTTTAGTCCAAAAATGTTACCAAAATTGTGTGCTCCCCCTGAGTAGATGATCTCTAAGTCATTGGATTTTTCTCTTTTCTACTACTCCCCCTTTGCCATCAATGACAAAGGTTATCAAAATGTCAATTGAGTGTAGTTATTAGCTAGAACCCTGTAACCGGTTGGTTACAATCTGAAAAAGGTCTGCTAATACAAAATTTAAGCTCTTAGTGAACCTGTCACTATCCTTCAATGTTGCCTCTGTTCTTTGAATGGTACTAGTAAGGTGATGCATTTTCTCTTCCGGTGTCTTTAGTCCTTGAACAAGTGCCTCTAATATCTCTTTCCTTAAAGAGATGAGGTAATCCAATTTGGGACCGACTCTGCATTTTAGATCTTTTTCCTTGTATTTTATTCTTTCCTTTTCCTTCTCCAATTTTTCAAATTTCTCCTCAAAACCTACTGTCTCTTGCTCTATAACTGATATTGGTTCAGAGGAACCAATGATGTTGTCAGCTATATCAATTATTTCTTTCTGCACTTTACTGATTTTCTTGTCTATGTCCACTGTCAAAATATTAGTCTTGCATGTGTCTCTGTACAACTCCTTAAACTCCATTATTGTTTTGCTTAGTGTTGGTAGGAGGGTGTTAATGTGTCCCATGCACTTCTTTATAGTCTCATTAAAGAATTTCTCTTTTTCCTTATTCATTCTCTCTCTAAATGTCTCCTCATTTATTTGTTCCATTGTCAATATGTTACCGGTGATATACTTAGACAATGTGTCTAATTGACTTAAAGAATCTTTATTGTCCACATTTCACTTGGGTGCAATCAATTTTAAAATAGGAATGGTATCATCAATAGCTTTATATGCTAGTGCATTACACTCTGTGATTTTCTTAATTGAATCTAATAATACCTCTATCACATTAGTTGGTCTGAATTATGTCATAGAAGAACCAGATGATTGTCCAACTACCTTAACAATCTGCATTCCGCCAGTGTGAGTAACCTCTATGCTTGTATTGACCTCTAGTAGGTCAATTTGTGTCTGCATTTCTATCAGAAAAGGCTTAGGCTTCTTAGTTGTTGCCGATGGCAGTGTCTCTGTATGAACCTGTGACTCAACCTTTTTCTCTTCCTATTTATCAACCTGTACCTCAGTGGGTTTCACTGTGCTCTCTACTTCCAGTTTCTTTGATGATGTCTCAGTGGTATTCACTGTCGGTTTCTCAGTATGCACCTTGGTACTGTCCATTGCTAGTATCTCAACTAGTTTCTCTATGTTATCATCCAATTGCTCTAACTCTATAGGTTTTTCAATATTGGTATTAATGGTATTGTCAGTATCCATTCTAGTAACCAGGGGATCAACTAATTGTTTAGTTTTCTCAAGTTGTTTCTAAACCCCAATCTCAATGTTATCAACTGTTACCTCAATATTTTCAACCGGTGGCTCAGTAGTCACATCTTTCTTCTCACCCATGGTTTCCTTATCAACCACAATATTGACCTCTTGTGTATCAATATTCATTGTGTATAAAACTTCAGAATCGGGATTTGTATCCTCATGTGTAGTCTCCATATCCTCAGTTGTTGGTGTGTCAACAGTTTCAACTAGTGAAGTAATAGAAGGAGTTGGTGGAAAATTGTCTATTACTTTTATGTTGGGTAGTCCACCTACCTTTCCTTTACCTTTGTCCTTGTCCTTTTGATAGACTTTGAAAGTTTTGGGTCTATTGAGTTCTTGCTTCTCTTTCTCCACAAAGAAGATATCCCATTTATCTGTTGTCTCTTCAATGATTTCATTAACTCTGTCTGCCATTAAGATACATGTCAATGACCACTGGAAAATACTGTCCTATTAGCTTCACTTATTAACTCATCAATTTCTTCTGCTGATTTAACAGGGTGTCCAGCAAGTAGCTTTTCAACTTTTATTTTCTTATCGAATTCCATAATAGCTAGTCTCTTGGCATCAAGTCATCTATACAAGTCACTGGGTAGATCATCTACAACTTCTATCAAAAAACTCTTATAGATATCTAGGTGTAGAATGATACTATTTTCTATGCTTTCCTTTTCCTCATTTGTAAAAGTATCATATAGTTTACTAACATTAGACAAGTTTCCATCATTCGTTATTTCATTCAAAATATTGTCTAAAGGAGGGATAACCTATTTTTCCTTCTTCTTCCTTGGTGTCATTTTCTTTGCTGGAGGCCTTACTACCTATTGTTTCCTTCTTGTTTTCTTTTGTGCAGGAGAGGGTGTTAGTGAAGTTTTTCTTTTCCTTTATACTCTCTTAAACATAGCTGGTATTTCACTGTCAGATGAAGTTCCAACTGGTGAGAGGTGAGCTTTCAGTTGTAACCCTTCCAAGTCACTTTCCTTAATACCTGTGATATTCAATATATTTTCCCTGATCTCTTTCACCTATTCAGATGCTTTCCTGATATATTGCTCTCTTTTCTTCCTTCATTTAAGTGTTTGAACTTTGCTTTCAATGGTTTCAACACTACCAAATATTTTCTCTTCAAGTTCTCTAGGGGCTTCAAGTAGGGCTTTGGCATATGTCTCAATTATTTTTATATCAGCCTCATAACCCATTTCTGTCACTCAAATAGTTCTAGGAACCACTGCCTCCATCCAGATTTCATCTTTCTTAATAACAAAACAAATTTCTTTCTCATATTTGTCAACAATGTTCTGAGGTAGCCTTTCCCTTGTTTTTCAGTCTAGCCTTAAATGCTTGGAAATATTCAATTATATTGTTTTCCCTGTCTGTTCCCATGCTGGTAAAGATATCTAATAGTTGTTTACCTACCAGTATGTCAAAACCAAATTCTTTCCTACCTATATCGGGAACTTCCTTTGTAATATATAACATTAGGCACACAAGTAGATTACCAAATCTGAAAGTACTTTTCTTATCACCTTTAATTTTCTTCAGATTATCAATCAATTCATCCATCAACCATTTACACATATCTATCTTAGCATTACTATTCACCATACCATAAGCACTCTTCATACATAGACTAGAAATAGAGTTTAATCTATTAGCATGTGTAGTTTTGTATCCTAGTATCATGCTAATGAATCTGACATTTATGTCTTTCACATCATTGACTCTCAAGGATCTACTGTCATGGGTTGCACCAGTTAATGTCATCACAATGTTATTTGGAACTTTCTTAGTTTTGTTAGGCCTGCTACTGGTGGAAGGTAAGCCAGTCACTACCTTTACTACTTGTCTAGTGATCTTGTGGATAGAATCAAGCCCAAATAATTCTCCATGAACTCTGCTGAGTACAATCCTCACAACTTCCTTAGAGAAATCAGGAATATCAAGTATTTCCACAAAACCTAGAGTTTCTATGATCTTATGTTCCAGCTTCACAACACCATTCTCATAAAAAATGACAGTCTTATACATATTCATGATTTGATTAGCACCTAGTTCCTCAATATGACAATGTATGTATATCCTAGGATCTTGTGCATATGCAACTCCTTTAGGGATTTTAGAGAATGCACCTAGGGTATCATCCTGCTTCGCTACTTTGGGTATTATCTTGAATACAGGCCTAGGGCGTTTAACCACTTCAATAATAGTAGGGTTTGCAATGAATTCAAGAGCAGAGGAGGAAGCCATTGATAAATACCTTAATCTGCCTTTAGGTTTGGATGCTTGAAAGTTTTTTCTTCACTTCTTGTTGTGGATGCCTTCGCTCAGGTTTTTCACGCTCTTAGGAAATTTGAATGCTCGGTGAGTGAAAAAGAGTGAAAAACACTTGCTTTATAATGTCTTTTCCTTCAATTATCATAATAAATGTCTGCCAGTTAAGTGAAACTTAACACATCTGCTAGTAAAGAAGCAATTCATCTTCTTACCATCAACCAAGGGTAAACTAGCATGATTTTAAATTAGTTGCCATACCCCCAAAAGGTTTCTTTTCAGTTAGATGAAGAATCTCTTGCTGGTGGAGTGATACTCTATTCTACCAGTGAAGGAATAGTCTCATCAACATTCTAATCTCCCTTTCTAATCCATTGTTTTGAAAATTCTTACTTTACCTCATCAAGCTTCTCTTTACCTTTCAAATTGGGTCCTTTATTATTTGTCAATGATGCCTTACTTCTACAAAATTTTGCAATATGTCCAATCTTGTTACAAACATAACAAGTCACATTGTTTTTTTGAATAGCCTTTCCATATCCTATGCCGGTATGTGTTCTGCATTGATTAGATAAGTGTCCAAATCTTCCACAAACATAACATCTTACATTCATTCTGCAATTTTCTGAATTATGACCAATTTTGTTGCATTTGGAACATTGACCAGTGGGTGCATTAGTGTTCTGATAGTTTCTAGATCTATACTGATTTGCTTTATGACCATACTTGTTATAGTTAAAGCATTTCCCATTAAATTTGTAGGCATTAGGTTGTCTTACCAGTTTACAGTGATCATGATTGTTTGCAGTACCGGAGCTTTCACCAACTTCAAAGCCAAGTCCATTAGTGTCTCCATTAGCTTTTTGAATTTTCAGCATGTTATCAAGTTCCTCTGAACTTATCTTGAATTTCTCTTTGTGTTGATTTGCAGTAGCCAAATCATTTTCCAAGAAATCCTTCTATCTCATAAGCTCATTTTTATCATTTTGCATGCGAATCAGATCTGTCTTCTACATATCATTTTCATGACTAAGTCTTAGATTTTCAATTCCAGCATCATTGAGTCTTCTAGTCAAGTCATCTTCATTCTTCTTTCTATCTTCAATGTCTTTGCAAAACCTCATAGTCATATCTTGCATCTCATTCCTCAAGGTCATGTTTTCTTGCCTTATCTTACTCACAAGATCATTAAGAGTTTCCTTTTCATCATCATCACTCTGTATCTTCTCATAAAGTTCTCTTCTTTTGTTTCTTGCAATAGTGAGATTCTCTTGAAGTCCTTGAATGAATTCTTGTGCAGTCTTCAGATCATCTTCAAGTTTGATATTCTTCAACTTTTCTGCATCATAATCTGAAAGAGTTGTTTCCAATTGCTTTCTCAAACTTTCCATATGTGTCGGTGTCAGAATCTTCGTCAAGTTGTTAGGCTTCTGAAAATAGAGGACCAAGATCTGATACCAATTGTTAGGATTCTAAAAGATACTGAGAGGGGGGGTGAATCAGTATCTAACCGGTTAATAGATTTTTTGACCTTATTAAATAAATTGCATTCCAAAATAGTGTACCGGTAAACAATAATTAATGCAGTAAATATGAACAATAAACACAACATAGGAAGAACACCATAACACAAGATTTTTAACGAGGAAACCCGGTGTGGGAAAAACCTCGGTGGGATTTGTGATCCACAATATTCACTCACTGGCCAATGAATGGATATTACTTACAATAGGGGCCTGCATATACAAGAAGGCCAACTGCCTAAAGCTCACTACTTAATTACAAAAGGAAGTCTCACTGACTTACAAAATGGATTATGCAAATCCAATATATTGTATTGCTTTAGTTCAGCATCTGCTATGCCAGGTTTGATACCGGTTTAAGCTCATACAATAACCATAAACCTTACTCCAAAATCTGCCTTAATATTCACACATTACTTCTGCAATAATCTTCCCATGTCCTTATCTAACATGATCTACAATATCTCATAGTTATATATGAGTCTTATTACAATACACCTTGTCAGATTACAAAAAGATATTACAATTAAATGCAAAATACAATAATCAAAATCTTGTCGGCTGGGGTGCCAGTAATCATCTTTTTCACTGCCGGTGAACTATATGTCGGTGTTGGTTCCATAGGATTGCAAGGTTGCCATCAATGACAATACCTTCAATCATCTACAATTCTCATTGGAGTTTGCAATGCCAACAAGTTTTGGCTCCCGTCATCTCTGATCTCAGTGTTGTTCTTGATGTGTCCTACATGGATGGAGTTGTTTCTTTCTTCTCTACAACTGTGGGGCTTTTCTTACCTTCTATTCAAGAGGTTTATGGTAAGGTGTTCATTATTGCAGTTTCTATGGGTTGGTTAGGGATCAATGCTTTGGTCTTGTGTGGTGGGTGGGAGCTCTTCTTCATGCACTATTATTTCCTTTATTTCTTTCTTTCAACCATTGGGTGTTCTTGCTTTTACCACTAGTGTGATTTGGAGTGTTGCATCTTGGCCTTTTCAAGGGTTATGGGGGTCTTTATTTTATCCCCTATTATTTTGAGGGCTTCTACTCTTAGGATTTGTGTTGGCCCTTCTTTTTGTTTGTGGCTATGGGTTCTCTCTATTTTTGGGGTCGTGTTTATGTATGTTGATGCCCTATGGTTGGCAGTATTTGTTGCTTTGCCTCTATTCCTTCTTTAGTTATTTCCCTTGGAGTTGAAGTCATCTTTTTCTTGAGGTGGGTTGTTTTTTTTGGCTATGGTCAGGGGTTGGCTCCTTGTGTTGTCTTATTCCTCTTCTATTGGTCCTATAAAGATGATGGCTTTCTCTATGGAGGTGGTGATATATTGTGGGGAAGAGGTTGGACATGGTGTGTTGGTGGCAAGTCTCTACCTTGGATGCTTAGTTTTGGAGAAGGCTTGGGTGTGGTTTCTCTTTTTTGTGTTTTTCTCCTCTACTTGTCCGATTAAGGTGGGATCCTCATCTATTGAGGTGGAAAGGAGTTCTACAGATAAGGTGAATTATTTCTCTTTGGATTCCTTCATTGCTTGGTGTAGGATTTTATGAGTTTCATGGTTAAATCTTTTGTAATAAGGTTATGGGAGCCTTGCCAAATGATGCAGGAGCATCCCTGGTTCTTGGTAATCTTGCATCAACCAAAAAAAAATTATTTTCAGTTTGTTTTTTGTTTTACAATTTTAGCACTTCTTTCTGCATTTTCTTGCATTTTCTCACCAGATCTTGTGGAGTTGGATGTTACCTATAAGCATGATTGTCTTCCTTATTTCTGAACCATGGGATGTTTGGACCATTTTCCGGTAGGCTATTGCTTCTAGATTTTGAGATAGTTTCTGGCTTAGAACGCCTGAACCACTTGGACCTATTTGCTATTGGTGAATCTTGCAAATCCTTTCCATAGCTTGTGGAGCCCCAGTTCATTGTTTCTAGCATTCCTTAGTGTGTGGCCAACCTTCCCTCTGATCTGCACTTCTTTCTTTGCATTTTTTGGAGGATTTTCATTGGTGAAGGCCGACCTGGTGGTTTTACACATTTCATCATCTTCTTCATTTTTTTATTCTTCTTGGGTTGACTGGATCCCCCTAGACCATATAAATCAACATAATTTAGCCTATAGTAGGAAGTTCAGATAACCAAGAAGATCTATCTTGAGGTTAATGTTAGGAATCCCACAGATACTGAGAGGGGGGGTGAATTAGTATCTAACCGGTAACAAGTATTTCTTAATTTAAAACATGCAGAACATATTATAACAGTGTACTGGCATGCAAGAAATAATGTAATAAATAGAATTAAGAACATCCACATGAAAAGCACACCATAACACAAGGATTTAATGAGGAAATCCAGTGTGGGAAAAACCTTGGTGGGATTTGTGACCCACAATATTCACTTACTAGCCAATAAGAGAATATTACTTACAATAGGGGCCTGCACATGCAGGAAGACCAACTGACTAGAGCTCACTACTCAATGGGAAGTCTCACTAACTTACAATGTGGATTATACAAATCCAATATCTTGTACTGCCTACAATAGCATCTATAATGCCTGATCCAATACTCGTTGCTACTCTGCTTCTTACATAAACCCTTCAACCTATATTTCGCATAGATCACTTTCTTCACTTACTACCTTACTTCTTTTTAAAATGTCTACAATGATCTCTTTTATATATAAGATTCATTTTACAATATACCAAGTCAGCTTACAAAGTTTTTACAAAAATAAACAAAATATAACATAACAAAATCCTGTCGACCTCTATGCCGGTATACTTCCTTTCTTTGTGTCGGTGTCATTGTCCTGAGTGCCGGTGTAGAGTGTGATTTGCTGATGTCGGTGCACTAACTTGCTAGTGTAATGCCTTATCAGTATAATGCCTTGTTGGTGCCATAGGATTGCAAGGTTGCCATCAATGACAAAATCTTCAGTCACCTACAATGTCTCATTGGAGTGTGCATATGACAACAATCTCCCCCTTTGGCATTGATGGCAACACTCATGAGAAATTTCAAAAGTGTGTTCAAAAATTTTCAAAAATGTGAAGTCCAAAAAATGTTACCAAAAATGTGTGTGCTCCCCCTGAGCATATGATTCCGTGATGTTGAATTTCTCATCCCACTACTCCCCCTTTGTCATCAATGACAAAGGTTGTCAAGATGTCAGTAGAGTTTGTAGTTTCAACCTTGTAACTGGGTAGTTACAATTTGAAATAGATCCACCAAAATCAAGTTTATACTCTCCATAAACTTTTTACTATCTCTTATTTCTATCTTTGTTCTCTTAACTATATCGATGAGATGCTGCAAATGCTCTACCGGTGTTTTCTGTCCCTGTATTAGTGCCTCAGATATTTCCTTCCACAGTGATGCTAAATAGTCCAATATTGGACTCAGTTTTAATCTCAGAATCTTTGCCTTATTCACTATTCTCTCTTTTTCTCTTTCCAATTTAAGTAAATCTTCCTCAAAATTTGTTATCTTCTGTTCAAAAACTGATAGTGTATCAAGTGAGTTGACAAAATTATCTGCAAGATTATTGATTTCATCCTGTACCTTGGTCATCTTCTTATCTATATCTACAGTCAAAAGGTTTGTCTTGCAGGTGTCTTTGTACAGAGTTGTGTACTCTTTCAATAAATTACACAATTCTGGTAGAAGTGTGTCAAAACCTCTGTTACACTTCTTTATTTGCTCATCAAAGAATTTTTGCTTTTCAATTTCTACTTTATCCTTCAATGTCTCTTCCTTTATTTTCTCAATGTTTTCTGTGATATATTTACACAAGGTATCAAGTTGTCCTAAAGAATCTTTATTGTCTATATTACAGTTAGGAGCATTTACCTTCAAAATTGGTATGGTATCATCTATTGCCTTATAGGCTTGTGAGCTGTAGTCTGTTATCTTTTTAATTGAATCTAATAGTACCTCAGTCACATTAGTTGATTTGTAGCCTGATGATGAACCTAGATTCTGAGTACCGGTAGTGGAAGTAACCAATCCTGTATTGACCTCTGGTAGGTCTGTTTGTGTTTGCATTTCCCTAAGCAATGGTTTTTCTACTTCTCCAATTGCCGATGGCACTGTTTCCTTATGAGCCTGTTCCTGTTTCTGTTGCTGTTCCTATTCAGGAGCCTTTTGCTATGTTGGTTTCTCTGTTTGTTTCATTGTCTCAGTCTGAGTCTGAGTCTCTACCTTTTTCTCTTTGTCATCTGTTAGTTTCTCCTATGTGTTATTATTTTGCTCAGCTACCGAAGGCTCACTAGCCATGTCAGTCTTATCAGTTGTATCTTTGTCTACCACAATGTTAATCTTTTGAGTATCAACATCCACAGTATACAAGACTTCAGAATTAGGATTACCATCTTCTACATCCATACTTTCAGCTACCGGTTAATCTTTTGTAGCTATTGTTTTTGTTGGTGGAGTAATCAAAGGAGGTGGGGGTAAGTTATTTTTAACCTTGATACTAGGTGGTCCACCAACTTTACCTTTACCTTTGTCTCTTTCTTTCTGATATACCTTTATAGGTTTGTGGCTCATGTATTCTTCTTGTTTTTCTTTTTCCACAAGGAAAATGTCCCATGCATTTTTTGTCTCCTCAGTCACCTTTTTAACTCTTCCAACCATTAAAGCAATGTGTTGGTGTGCAGTAGAAAATACTGACCAGTTGGCTTGAGTAATTAAGTCATCAATTTCTTTGGGTGAATTTAATGGATATATAACAAGTAGCTTTTCAATCTTTATTTTCTTGTCTAGTTCTATTACTGCTTGTCTCCTTGCTTCTAGTCTCTTAAATAGTTCATTTGGAACTTCATTTACTACTTCCATCAAAAATTTCTTATACATATCCATATGCAATATAACATTGTTTTCTACTTGTTCTTTTTCATCAACTGTTAGAGTGTCATATAGTTTCTCTATATTCTTCAATTTTCCTTCCTCTATAATTTTATTCAACAGTATGTTAAAAGGGGCCAAGTCTTTGTTTGTCCTCTTCTTCCTTTTGGGTGTTAGTTTCTCCTTCTTTGGTGTAGCCTTTCTTACCGGAGATCTCACTGCTTGTTGTTTTTGTCTTGTCCTCCTAGGTGAGGGTGTGGTTGCTAGTGAGGGATATCTTTTCCTTACAACTCTTTTGAAAGTTGCAGGCATGTCACTCTCTGAAGAAGTACCTACCAGTGATAGGTGAGTTTCAGGTTGTGGAGCTGCTAACTCATCCTCTGTTATACCGGTTTGTTTTAACACATCTTCTTTAATAGCCTTTGCCTATCGAGAACCTTTTCTTACAACTGCCTCAACCTTTTTCACTCTTTTCTTGGATTGTATTTGGCTTTCAATAGTTTTTGCACTACCAAATACTTCTTCCTTAGGTTCTTTAGGGGCTTCTAGAAGTGCTTTAGCATATGTTTCAATTATATGATTATCTATTTCATAGCCCATCTCTGTTACACAAACTATCCTAGGGATGACTGCTTCCATCTAGATCTCATCCTTCTTGATTACAAAGCATATTTCATCCTTATATTTGTCAACAATCTTTTGTGATAGTCGGATTCTTTTCTTCATTTTGGCTTTTAGTGCTTGAAAGAAATCATGGATATTGTTTTCCTTGTCTTCTCCCATATTATTGAATAGTTATGTTAACTGTTTGCCTACCGATATATCATATCCAAGTTCTTTGTAGCCAATACCAGGAACCTGTTTTGTTATATGTAGCATCAAACATACTAGCATATTTCCAAACCTAAAAGTTCCTTTCTTGTCCTTCTTAATCTTGCCTAAGTTGTCAATTAATTCGTCCTTTAACCACTCACATACATCAATCTTTGCATTTTTTGTGACCATATCATAAGAACTCTTAATGCATAAACTTGAAACTGAATTAAGTCTATTTGCATCAGTAGCTTTATACCCTAATATCATGCTAATAAATCTCACATTAATGGGCACCAGTTAACTGAGTAACTAGGTCATTAGATACCTTCTTAGTTTTGTCTGGTCTTTTACCGGTGGTCGGTAACCCTGTGGCAACTTTCATAGCTTCCTTAGTGATGTTGTGGATTGCATCTAGCCAAAAAAATTTACCATGTACCCTGCTTAAGACTATCCTAATCACATCCTTGGGGAATTCAGGAATGCTAAGGATCTCTGTAAATCCTAGGGTTTCAATGATCTTATGTTCATCTTTTACATTGTCGGATTCATCACATATGGCAGTTTTAAACATGGTTTTAATCTCTTCATCTCCTAGTTCCTCAATGTTACAGTGAATATAAATTTTGGGGTCTTCAGCATAAACAACTCCCTTAGGAATTTGGGAAAAAGCACCTAAGGTATCATCTTTCTTTGCTACCTCGGGAACTAATTGAAATACGGGCCTAGGTCTTTTTATAACTTCGACAATAGTAGGGTTTGCTATATATTCAATTGCAGAGGTGGATGCCATGATAAAATACCTTTTACTGCCTTTAGGATGGATGATTGCTTGAAGTGTTCTTGCCTCTTGCTCGAAATGCCTTAGCTCGGAATCTTCGCGCTCTTCGTAAGTTTGAAATCTTGGTGAAATGAAATGGAGCCAAAAACTCAAATTTATAGTGTCTTTTTGCCATCTACCACATTAAATGCATGCCAATTAAGTATTCACTTAACATTGTCTATCGGTTAACAAGTAATTTCCAACTTCTTATCTCTAACCAAGGGAATAATAGCACGTGTCATTAGATTTCCAAACCCTCAAGGAAAATTTCTTCAATTAGATGAAGAACTTCTTGCTAGTGGAGCATTGCTCTATCTTGTCAGTGAAGCATTACTCTATCCTGTCGGTGAAGCATTGACTGGTTCTACCGGTGGAGGAGTACTCCCAATATTTAGATCAACTTTTCTAATCCATTGTTTTGAGAATTCTTGCTTAACCTCTTCAACTTTTTCTTTACCCTTCAAGCTAGAACTTTTGTTGTCTAGCAGTGATCCTTTACTTCTACAAAATTTTGTAATATGCCCAATCTTGTTACATGAATAAAAAGTTACATTATTCTTCTGAATAGCTTTCCCATTACCTATGCCGGTTTGTGTTCTGCATTGATTAGATAAATTTCCAAATCTTCCACAAACATAACATCTCACATTCATTCTGCAATTTTAAGAGTTGTGACCAACTTTGTTGAATTTTGAACATTGACCAGTGGGTGTGTTGATATTCTGATAATTTCTAGATCTACATTCATTTTCTCTATGACCATACTTATTACAGTTAAAGCATTTTCCATTGAATTTATAAGCATTAGGTTGTCTTACCGGTTTTCTGTGATCCTGAGTATTTGCAGTATCGGAGCTTTCACCAACTTCAAAGCCAATTCCAGAAGTGTCACCTTTAGGTTTTTGATTCTTTAATAAGGTACCAAGTTCCTCTAAGCTTTTCTTGAATTTTTTTTTATGTTGATTTGGAGTTTCTAGTTCTCTTTCTAAGACCTCTTCTGTCTCATTAGTTCATTGGAGTCATTCTGAGTGTGCATCAGATCTATCTTCAACATGTCATTTTCATAGCTAAGTCTTGTGTTTTCATTTGCTGCATCACTTAGTCTTCTGGTCAATTCTTCTTCATTCTTCTTCCTATCCTCAATTTATTTACAAAATCTCATAATCATATCCTACATCTCATTCTTTGTTGTCATGTTCTCTTGTTTCAGCTTGCTTATCATATCATTAAGTGATTCCTTTTCGTCATTCTCATTTTGCAACTTTTCACAAAGTTCTCTTCTCTTATTTCTTGCAACAGTAAGATTCTCTTAAAGTGCCTGAATGATATCCTAAGCTGCCCTTAAATCATCTTCTAGTTTTATATTTTTCAATTTCTCTACATCATAGTCTGAGAGAGCTCCTTCAAGTTGCTTCATTAGATTTTCCATCTTTACTGGTGTCAAGATCTTCCTCAAGCTGTTAGGCTTCTGAAAATAGAGGACCAAGCTTTGATACCAATTGTTAGGAATCCCACAGATACTGAGAGGGGGGGTGAATCAATATCTAACTGATAACAAGTATTTCTTAATTTAAAACATGCAGAACATATTATAACAGTGTACCGATATGCAAGAAATAATGTAATAAATAGAATTAAGAACATCCACATGAAAAGAACACCATAACACAAGGATTTAATGAGGAAACCCGGTGTGGGAAAAACCTCGGTGGGATTTGTGACCCACAATATTCACTTACTGGCCAATAAGAGAATATTACTTACAATAGGGGCTTGCACATGCAGGAAGGCCAATTGCCTAGAGCTCACTGCTCAATGAGAAGTCTCACTGACTTACAATGTGGATTATACAAATCCAATATCTTGTACTGCTTACAATAGCATCTATAATGCCTGATCTAGTATCGGTTGCTGCTTTGCTTCTTACATAAACCCTCCAACCTATATTTCGCATAATAGGTCTACCTTAATATTTCACATACATCACTTTCTTCACTTACTACCTTACTTCTTTTTAAAATGTCTACAATGATCTCTTTTATATATAAGAGTCATTTTATAATATGCCAAGTTGGCTTACAAAGTTTTTACAAAAAAATACAAAATATAACATAACAAAATCCTGTCAGCCTCTGTGCCGATATACTTCCTTTCTTTGTGCAAGTGTCGGTGTCTTGAGTGCCAGTGTAGAGTGTGATCTACTGATGTCGGTGCACTAACTTGTCAGTGTAATGCCTTATCAGTATAATGCCTTTCCGATGCCATAGGATTGCAAGGTTGCCATCAATGACAAAACCTTTAATCACCTACAATATCCCATTGGAGTGTGCATATGCCAACAATTAAGAGGTTCGGTATAGCCCGAGACTGTAATTGAGCATGTTTATATAAGGCCAGTGAGTTGAATCTTGTAGCCTGCATGTTGCTAATAGATTGTAAATAGTTTTCATGATATAATCAGTCATTTTTGTATTGCTTCGATCATCTTGTCTTTCTTTCATTGTGTTTTACTCTTGCTGCATGGTCCAGATAGATCTCATTGAGGTCCCTCCTAATCATGATTGTACCAAGTGGTATCAGAGTGAGATTTCATTTTGGAGATTACGTTGTCTTGAAGATTTTGTTGTGGGCTAGCGGAGTGTGGATCCAACCTGTAGCTGTAGAGGATTGGTGTGAAGATGGCAGGAAGAGGAAATAGAAATGGTGGAGCGCGTGGGAATGCAGACCCTGATGTGATGGAAATGTTGAGAGGAATTGCAACCCGATTAGAAGCCATTGAAGTGGCCCAGAGAAGAGGTGGAAATTTTGAAGATGTGAGTGAAGATGAGTAAGAAGAAGCATCAACAGAACAAGAAGCAAACCCACCAGTGATTTATCCAGAAGAGGAAAGGTTCTTAAGGGTTTTGAGTAGGGTGAACACCAAACCATATTTTATCCCAATGGTGTATGATGGTAGGTTGGATCCAGATGAATTGATGGATTGGATCTTGGAGATAGAGAATTATTTTGATTTTGAGAATACTGCGGAAGAAAGAAAGGTGAAATATGCCTGTACTAGGTTGAAAGGCCATGCGTCTCTTTGGTGGGAACATTTGCAAGTTGATAGACAAAGAAGAGGTAAAGAGAAGATCAAATCATGGGAGCGGATGCTTGTCAAGTTGAAATCAAAGTTTATGCTAGTTGATTATCAAGTGAACCTATTCTGGAAGTTACAAAGCCTAAAGAAAAAGGAATCGAGTGTGAAGGAGTATACTAAAGTATTTTATAAGTTGAATATCAGATCTGAACATGTCGATGATGAGGTTGAACAAGTTGTGAGATATTTGAATTGATTGTGGATGTCTATACAAGATGAAAGCAGTTTGATCAAGTTGTAGAGTGTTGAAGAAGCTTACCAATATGCCTTGAAAGCATAAGATAAGTTGAACATAAGACATGAGCAGAGACAGAGAGGTAGACATGGAAGGTTTTCTGGAGGAAGAGGACATTCCGGAGGAAAAGGAACCTGTACAGATCAAAACAAGGACAAGGAAGTAATAAAATATGGTGGTTCATATTGGAAGGATGAAATAAATTTCTACTAGAGAAAAAAACTTGATGGTTACCGGAATGAGGGTTTTGGAAAAGATTACAGAAGACAGGAAAAGAGAGTATTTAAAGGAACCTGTTTTAAGTGCGAAGGAGAAGGACATCGTGCTTTTTAATGTAAGAAGGCAAAAAACTCTAGAAGAACAAAATTGGTAGAAGAAGACTCTATTGGATTAGCTAACAAACTGGAAGATGGATAACTTTTGATAATGAGGAGAGCTTTATGTCATACCGGACATGAAGAGGAGCCCTTGTAGAGAACAAATTTGTTCAAGACTAGATGTAAGGTATCTGGTAAGTGTTGTAAAGTCATTATTGATAGTGGTAGTTTAGACAATCTTGTTTCAAAGGAGATGGTGAATAAATTGAAGTTGGAAACATTGAGACATCCTAAGCCTTATTAGATAGCATGGATTCAAAATGATCATAAGTTGTTAGTAAGTGAGTAATGCTTGGTGAAATTGAAAATTGGAAATTATCATGATGAAATTTTGTGTAATATCATGCCTATGTATATTTGTCACATTTTGTTGGGTAGACCTTGGTAGTTTGATAGACAAGCAATACATAATGGAAGAAAGAACATATATACTATTGTTGCAAATGGGATGAAGAAAACCTTGTTACCCTTGGAGGAGCCCCTAAAGAGTGAAGTATGTACGAATGCTATAATTTGTTTGGTTGATGGAAGGAGACTCATGGATGGCATGAGACATGAGAGTGTGTGTTTTTCCTTAGTTCCTAAGAAGAGCGAGAATCCAAAGCATGAGGAATAACTACCACAAGAGATAATGGAGTTACTGATAAAGTATGTGGATATCATTTCAGATAATGTGCCTTATGGATTACCACCTGTGAGAAGTATCAGTCATTGCATGGTCCTGATTCCCGGAGATAGTTTTCCTAACAAAGTAGCACATCTGATGACATCGACAGAAAATGAGGATTTGAACAAACAAGTGCAGGAATTGTTGAAGAAAGGTTTGATCAGAGAAAGTTTGAGTCCTTGTGTAGTACCAGCCATGTTAGCACCTAATAAGAATGGAGAATGGAGGATGTGTACCGATTTCCTTTGCCTAGGATGGATGACATAATTTATTGTTTAAGGGGATCCAAATACTACACTAATATAGACTTGAAGAGTGGATATCATTGGATCAAAATCATAGAAGGAGACGAGTCAAAGATAACGTTCAAGACAAATGAAGGATTGAATGAATGGTTGGTGATGCCTTTTGGGTTGACTAATGCATCAAGTACTTTCATGATATTCATGAATGAAGTATTGAAGAAATTATTGGGTAAGTTTGTTATTATACATTTGGATGACATTCTAGTTTTTAGTAAGATAAAAGAGGAACATTTGTTGCATTTGAGACTTTTTTTGTAGAGGTTGAGAGAAGAGAAGTTGTTGATAAATCTAAAGAAGTGTAGTTCATAAAGGAAGAGTTAGTCTATTTGGGATTTGTGATATATGTGGATGGATTGAAGATAGATCCGGAGATGGTAAAATAAATTTTTGAATGGCCTACATCGGAAAGCATTGGAGAGGTAAGATCATCTCATGGACTGGCTAGTTTCTACTAGAAGTTTATTAGGAAATTTAGTTTAGTGTGTAGCCCTATGATTGAGACAATGAGAGGAGATAGGAAAGAATTCAAATAGACAACCAAAGCAAATAAGAGTTTTGAATTGTTGAAGTAGAAGGTGACTGATTGGCTTGTGTTAGCTTTACTGGATTTCAATAAAGTATATCAAGTGGATTGTGATGAAAGTGGAAATGTTATTGGTGCAATGCCAAGCTAGGAAGGGAGAGCAGTAGCCTATTTCAGTGAGAAGTTGAATGATGCAAGAAGAAGATATTCAGTGTATGATCAAGAATTTTATGTCGTATTTCAAGCCTTGAAGAAGTGGAGACATTACCTGTTGCCTAAGGAGTTTGTGTTGTATACTGATCATCAAGCCTTGCAATATTTGAATAGTTAGAGTAAGTTGAATCAACGACATATGAGATGGGTAGATTTTTTGCAAAGTTACACCTTTGTGTTGAATCATAGGAGTGGAAAGTCAAATAAAGTTGTTGATGCATTGATTAGAAGAAGAAATTTTTTAACCGAGATGAGAGTGATAGTATTAGGATTTGAGGAGTTGAACATCTTGTATGATGTTGACCTAGATTTTGTAGAGCCTTGGAAAGCATGTAGAGCACCAGTTATGGTAGATAGAAGCAAGTGGTTGGATTATTTCATTCAGGATAGAATATTATTAATAGGAGTTCAGTTGTGCATACCTAAGAGTTCTATGAGGGATAATTTGATAAAGGAGAAACATAGTGGAGGATTAGCCAAACACTTTGGTGTTGACAAAACATTAGCATTGGTGAGTGAACATTACTTTTGGCCTTAGATTCATAAGAGGGTCAATAAATTTTTGTAGAGATGTAGAGTTTGTCAGGTTGCAAAAGGTAGTAGTCAGAATGTGGGATTGTATAAACCTTTGACAATACTAGAGAGACCTTGGGAGGACATAAGTATGGATTTCATAATTGGATTAACTAAGACACAGACATGAAATGATTCTATATTTTTGATGGTGGATATAATCTCAAAGATGGCTTATTTCATACCTTGTAAGAAGACATTAGATGAAGTGCATATAGCTGACTTATTTTTGAAAGAGGTAGTGAGATTGCATGGATTACCTAAGAGCATAGTTTCAGAAAGAGATACTAAGTTTGTTGGTTATTTTTAGAGGACAATTTGGAAGAATATGATGACAAATATGAAGTTTAGTTCTAATTTTCACCCACAAACTGATGCACAGATAGAGGTAGTAAATAGGAGTTTGGGAAATTTGTTGAGATGCTTAGTTGGAGAGAAGACATGAAGTTGGAATTTGATTGTTGTGCAAATGGAGTTTGTCTACAATAATTCAGTGAATAGGAGTACCGAAAGAACACCTTTTGATATTGTTACCAGAGCACACCCCAAAGGTATATCAGAATTGAGAGATATCAGTAATGAAGACAAGAGGAGTGCAGAGGCAGAAGAATTTGAAAATTGTATGAAAGGTTTACATGTTCAAGTTAAACAATGATTGGAGGATATGAACAACAAGTATAATGAGAAAGCAGATGAGAAGAAAAGACATGAGGAATTTGAATTTGGCGATGAAGTGATGGTGTACCTAAGAAAATGAATATTTCCATTTGGAACCTATAACAAGTTACAGATGAGGAGTTTTTGACCTTGCAAGATTTATAGGAAATTCAGTTCCGGAAATGCATATGAAGTGGAGCTACTGAATAGCTTGAGTATTTCACCTATATTCAACATTGCAGATCTACATCAGTATCATGAATTAGAATTCAGTGAAGACAGTATTGCAGACTTGGAGAAGGAGATTCCCTAGAAGGAACTAGATCAAATTGATGACATTTTTGACAATAGGATTGGGCGTAGAATCCGGAGCAGTCTGTACAAGGAATATCTCATGAAATGGAAGAGTAATCTAGTTGAAGATTCATCTTGGATTTCTCAGGCATAGATGGACCGCCTTGGTTTTCCTCCGACCCCAACAACGTGAGGGAATTAGTTTTTCAACAACCCCAGATGTTTGATGTAGAAGCATCTCCAGTTCTTGGAAATCTTTCATCAACCAAAAAATATTTCTTTTTAGTTTGTTTTCTATTTTGCAGTTTTACCACTTCTTTATGCCTTTTCTTGCATTTTCTCACTAGGTCTTGTGGAGCTATATTTTTCTTCTAATCATGATTATCTTCCTTATTCTGGAACCATGAGATGTTTGGATAATTTGTTGGCAAGTTATCGCTTCTATATTCTAAGACACTTTCTAGCTTAGAACACCGAAACCACTTAGACCTATTTGCTATTGGCGAATCTTTTAGATCCTTTCCATAGCTTACAAAGCCCCAGTTTGTTGTTTCCAATATTCCTTGGCATGTAGTTGACCTTCCCTTAGATTCACACTTCTTCCTTTGGATTTTCTAGAGGATTTTTATTGGTGGAGGCCGACCTAGTGATTTTACATGTTTCATCATGTTCTTCATTGTTTGATTTTTCTTGGGCTGATTGGATCCCCCTAGACCATATAAATCAATATAATCTAGACTGTAGTAAGAAGTTCAGATAAATAGGAAGATATACCTTGAGGTTAAGAGGTTTGATATAGCTTGAGACTGTAATTGAGCATGTTTGTATAAGGCCAGTGACCGAAATCTTGTAGCCTACATGTTGCCAACAGATTGTAAACAATTTTTCATGATATAGCCAACCAATTCTACATTGCCTCCATCATATTGTCTTGCTTTTGTTATGTTTTACTCTTACTGTACGATCCAGATAGATCTCATTGAGGTCCCTCCTAATGCTGACTGCACTACCCAAAACCATGTTTTAGGTTAAGGGAGCCTTGCAAAACCCTTATCCATTGTGTTGTTGACATATTATGTCTAATGGCTTAGACTTGGGTGGATTGTACTATTCTCATCTTCTTGTAGTGTTATGTTGGATATTATTGCTGCTAGGATATGTTGTTGTCATTGATATCAACATATTCTTGTTTTGTTGATTGCATTGAGTTGATCTAGTTGGTTTATCTATTTGGGATGCTGAATCAACTAGAGATGCCTCATTGTTTATTGATTCCATGATGCTATGTGGTGATTTCATTGAGTTGTGGATTCTGGTATGAAGCCTATTTTCTATGTTTTGTGGTTGGTAGAGTTTGGTATTTGATTTGTTATGCTCTCGTATGATCATATCTTTGGTTGTGGATTTGGGAAAATCTTTTGGATGTTCATGTGTATCTACATTTTAGATGGTTCATGATTTGGTGCTCCGCAAGTTATCTTTCTAGTCTGAATTGTTGTCGACGAGTGTTCTTGAGTGTTAACATGTTGAGCGATGAAGATTTGATTAAGTGGTATTGGTGTAGCTATTGCGGATGGTTATAACATGCTTGTTGGTGTTTCTTTATCATGTCTTTTTTTTTTGGGTGGTCTTCATTGATCCTTGTGTGTGGTATTGGTGATTTTTGTTGATCTAGTGATATTCTTCATGTTATGTGGTATTTTTGGTGGTGTAGTGTGTTGTGGTTGATCTTGGCAAGATTTCCAGTGGTGATGTGTGTTTGGAGATTTGATTTAGGTCCATGCTATGTCATTTATGACATTGTATTGGTCTGGTGGTTGATTTATGTACTCTGTGATGTTATTTTATAATTGAGGGTTGAGGGTTTAGCCGACCTTGTAGTCAAGGTTGATCAATTGTATAAATAAGTGTTATATTCATCTAATTTGGGTGTCGATGTGGTGTCTACATTATCTGAGAGTTATGTATGTGTGCATAAACAAATTAATCCTTTGGTATGGTATATTGAGCACAAATTGTTGCAGGGAAGACAAATGAACTTAACTAGAACTATCACCAAGCACTAACAAATGCTATCTTTGTAGTTCATGTAATCCAGATTGTAGTCCGAACATTATTGTAAGGTAGGGAACCTTGCCTGAGGGTTGAATCCTTCTAGGTTGTTATATTTTGAGCAATGAGCTCTACGTACTATGCTTGAATGTATATGCATTCCCCATTATAATATTTACACATAGTATTACAGAGTATCAACTTATTGTGGGTAGGTTACCACTATTATTTTTCTCTTAACTGGGTTTTCCACATCAAAAATTTTGGTGTCATGTGTGTTGTTGTTTTCTTTATCTTTATTCTTGTTGTTGTTGATTGAAATATGAGATTATGCTTAAACTGCTTAATCCAATGAAAACTGATTCACCCCCTCTCAATTTTCCTTCACTGTTGTTGCCAACAATTGGTTTCAGAGCTAGATCCTCTGAAAGAAGCTTGATTGCTTGAGGAGATCCAAGATGGCAACCTATGTGTTCAAGAAGAAGAGACCTAGATTTGATGGAAGGACTGGATAGAAGTTTTGTTAGGTCCCCAGAAGGACAACTGAGAGGCGGGGGTGAATCAGTTGTGAACCAGCTGTCAATAAATTGTAATCCAAATGCAAATTATTCCAACTTAAACTTAATGTCAGTTAAACAGATTAACGGTTATATCAGTACTGGTTTAACTTAATGCATAAAATAGAAAGAGAAAGAACATCCACAACACATGATACATATATTTTGACATGGAAACCCAGTAAGGGAAAAACCATGGTGGGAAAACCTACCCACAATCAGATGATACTACTACAAATAGTATGTGTATACAAATGGGGTCTGCACATGAAGAAAGGCCAATTGCCTAGAGCTCATTGCTCAATCACAAAACAGGAGTCACACTAACGACACAATTGGATGGATAAATCCAATGATAATGTATTGCTCAAAATAGCATCTCCAATGCTAAATTCAGTATCGGTTAAGATCTGAACATGAGTGTCAAAACACCTTCATAACCTTCCTTCTACCTTCAAATAATATCTGTGTGATTCGCACAAAGATCTGCTTATTTTTGCTCTTCAATATTCAAATAGACTCATACCATATCTCTATCACGATCTTCAATAAGATCTTACAATCATTTATACAAAACCTAAGACCAAATGTATAGGTCAGCTCACTAAAGATGTTAGAATTAAATCAATTACAAATAAGTCTTGAGGCGATACAACATGTTGGTTCAATACATTTACCACAATATCTAATCAATAAATAATATCCATAACGTGTCCTGCTGATCTGGAGTACTGGTCCATAACCTAGATCTATCTGCCGGTAAAGGAAAATTTGTCAACCCGATAAGACCAATAAGAAAAACACCAAATCCAAAATTCCAATCCAAGTCTTCAAAATAAGAAAATATCTCCAAGATATCATCATTTTTGGTGAACCATATAACCTACTGGTGAACACATATCGATGACTATGCATAAGCCACTAACCATACCGGTGAACATAATGTAAACCTCCAAGAAGATAAGTGTTGACATCAATGACAAAACCAATGCAAGACATGACAAAGTCATCCATAATACCAACAATCTCCCCCTTTTGTATTGATGGCAACACTAGATGGAAAAACATCTAAGTGCCAAAAATAGAATGCCAAAAACCAATAGACCAACAATCTCCCAAAGGTAGATCGATACAAAGTTCTGTAACATAAACACAAACCAAAATACATCTCTCCAAGTAGAATAATCACCTCTCCCCAAATATAAAGTTTTTCCATAGATATATCTTGCCCTTTGACATCAAATGAAAGCAATTAAGAATTCAAAACTTAACATTTAGCCAACTACTCCTCCTGAGAAATAGCTCTCCTTCATCAAAGTCGAAAAAAGATTTTTCTAGTTAGTTACTTGCTGGTTTGATACCAATCTTCAAAATCTAAGTCTCTGCCAGTGGGGAAATTACCCCAAGCTACTCTCTGAGATATTCAAATGTTTCCTTGGGAAAAGGCTTTGTAAAGATATCTGCAATTTGTTCTTTAGTATACACATAAACTGATTTCACTTCATTTGCTTCAACATTCTCAATTGTACTTAATCGAAACACGCTTTGTCTTAGAGTGAAATACTAGACTCTTTGATATATCAATTGCTGCTGAATTATCACAATAAATTATTATTGGTTCTTTGCATTTTACCTTTATATCCTTCAACATTTGTTTGATCCATAATACCTGAGTACAATTAGTTGTTGCTACAACATATTCTAGTTCTACTGTTGATAGTGATGTACAAGTCTTCTTCTTGCTGATCCATGAAATCAATTTGCTACCAAGAAAGACAACACTGCCAATAGTACTCTTTCTGTCATCTACATCTCCTGCTCAATTTGCATCAGTGTATGTACATAAATCATAAAATTTATCTTTAGGATACCATAAACCAAGATTTGTTGTTCCTTATAGGTACCCGAAAATCCTTTTAATTATCGATTCATGAGTTTCTTTAGGATTGCTTTGAAATATTGAAACAATACATACTGCATTCATTATATCAGGTCTTGTCTGTGTCAAATATAGTAAACCTCTAATCATAGATTTGTATCTTGTCCTATTAATAGGAGTTTAATCATCCTTCAATGTTAATTTATCAGTTGTAGTCATAGGAGTACTTACCAGTTTAGAATTTTCCATACCAAATTTCTTCAAAAGTTCCTTCAAGTAATTTGTTTGACATATGAATATACCTTTATCTGTTTATGAAATCTACAAACCTAATTTTTTTTTAATCTCTCCAATCATAGACATGTGAAATTCTTTTTGCATCTCATTAGCAAAGTCTTTACATAATCCATCTTCACCTCCAAAAATGATATCATCCACAAATACTTCTGTAGACGTATGAAAATGACCATATTCCTAAATGAATATTTTATGTTCATTTCTCTATTTAATTAAATCCAATTTAATTAAACTATCCACATTCCTCTATTTAATTAAATAAATTGTTCAATTTATTTAAATTAAATTCACTATACCCATTTAATGAATAAATAATTTTATTCAATTAAATCCCCCTATCCACTTTTAATTAAATTCAAATTTAATTAAATAGTTATCCCAAATTGAATAAATCTAATTTATTTAATTTCTCCAAATTACAACCAAATTGAATTAAATCATTTAATTCAATTAAATCCTATTATCCCTCCATCCACTTGTAAAATCCCAAACCCCTTTCTAATCCCTTCTAGAATCTTCTAAACACTTCTAATTAACCTAACCCTCCTCTAAATTTTGTCACATCCCTAAGCAAAGGGAAGTCACTTCTCAAATGGCTTAAAGTCTTTGATAACCATTAAAGGTTTTCAACCTTCAACCACCAAAACCTTTAAAGTCTTTGAAAACCATTGAAGGCTTCCAACCTTCAACCACTTAATCCCTAAAGTCTCCAATAACCATTAATGGTTAATTCAAACCCTCCCACATGGTTAAAACATTTGTTTTGACTCAACCTCTATCCAACCCAAGGGTCTCATCAGGCCATTAATGCTTTGACCATGATTATCTCTTAATCATTTGCACAAAAGTTTATCCTTGGATTAACTCTTAATCTAGTGGGTAATCTTAACTTAGACTTGACCCATAGCCTTTAGATAACCATGAGGTCTTCTCAGGCCTTTAATGCCTCCAACCTCTTCTCTCAACCCAATCCTATGTTGACACTTGTCACCATTCCATTGGTGCCAATTGTGCACATGGATTCCCAACTTTCAAACTTAGCCCTTGATTAAACCTTTCAATCTTGACCATCCATTGCCCTGTTTATGCTATAAATAGAGCTCTCATTCCTCCATTCTCAAAAATCATCTTTCAAATTTGAAGCATTATACTTATGCTCAAATTCTTTCAAGCTTTCTCATTTCATATATGCTCATCATTTAGCCTCTTTTAGATCAGGAATTAGACTAAATATGCATGTTTAGTGTACTTTTTTTAATCATTTAGCTCAATCATAGACTAAATATACCATGTTAGGATAGTATTCATACTAATCTTGTCATCTTATCATCTAGTTTATTGCATTTTTAGCATCATACATAGCTTCATATCTATTTCATACCAAATTTAGCAAAAGCTTCTCTCATTCTCATATTTGCCATCCCTAAACCATTTTGCTCAATGATCTGAGAGCAAAAACATTGGTTTGAGGGGCATTGTGAGATAGAGAACCATGGGACCCTCCTTGGGAAGTTGAGTAACACTACGTTACTCTATAGCTTGCATCAAGAAGTCCTCTGTGTGTGTGTGGACTAGTTTATAACATAATTTTCACATATTAAGTTTTATCAGCCCACTTTTCTCGCATACATTTCTGGCGCCCACCGTGGGGCCCGACCCCAAATAACAAATTGATTTTTCAAATTAATAACTTTTGCAGGTCCATGGGAAATAGGAATCGACGCGTCGGTAACATTCCATAGCGCATCTACTCAACAGTCTAGCGCATCCAGCTAACTATTTAGCGCGTGGGCCCTATACTTTAGCGCTTGAAGGCATTTTCTTAGCGCATGACCAAACTAATAATTTCCTGTAGGTCTCGATGCGGGTAAAATTCAGAGTAGTGCATGCAGTAAAAATAATAGCGCATCCGATCACCAGTTCAGCGCTTATAGTCCATCATCCAGTGCGTGAACCTCAGAAGTTAGCGCATCATATTTCAAATTTTCCTGCAGAACTGAGCGCGAGAGAAAGACAAAATATAGAGCAGCGCTTCTAATTCACAGATTAGCACACCCAAACAACTGTATAGCGCAGAAGAGCATAATTTTAGTGCATCTGGCTTTTACTGTAGCGCATCACAGACAAAAACAAATAAAAATAAAATTTTTTGTAACCGAACTGAAATTTTAGACTTGTAGAAGTCCTCGAGATCACCTGACATTTTATCTTTGTTGTTTGCTTGCAGGATGCTAACGGTTTCTTGCAGGTAGAGCGGGGGATTTTATGTTAAAAATGATTTCTTTTGTTGACCTACAAATCAGAACTTTTGCTTTGTTGACCATTTCCTTTTTATAGATCAGACAATCTTTTCTTTTAAAAAGTTAAAAAGAACATCATGCTTGTTGGAGCAACATCTCCAAATAGAAGTTAGAAAATCATTGTCTTGAAAGCTAAAAAGAACTTTGTTTGCTTTGTCTCGAAAGTAGAAGGTATATGCTCTCCCCTTAACTGGGTGATAAAAAATCTAGACCACTCTTATAGCTTTATTTCATTCAAGCAATAAATCCTTTAGCAGACCTGCCTTCCCGAGGAGTTGCAATCAACTCTTAAAGCCGTTTATGGCCGGTGTGAAGGGAACGACCTAAGTGGGGAATGGCTTTGACGCCAAGAATTCCAACCCACTATAATCAAATGTGGAAAGTGATGAAAGTTCTTTTCAACGGTTGCGCGCAGTGATTAGCCTTCCCCCAGTATCCTTGAGATACGTAAAGCCTTTGTTCTAAAGGTTGGGAAGCCTCTTGAGGGAGTTTATCACTGACGGCCGAACAAGAAGCCTGATTAAGAACCATAGAATTAGAAACTTTGAACCGAGTGAGTAACCAAACATTTGTAACATCATAGTGCAAGGGTGGGGAAGAATCCACCCCCAAGATTACTCACCATATATCTCCCAAGATAACTACTCAACTGTGAAGCAATTCACTTTGGGTTAACTTCTGGCAAAAGGAAAAAAAATGGGTGCCCCCTAGGGGGTGACACGGCTGTTTGAGCTGACGGAGTATCGAGACTAGTGGGCTATGATGTTATTTATGACCTTTGAATAAAGAGTCTTTCTAAAGTGTATTACTTGTATCCAAACCTGTTAAAACATTGGGGATTTGAACACATCCTCGCAGAACATACACTTTTTGTTAGATTAGGCAAAATGGTTGTACTTTTTGTGCCATGCTTGCAGTTATTACTTCAGAAAATCATCCATCGCACTTGAAAATTTCTCAACAAAAATCAAAAACCTCAGGAAATCACCCAAATGGAAAAATCAGGGCAGTCTAGCGCATAAGAACAACATCTTAGCGCGTGGAAAAATTTTGTTAGCGCATCTAAACCTCACATTAGCGCGTGAAATTAAAATAGTAGCGTTTTATCCTCAGGCAAAAACAGTAATAATCCTTTAGCACATCCACAAAACAGTCTAGCGCATCACAGCAACCTTTTAGCGCGTGGGAGCCAAGAATAAGCGCATAAAACAAAATAGTTAGTGCTTCACAGGCCCAGTGTAGCGCATAACTTTTTCAAAAAAAAATTCAACAGCAAATGTCAACAGTTCTAACTTTAGCGCGTAGAAGAAATAGCTTAGCGCTTAGTAACCACATTTTAGCGCCTATACTCCAACAGTTAGGGCGTGTAAAGCCCAGTATAGCGCGTAGATTTTTCACCAGTTAAACAAAAATTTTCCAAAATCCAAACTTTAGCGCGTATCTAAGGGCAGATTAGCACGTGTGATCATTCCTTTAGCGCATCAGGTAAATTCAGTAGCGCATGTAAACTCTGTTTTAGCGCGTGATCCAAGGCCGAAAAACAGAGAGTCCAAAACTAAAAAATTTAGAAAATTTCAAAAACATTTTAGAAGAATTTTTTCATCAAAAATCGTCTTTTATCAAACTAGAGTGACAAAAACAAACTATTAAAAACTTTTCTCAAGCTAAATTTGTGTCAAACAAAGTTGTCTGAATCCTAAACAAATCGCACAATAGAGGATGTCTCTCCTATCATAATCCAGAAAATTTTCATCATCAGTGTCATCAAAATCCTTTACCATCTTACGGATTTCTATCTCAAAACACTTGTTTAAAATTCTCAAATCGTCAAATCCAGTTTCCAGATCGGGAAGCTTTTATCCATATCATTTGACACACTTTATCGTGAAGGGGCAGCCTTCACTCTGATAGAGTAAGATTTGAAATTTCCAAAACAAGAATCAACTGAATCCAAACCAATCAAAGGAAATCATTGATCACTCTTGCATGACTAATCCCCTTATTCTGAAAAGAAGGAACCTCTATCGTAACATCACGTTAAAGAAACGACAACCTAGTTTTTCCAAATTCATCAAGAGAAATAAGTTTTTATACATCAATCGTCAACTCTTCAAATCTCATCGGGTATTCCTTCATCACATCAAACGTTATATCCAAAACAAATCTAGCGAATTTGACAAAGAACCCTTGAAAACAAGAGCATACTGTCAAAAGTCTGCTTTTAATCAAACCATAAACTGTGGCGGAAAAATCAATCCAACATTCTTTCCCGACGAGTGCATCACATATAACACATCTCGACCAGAACCACCAACGCCCGAGCAACACATTGAGGAGGCTTTTGTCCCTTTCATCACTGAAAGCTTCTACTAAAATGCCTGTTACTCGCTCTCAACGAGACAAACAGAGCGAGACACCCGTTGAGTCTAGTATGAATTGAAGATTATCAAATCCTTTTGAAGTTCCACCCGTAGAAGAACCTGAAATTACTGAAGCCCTTCTTAGGGAATGTCAAGTAAATCCCGCCTTCCAAAAACTTGTCGAAAAGCTCTTGGAAAATGACAAGGAAAAATATCTTTTGATGCTCACAAGCAAGGGCGTTAAACTTCCTGAAGATTTCGACCCAAACATTTTTCAAACCGGATCTCGGCAATATGCATATCAAGAACAAAACAGAGAAGAAGAAACTCGCATACCTGAACAACATAACTTTGAACAACACATTCCAGAACAACGCATACCAAAAATGCGTATACCTGAGCTAGAAACACCAGAGCAACATATACCATTTACCACGCCTTTTCAGCTAAGAACCAATACAAGGCATTTCCTCGGCAAGACAATGCACTTTTGATTGCTCTTACTCAACAAATGCAAATCTTGCAAAGGCAAATACAGGATATGCAACAAGGGACAACAGTGCGGTACTCTTTAAACAAAATCTGTCCTTATCCATTTGACAGAAGCTTGAACATGGTGCCTTTTCCTCCAAACTCGGACATTCCCAAATTTGATAAATATGATGGGAAAAGTGATCCCCGAGATCATGTACGGGAATTTTGCACACTAAGCCTTGAATTCGCTCATGATGACACCTATTTGATGAGGTTATTCCCCAGAAGCTTGGGTGGGCAAACTATGGAATGGTTATCCAAAATTTTGCCACCTGTCAGATCATTTGATGAGTTGGTTAACAAATTCATCACCCACTATTCCTACAACATCCAACATGCCATAACCATGCTAGATGTTTGCAACACCAAACAAAAGAACAATGAAACATTCATGGCGTTCCTTCAACGTTGGCGATGCATGGTCTCCAGATATCCTCGAGATATTCCTAAAAAAGAGAAAATGGAAATCTTCAATGATAACTTGAATGGCGAAATGAGTTACAGACTAAAACTTCAATGCATACCATCTTTCGCTAAATTGATTGAAAATGGCATTCAAGTAGAGGAAGCATATGTCAAAAAGGGAACACTCAAATTCTACAAGGAACAAACTCATCAAACTACAATAACCAAAACAATGCCAACTTCGACAAATCTTGATTTTGGACTCGAAACAAAAATGAAGGCAACAACAAATCACATGATCCTAAATCAAAACAACCAGTGCTTGCATTATCTTGAAATCCTCATAACATGAAAAATCCTAAAAATGCTACTCCCAGTGATAACACATATGCGCAAAACACTGATCAAGGACAATTCAACACAAACAACACCAATGATAATCAAGGCAAAAACATGAATCCAGGACCTAACAACAATCCACGCAACAACATAAACAATTTCCAAAAGCGTATCTTCACACCACTGGGACAATCACTAGAATCTGCACTCAGAGAACTTTTGGCAAACAAGATTCTTTCCTTACCGCCGCTCAACAATTATGAACCCCCAATCAAACCACCTTGGTGGAATGATTCACACTATTGTGATTTCCATCGCAACAAGGGTCATAGAACAAATGAATGCATGAGATTGAAACACATAGTCCAGGACATGATTGATCGAGGTGACTTAATGGTTGATGGTCTCAAAACAAATGGTGATCACGGAGCCTTTAAAAATCCTCTCCCAAATTACAACAAGGATGGAGCATCCACTTCAGATGATACACGCGGAGCTCGTAGTAATCACATCTACAACAACACTATCAACCATATATCAGCCGAAGATCATCAAATAAATGTCATCACCATCCAAGATCAGCGTGATCATGAATCTGTCAATGTAACAACCCACACTCAGAAATATGTCTTGAAGGGACATACTACACCTACAACCGCCACACCAAAAATCCAATATGACTTGGTTAGCCAACTACGTAAGACTCCAGCTCAGATATCTATCCTAGAATTATTGAAACTATCACCCAAGCACAAAGATATATTGGAGCAAGCATTATTCGAAACAAATGTACCTCAAAATCTGGATACAGACAGATTTCAAGCCATGGTCGCCCATATGATAGGACCTCATAACCTCACCTTCTCCAAGCATGATAATACTTCCTTGAGTCATCCACATAATACTCCTCTCCATATTGAAGTCATTGTTTGCAAACACCGAGTCAAAAGAGTCCTAATAGATGGAGGAGCCGGTCTTAATATATGTACTTTAAAGCTTATCCGTGCATTAGGCTTCTCAGAAGAATCTATCGATCCTTGCAAAAAGATTACCATAAAAGCATATGATGATGAAGAGCGGTCCTCTAAAGGCACAATCATATTACCTATACAAGTAGGCCCAGTACAAAACGATACTATATGTCAGGTCTTAGATATTGATCTCACCTACAATATCTTATTAGGACGACCCTGGATACATTAAATGCAAGCAATACCTTCTACATATCACCAATGTGTCAAGTTTCCTTATGATGGACAAGAAATCTCCATATCAGCTGATCACAATCCATTTCAACATTGTAATGCAATGGGGGCAGCCCAGGACAGTTTGGTTCCTCATAATAGAGAAAAGCAGCAATCTTCAACGTTAGATCCACACACAGCAAAATCCAACTCCTTATGAGGAGACTTCAAGCAGAAAATGCAAATCAAAGATCAAGGTATAGGAGAATACACTTTGGAGCCTTTATGTTTGGCAAAATTGCCGACCTCACCTAGATCACATGGTTTGAATACTACATCAACACAACTGGCTACTCAGCCCATCACTAAATTTGATGGTACCTTCATCTAATTGGGTACTCTAGCACATGAATCAGAAGACAAAGATGTTCTTAGCTGGTTATACAAAGATGAAGAAGAAAATCATAGAGCAGCTGCCCTGGACATTGTTCTGCCAACACACATGTATGGAAAAGGCTACTTAATCATGCAGCAAATGGGATATGGCGGTAAGGGACCTATTGGCAAACGCAAAGAAGGAGTCACTGAACCTATAGATCTTCCTTCACAACCTAGTAGGAACAAAGCAAGATTGGGTTCTAAACTCACATTCCTATTGAAACGGCCGCCACACACCACTACAAAACCTCAATGGAAGGAAAAGAAGAAGTACAAAGAAGAACCCTGGCAGGAAGCACTTTTTGAATCAGCAGAAACAATCCGTAAGGCACGGGAACGTCAAGATCAGAAGTTACATCAGAAAAAACTTCTAAGTCATAAGAAGGCTCTATCTGTAGCAGTAGCTCATATTCAAACACCAATATCTCAAGAACAAATCAGGTCCTCTCCAGATACCGTTATTTCTCCCCGAGAAAGTACAGTCTATGAACAAATCTAGCAAGTAGAAGACGGATCTGATATAGAATCTACGAAAACCATCAAAATGGTATCCATCATCAAAGATTTGTTTTCACCATACAACACACCTGTTTACAGCACAGATAGAATCTGGGATGATGCCTATGAGACAGATTCCAATGAATATGAATGGGGTACCTACTCCAATGCTACTACTGATATCCTAGATGATACTGATTCTATATCCCTTTCTCAGGAAGAACATAACGCAGAAGATAGACCTCTTGAATTTGGACCGCAAAATATCTATGACGCCCAGGAAAGTGAACAGAAACATTATGAACAAGTCTATGTGGAAGATGATACCATCGAGGACCTCGACCAAATCTTAAATTTCTTTAAACCCAAAACCCAGCACGATGAAAACTCTATCCTAACACTTACGGTAGCCGAACTTGATCCACCCAACGATTCCTTAACCCTTGTCTTTTTTGACCTCATTGACTGGGAAGAACCTGAAACAAATGATATACCAATTTTCCCAGATGATGCATCTATTGTCCATTACCTATGTACCGTAAATCCGGAAACAGGCTCTACCAGTGAACAAAATAATGATATCTATCAATCAGAGAGTGCCAAGTCTCTCAGTCGCAAAAATGAACCAAATAAAGAATCTAATGCTGAAAACCAGTCAATGGCAGCTCTAGATCATAAAAACGTAAAAATAAAGGATACATTGGAGGGTGAAAACCTTTTTAAGGCACCTAACGATGGGAGACTTGACACTCTTCCTGAGCACTTTCATGAGCGATCGCCCATATTGATTGAGCCCACTCAATCAATCAACATTGGTACCACAGAAGTAGCCAGAAATATACACCTTGCAGAATCTCGAACAGAGGAAGAAAGATCGACATTCATCATCTTCTTTAAAAAATAGCAAATCAACTTTGCTTGGTCATATGCTGATATTCCCAGAGTGGATCCACACTTAATTATGCATCATCTGTCCATCTCTACAGGAGTTAAGCCAGTCAAGCAAAAGCTATGAAAGATGAATCCACAGGTGGCAGTCATGATCAAAACTGAACTAAAGAAATTATTAGACGTCGGATTCATCTGACCCATTGACTATGTAGAGTGGATATCCAATATCGTTCCAGTATCAAAACCGGATGGTAGTATCAGAATATGCACTGACTTCAGAGACATCAACAAAGCGTGTCCAAAAGATGACTTTCCTCTGCCAAGTATCGATATAATTGTAGATCTCACAGCAGGCCATGCAATGCTCTCACTAATGGATGGTTTCCCGGGCTATAACCAAATCAAGATAGCTCCTGAAGATCAAGATAAAACAACATTCACCTATCCTTGGGGGACGTACTGTTGGAATATTATGCCTTTCAGCTTAAAGAATGCAGGGGCCACTTATCAAAGAGCAATGACCACAATATTCCATGACATGATGCACACATTTATGGAAGATTATGTGGATGACTTACTAGCTAAATCCTTCACCAGATCAGAACATCTGGGCATCCTAACAAAGATTTTTGATCGATTGGAGAAATTCCAAGTCAGGCTTAACCCTAAGAAGTGTGTCTTCGGGGTTACATCAGGCAAGTTACTAGGCTACATAGTTTCAGCTAAGGGTATTGAAGTTGATCCAGCAAGGGTACAAGCCATTATGGAAATGCTAGCACCACAGAATATCAGTCAACTCAGATCTCTACAGGCACGACTTCAATCAATCAGGCGATTCATCGCTCAGCTAGCAGATAAAAGTCTACCTGTGCTATGCGCTAGACTCTATCTATGCGCTAAACATTACACCCAATGCGCTACCTAAGCCACCCCATGTGCTAGGCTCTTCTTACGTGCTAATCTACCCTTCCTAAGCGCTACCCTTTTAGCCCTATGCGCTAGGTTAGTTCTACGCGCTAAACCCCCTTCCCTATGAGAACCCCGACGACCCCTATGCGCTAGGTCAAACCTATGTGCTAACCTGTTAACGTGATGCGCTACCCAATACCTTACATGCGCTATTCTCCATACACGCGCTAACCTAAAAGTTTTATGCGCTAACCTATAGTTTTCGGATGCAACCCCTAAATTTAAAATTGATGCGCTACTTCACACTTCGTATGCGCTATAAAAGACCCTAGACGTGCTAAAACGAAACACCCGAACTTTGAAATTCGAAAAATGCCTAAAAACGACAAAACAAAAAATCCAAAAGGGGTCAAAAACATTGACTTACTGGTGGGCCACGCGCTACAGGTCTCCGGTACCTCCGAACGCGCTCAAAACGGTGTCTGTGATAGGGAATAGGCATTTTCTCTCCAGAGCCAATTCTCTTTCTTCAAAATCAACAAAGCACAAATGAACCTAAATCAAACCCTTTTCCCCTTTTATAGGAGGAAAATGAAATTAGGGTTAGCCGTGGGGACCTGTAATATGGTCGCGGTCTCCCCTATACCAAAACAGTTGTAACTTATCGGGAGATGAATCAATCTGCACACTTCTTACATGCACAAAATCATACACATCATACGAACTTCATCAAATTAAATCAAAAAATTTCAAAATTGATTCATCTCCCGAGGGGGCATCACACATCGAATCTGGGGCATCACACATCGAATCTGGGGCACGACTGACAAATCAAAAAAAAAGCAACACAAAAATTGCATTAGATCATAAATCATGATAAAGCATCATTTTCTTTGAATTAACATATGCACACACGTCACTTCAAAGAGGGGCAAAATGTAGACATATAAAAATGACCATATTCCTAAATGAATATTTTATGTTCATTTCTCTATTTAATTAAATCCAATTTAATTAAACTATCCACATTCCTCTATTTAATTAAATAAATTGTTCAATTTATTTAAATTAAATTCACTATACCCATTTAATGAATAAATCATTTTATTCAATTAAATCCCCCTATCCACTTTTAATTAAATTCAAATTTAATTAAATAGTTATCCCAAATTGAATAAATCTAATTTATTTAATTTCTCCAAATTACAACCAAATTGAATTAAATCATTTAATTCAATTAAATCCTATTATCCCTCCATCCACTTGTAAAATCCCAAACCCCTTTCTAATCCCTTCTAGAATCTTCTAAACACTTCTAATTAACCTAACCCTCCTCTAAATTTTGTCACATCCCTAAGCAAAGGGAAGTCACTTCTCAAATGGCTTAAAGTCTTTGATAACCATTAAAGGTTTTCAACCTTCAACCACCAAAACCTTTAAAGTCTTTGAAAACCATTGAAGGCTTCCAACCTTCAACCACTTAATCCCTGAAGTCTCCAATAACCATTAATGGTTAATTCAAACCCTCTCACATGGTTAAAACATTTGTTTTGACTCAACCTCTATCCAACCTAAGGGTCTCATCAAGCCATTAATGCTTTGACCATGATTATCTCTTAATCATTTGCACAAAGGTTTATCCTTGGATTAACTCTTAATCCAGTGGGTAATCTTAACTTAGACTTGACCCTTAGCCTTTAGATAACCATGAGGTCTTCTCAGGCCTTTAATTCCTCCAACCTCTTCTCTCAACCCAATCCTATGTTGACACTTGTCACCATTCCATTGGTGCCAATTGTGCACATGGATTCCCAACTTTCAAACTTAGCCCTTGATTAAACCTTTCAATGTTGACCATCCATTGCCCTGTTTATGCTATAAATAGAGCTCTCATTCCTCCATTCTCAACAATCATCTTTCAAATTTGAAGCATTATACTTATGCTCAAATTCTTTCAAGATTTCTCATTTCATACATGCTCATCATTTAGCCTCTTTCAGATCAGGAATTAGACAAAATATGCATGTTTAGTGTACTTTTTTTAATCATTTAGCTGAATCATAGACTAAATATACCATGTTAGGATAGTATTCATACTAATCTCATCATCTTATCATCTAGTTTATTACATTTTTAGCATCATACATAGCTTCATATCTATTTCATACCAAATTTAGCAAAAGCATCTCTTTTTCTCATATTTGCCATCCCTAAACCATTTTGCTCAATGATCTGAGAGCAAAAACATTGGTTTGAGGGACATTGTGAGATAGAGAACCATGGGACCCTCCTTGGGAAGCTGAGGAACACTACGTTACTCTATAGCTTGCATCAAGAAGTCCTGTGTGTGTGTGTGGACTAGTTTATAACATAATTTTCACATATTAAGTTTTATCAGCCCACTTTTCCCGCATACATTTTTGGTGCCCACCGTGGGGCTTGAACCCACGACCACTAAGGTATAATTGAACCAAGACGACCTGAGTGCGTATTGCGTAAACAGACAATATTTGATTATTTGTATGCGTGAAGTGGAATCAAGCCTTCAATGATATTGGACGTATCACGTCTCGAGGCATATATTCACATAGTACAAGTGATCGCCTCCCAGACAGAAGACTAAGAAAATATTGTAAATTCCCCATGATCTCTAGCTGTGAAGCATTTAGTGAGACAAGGAAGAGAATCCAATAATGCACAAAGTTCAAAATGCAAAACTAGTTAAGATTTTATGCTATAGTGCAACATTTAGTACTTCAGAAAATCATCCATCCTTGATATTTGTGTGAATTGTCTTTGTTTTGGTTTTTGCGATGAAGCGTAGTGTTGTTTGTTGGATGTCATGTTGTTGAGTTTTGCATCTAGTTTTGATGTCTTTGAGTGTTTGCAAGATTGATACGATTTACATGCCCCTAGTGGAGTGTGCCTCTTGATGTGAATATATACAGTGATTTCCAAGCCATGGTGTTTTAGTGGTAGGAGGATATTTATAGATAAATCAGGATAGTGACTACGCTAAGTATGTACTGAATGGATATTCGCTAAGTGTCGGGCGATGGCCGATAGTGTTTTATATGGACAACATGGTATGGAAATAGATAGAGGAGCCGTTCTTTCACAAGGGCGCTTGTTTACCAGGTTTTCACCCTTGGTTTTTATTGTACTTTGCTTTTTCTTGATTTTTTTTTTTTTTTTTGTTTGTTTTGGGCTTTTTCTGTGCACTAGGCTACTTTAAGTATAGTACCTTTTCAGATGGATGCTGTTAGTTGGTTCGTCGAGCACATCTCCTTTAGAATTTGTTAGCTGATTAGTACCTGATCCATAAACGGATATGATAACATAGGGACCCAACCAGTTAGGTTCAAATTTCCCTTTCTTTTCTCGATCTTGCTGATTTCTTGGATTTTCTTTAAGGACTAGGTCACCAACCTTGAAGTTGCGGGGAATGACCTTGTGATTATAGCTCCTGCACATGCGTTGCTGATATGCTTTGAGATGAGTATAAGCATGTTGGCGTCTTTCATCTAATAGCTCAAGTTCTTGTAGACGATTAACTCGATACTCTTCATCTGGGATTAAGCCTTTCAAAGAGACTCTGAGAGATGGGATCTCTACCTCCAGGGGTAAAATAGCCTCTGATCCATATACCAATGAGTATGGTGTTGCTCTTGTAGGTGTGCAGATGCTGGTCCTGTATGCCCAAAGTGCTGGATTGAGTTGTACATGCCAATCTTTGCCTACATCATTCACCGTTTTCTTGAGGATTTTCAGTATTGTCTTGTTAGATGCTTCCGCTTGTCCATTTCCCTGTGGGTAATATGGTGTAGAGAATCTATGTTGGATTTTGAATTTTTCACATAGTTCATGGACATCTTGATTTTTGAAGGGCCGTCCATTATCTGTGATGATTGAACTTGGAATACCATATCTGCAGATTAGATAATTTAGGATAAAAGAGGCAATTTGTTTCCTGGTTACTGTGGTCATGGGAACTGCTTCTATCCATTTGGTAAAGTATTCTGTTGCTGTTATAATGAACTTGTGTCCATTTGAAGATGACGGATGAATTTTGCCAACTAGGTCCAGTCCCCACTGGCAAAAGGGCCATGATGTTGTAAAGGGCTGCAGTTCCTGTGCTGGTGCATGTATTAGATTTCCATGGATTTGGCATTTAGGACATTTCTTGGAAAAATGATATGAATCTTTCTCCATTGTAGGCCAGTAGTATCCCATCCTTAGAAGCTTTTTAGCAAGAGTAGTGCCACTTGAATGTGTGCCACAAATACCTTCATGAAGCTCGTGTAAAGCCAAATCGAAATCATTACGATCAAGACAACGAAGAAGAGTACCATCGAGACCTCGATGATATAAAGTATCAGCGGTAAGGGTATAACCGGCAGCTTGTCAGATAAAGTTACATTTTTGGTTACGGGATTGGTCAATGGGTAAGATATTATGCTTGAGGTAGTCGTATATTGGTCCATATAACGGAGAATCTGAACCCGTCAAGGCATAGATAACATGGGATTCATAGTGGTCATAGGCAGGGGAGAACAGTTGTTCTACCAGGAACTCATAACGACTCTATTGTTCAGGAATTTGTAGTAACGAAGCGATTGTAGCCATTGCATCGGCTGCTTTGTTGTTCAACCTTGGTATTTGCTCGAAAGTGATGTGCACAAAATACTGTTTGAAGTCATCCACCATTCGTTTGTAGGGTAGTAGCTTGTCGTCCTTTGTTTGATAGTTGTTATTGATTTGATTAATGACCAGTTGTGAATTTCCATAGACTTTTAACTCTGTGATTTTCCATTCTATGGCCATTTTGATGTCGATGACCAATTCTTCATATTCAGCCACATTATTTGTGCATGGAAACATAAGCCTATATGATCTTGGCATAGTGTGTCCTTCAGGAGTGATGAATAGAATGTCGGCCCCTAAACCATGTTGAGTATAGGATCTGTCAAAGTATAGGGTCCATTGTTTAGTAGAAAGAGCAAGAACGTCACTGTCTAAAAATTTGATCTCCATGGTTTGTTTGCCTGGTAGCAGTGCTTCGGCCAACTGATCTGCAATTGCTTGTCATTTGATGGCTCGTCTTTCTGTGTATTGGATGTCGAATTCACTGAGAATCATGACCCATTTAGCCAATCGACCTGTAAGAGCTGCTTTGCTGAGTAGATATTTGAGAGGATCAATTTTCGCAACTAGCTTTATAGTGTGTGCTAGCATGTAATGTCGGAACTTCTGAGATGTAAAAACCATTGTTAGGCAAGCCTTTTCAATAAATGTATAGTTGAGCTCATAGCCATTCAATGTTCTACTGATGTAGTATATGGCGCGTTCCTTTCCTTGTTGATCTTCTTGTGCCAATAATGCCCCCAGTGAAATATCTGTTGTTGAGATATATAGAATAAGTGGCTTTCCGGCGACTAGTGGTACTAGAATTGGTGGATTCATCAGGTACTGTTTGATTTGATAAAAAGATTCTGCACACTTAGCCTCCCATTTGAATGGTACATTTTTGTGTAGCAAATGGTTAAATGGTAGACTTTTATCTGCTAGCTGAGCGATGAATCGCCTAATTGATTGAAGTCATCCCTGTAGAGATCTAAGTTGACTGATATTCTATGGTGGTGGCATTTCCATAATGGCTTGTACCTTTGCTGGATCAACTTCAATACCCTTAGCTGAGACTATGTAGCCTAGTAACTTGCCTAATGTAACCCCGAAGACACACTTCTTAGGGTTAAGCCTGACTTGGAATTTCTCCAATCGATCAAAAATCTTTGTTAGGATGCCCAGATGTTCTGATCTGGTGAAGGATTTAGCTAGTAAGTCATCCACATAATCTTCCATAAATGTGTGCATCATGTCATGGAATATTGTGGTCATTGCTCTTTGATAAGTGGCCCCTACATTATTTAAGCCAAAAGGCATAACATTCCAACAGTACATCCCCCAAGGACAGGTGAATGTTGTTTTATCTTGATCTTCAGGAGCTATCTTGATTTGGTTATAGCCTGGGAAACCATCCATTAGTGAGAGCATTACATGGCCTGCTGTGAGATCTACAATTATATCGATACTTGGCAAAGGAAAGTCATCTTTTGGACAAGCTTTGTTGACATCTCTGAAGTCAGTGCATATTCTAATACTACCATCCGGTTTTGATACTAGAACGATATTGGATATCCACTCTGCATAGTCAATGGGTCGGATGAATCCGACGTCTAATAATTTCTTTAGTTCAGTTTTGACCATGACTCCCACCTGTGGATTCATCTTTCGTAGCTTTTGCTTGACTGGCTTAACTCCTGTAGAGATGGACAGATGATGCATAATTAAGTGTGGATCCACTCCAGGCATATCAGCATATGACCAAGCAAAGTTGATTTGCTATTTTTTAAAGAAGATGATGAATGTCGATCTTTCTTCCTCTATCAAAGATTTTGCAAGGTGTATATTTCTGGCTGCTTTTGTGGTACCAATGTTGATTGATTGAGTGGGCTCAATCAATATGGGTGATCGCTCATGAAAGTGCTCAGGAAGAGTGTCAAGTCTCCCATCGTTAGGTGCCTTAAAAAGGTTTTCACCCTCCGATGCGTCCTTTATTTTTACATTTTTATGATCTGGAGCTGCCATTGACTGGTTTTCAGCCTTAGATTCTTTATTTGGTTCATTTTTGTGACTGAGAGACTTGGCACTCTTTGATTGATAGATATCATTATTTTGTTCACTGGTAGAGCCTATTTCCGGATTTACGGTACATAGGTAATGGACAATAGATGCATCATCTGGGAAAATTGGTATATCATTTGTTTCAGGTTCGTCCCAGTCGATGAGGTCAGGAAAGACAAGGGGTAAGGAATTGTTGGGTGGATCAAGTTTGGCTACCGTAAGTGTTAGGATAGAGTTTTCATCATGCTGGGTTTTGGGTTTAAAGAAATTTAAGATTTGGTCGAGGTCCTCGATGGTATCATCTTCCACATAGACTTGTTCATAATGTTTCTGTTCACTTTCCTGGGCGTCATAGATATTTTGCGGTCCAAATTCAAGAGGTCTATCTTTTGCATTATGTTCTTCCTGAGAAAGGGATATAGAATCAGTATCATCCAGGATATCAGTAGTAGCATTGGAGCAGGTACCGCATTCATATTCATTGGAATTTGTCTCATAGGCATCATCCCAGATTCTATCTATGCTGTAAACAGGTGTGTTGTATGGTGAAAACAAATCTTTGATGATGGATACCATTTTGATGGTTTTTGTAGATTCTGTATCAGATCCGTCTTCTACTTGCTGGATTTGTTCATAGACTGTACTTTCTCAGGGAGAAATAACGGTATCTAGAGAGGACCTGATTTGTTCTTGAGATATTGGTGTTTGAATATGAGCTACTACTGCAGATAGAGCCTTCTTATGACTTAGAAGTTTTTCCTGATGTAACTTCTGATCTTGACATTCCCGTGCCTTGCGGATTGTTTTTGCTGATTCGAAAAGTGCTTCCTGCCAGGGTTCTTCTTTGTACATCTTCTTTTCCTTCCATTGAGGTTTTGTAGTGGTGTGTGGCGGCCGTTTCAATAGGAATGTGAGTTTAGAACCCAATCCTACTTTGTTCCTACTAGGTTGTGAAGGAAGATCTATAGGTTCAGTGACTCCTTCTTTGCATTTGCCAATAGGTCCCTTACCACCATATCCCATTTGTTGCATGATTAAGTAGCCTTTTCCATACATGTGTGTTGGCAGAACAATGTCCAGGGCAGCTGCTTTATGATTTTCTTCTTCATCTTTGTATAACCAGCTAAGAACATCTTTGTCTTCTGATTCATGTGCTAGAGTACCCAATTGAATGAAGGTACCATCAAATTTAGTGATGGGCTGAGTAGCCAGTTGTGTTGATGTAGTAGGCAAACCATGTGATCTAGGTGAGGTCGGCAATTTTGCCAAACATAAAGGCTCCAAAGTGTATTCTCCTATACCTTGATCTTTGATTTGCATTTTCTGCTTGAAGTCTCCCCATAAGGAGTTGGATTTTGCTGTGTGTGGATCTAACGTTGAAGATTGCTTCTTTTCTCTATTACGAGGAACCAAACTATCTTGGGCTGCCCCCATTGCATTACAATGTTGAAATGGATTGTGATCAGCTGATATGGAGATTTCTTGTCCATCATAAGGAAACTTGACACATTGGTGATATGTAGAAGGTATTGCTTGCATTTCATGTATCCAGGGTCATCCTAATAAGATATTGTAGGTAAGATCATTATCTAAGACCTGACATATAGTATCCTTTTGTACTGGGCCTACTTGTATAGGTAATATCACTGTGCCTTTAGAGGACCGCTCTTCATCATCATATGGTTTTATGGTAATCTTTTTGCAAGGATCGATAGATTCTTCTGAGAAGCCTAATGCACGGATAAGCTTTAAAGTACATATATTAAGACCAGCTCCTCCATCTATTAGGACTCTTTTGACTTGGTGTTTGCAAACAATGACTTCAATATGGAGAGGAGTATTATGTGGATGACTCAAGGAAGTATTATCATGCTCGGAGAAGGTGAGGTTATGAGGTCTTGTCATATGGGCGACCATGGCTTGAAATCTGTCTGTATCCAGATTTTGAAGTACATTTGTTTCCAATAATGCTTGCTCCAATATATCTTTGTGCTTGGGTGATAGTTTCAATAATTCCAGGATAGATATCTAAGCTGGAGTCTTGTGTAGTTGGCTAACCAAGTCATATTGGATTTTTGGTGTGGCGGTTGTAGGTGTAGTATGTCCCTTCAAGACATATTTCTGAGTGTGGGTTGTTACATTGATAGATTCATGATCACGCTGATCTCGGATGGTGATGACATTTATTTGATGATCTTCAGCTGATATATGGTTGATAGTGTTGTTGTAGATGTGATTAATACGAGCTCCACATGTATCATCTAAAGTGGATGCTCCATCCTTGTTGTAATTTGGGAGAGGATTTTTAAAGGCTCCGTGATCACCATTTGTTTTGAGACCATCAACCGTTAAGTCACCTTGATCAATCATGTCCTGGACTATGTGTTTCAATCTCATGCATTCGTTTGTTCTATGACACTTGTTGCGATGGAAATCACAATAGTGTGAATCATTCCACCAAGGTGGTTTGATTGGGGGTTCATAATTGTTGAGCGGCGGTAAAGAAAGAATCTTGTTTGCCAAAAGTTCTCTGAATGCAAATTCTAGTGATTGTCCCAGTGGTGTGAAGATACACTTTTGGAAATTGTTTGTGTTGTTGCGTGGATTGTTGTTAGGTCCTGGATTCATGTTTTTGCCTTGATTATCGTTGGTGTTGTTTGTGTTGAATTGTCCTTGATCAGTGTTTTGCGCATATGTGTTATCACTGGGAGTAGCATTTTTAGGATTTTTCATGTTCTGAGGATTTCAAGATAATGCAAGCACTGGTTGTATTGATTTAGGATCATGTGATTCGTTGTTGCCTTCATTTTTGTTTCGAGTCCAAAATCGAGATTTGTCAAAGTTGGCGTTGTTTTGGTTATTGTACTTTGATGAGTTTGTTCCTTCCTTGTAGAATTTGAGTGTTCCCTTTTTGACACATGCTTCCTCTACTTGAATGCCATTTTCAATCAATTAAGGGAAAGATGGTATGCATTGAAGTTTTAGTTTGTAACTCATTTCGCCATTCGAGTTATCAATGAAGATTTCCATTTTCTCTTTTTCAGGAATATCTCGAGGATATCTGGAGACCATGCGTCGCCAACGTTGAAGGAATGCCATGAATGTTTCATTGTTATTTTGTTTGGTGTTGAAAACATCTAGCATGGTTATGGCATGTTGGATGTTGTAGGAATAGTGGGTGATGAATTTGTTAACCAACTCATCAAATGATCTGACAGGAGGTGAAATTTTGGATAACCATTCCATAGTTTGCCCACCCAAGCTTCTGGGGAATAACCTCATCAAATAGGTGTCATCATGAGCGAATTCAAGGATTAGTGTGCAAAATTCCCATACATGATCTCGGGGATCACTTTTCCCATCATATTTATCAAATTTGGGAACGTCCGAGTTTGGAGGAAAAGGCACCATGTTCAAGCTTCTTGCAAATGGATAAGGACAGATTTCGTTTAAAGAGTACCGCACTGTTGTCCCTTGTTGCATATCCTATATTTGCCTTTGCAAGATTTGCATTTGTTGAGTAAGAGCAATCAAAAGTGCATTGTCTTGCTGAGGAAATGCCTTGTATTGGTTCTTAGCTGAAAAGGTGTGGTAAATGGTATATGTTGCTCTGGTGTTTCTAGCTCAGGTATACACATTTCTGGTATGCGTTGTTCTGGAATGTGTTGTTCAAAGTTATGTTGTTCAGGTATGCGAGTTTCTTCTTCTTTGTTTTGTTCTTGATATGCATATTGCTGAGATCCGGTTTGAAAAATGTTTGGGTCGAAATCTTCAGGAAGTTTAACGCCCTTGCTTGTGAGCATCAACAGATATTTTTCCTTGTCATTTTCCATGAGCTTTTCGACAAGTTTTTAGATGGTGGGATTTAATTGACATTCCCTAAGAAGGGCTTCAGTAATTTCAGGTTCTTCTACGGGTTCAACTTCAAAAGGATTTGATAATCTTCGATTCATACTGGACTTAGTGGGTGTCTCGCTCTGTTTGTCTCGTTGAGAGCGAGTAACAGACATTTTAGTAGAAGCTTTCAGTGATGAAAGGGACAAAAGCCTCCTCAATGTGTTGCTCGGGTGTTGGTGGTTCTGGTCAAGATGTGTTATATGTGATGCACTTGTCAGGCAAGAATGCTGGATTGATTTTTCCGCCGCGGTTTATGGTTTGATTAAAAGTAGATTTTTGACAGTATGCTCTTGTTTTCAAGGGTTCTTTGTCAAATTCGCTAGATTTGTTTTGGATATAACGTTTGACGTGATGAAGGAATACCCGATGAGATTTGAAGAGTTGACGATTGATGTATAAAAACTTATTTCTCTTGATGAATTTGGAAAAACTAGGTGGTCGTTTCTTTAACATGATGTTACGATAAAGGTTCCTTCTTCTCAGAATAAGGGGATTAGTCATGCAAGAGTGATCAATGATTTCCTTTGATTAGTTTGGATTCAGTTGATTCTTGTTTTGGAAATTTCAAATCTTACTTTATCAGAGTGAAGGCTGCCCCTTCACGATAAAGTGTGTCAAATGATATGGATAAAAGCTTCCCGATCTGGAAACTGGATTTGACGATTTGAGAATTTTAAACAAGTGTTTTGAGATAGAAATCCGTAAGATGGTAAAGGATTTTGATGACACTGATGATGAAAATTTTCCGGATTATGATAGGAGAGACATCCTCTATTGTGCGATTTGTTTAGGATTCGGACAACTTTGTTTGACACAAATTTAGCTTAAGAAAAGTTTTTAATAGTTTGTTTTTGTCACTCTGGTTTGATAAAAGATGATTTTTGATGAAAAAATTCTTCTAAAATGTTTTTGAAATTTTCAAAAAATTTCAGTTTTGGACTCTCTGTTTTTCGACCTTGGATCACGCGCTAAAACAGAGTTTACATGCACTACTGAATTTACCCAATGCGCTAAAGGAATGATCACACGCGCTAATCTGCCCCTAGATACGCGCTAAAGTTTGGATTTTGGAAAATTTTTGTTTAACTGGTGAAAAATCTACCCTCTATACTGGGCTTTACATGCGCTAACTGTTAGAGTATAGGCACTAAAATGTGGTTACTAAGCGCTAAGCTGTTTCTTCTACGCGCTAAAGTTAGGACTGTTGAAATTTGCTGTTGAATTTTTTTTTGAAAAAGTTACGCGCTACACTAGGCCTGTGAAGCGCTAACTGTTTTATTTTATGCGCTTATTCTTGGCTCCCACGCGCTAAAAGGTTGCTGTGACGCGCTAGACTGTTTTGTGGATGTGCTAAAGGATTATTACTATTTTTGCCTGGGGATAAAATGCTACTGTTTTAATTTCACGTGCTAATGTGAGGGTTAGATGCGCTAACAAAAGTTTTCCACACGCTAAGATGTTGTTCTTATGCGCTAGACTGCCCTGATTTTTCCGTTTGGGTGATTTCTTGAGGTTTTTGATTTTTGTTGAGAAATTTTCAAGTGCGATGGATGATTTTCTGAAGTAATAACTGCAAGCATGGCACAAAAAGTACAACCATTTTGCCTAATCTAACAAAAAGTGTATGTTCTGCGAGGATGTGTTCAAATCCCCAATGTTTTAACAGGTTTGGATACAAGTAATACACTTCAGAAAGACTCTTTATTCAAAGGTCATAAATAACATCATAGCCCACTAGTCTCGATACTCCGTCAGCTCAAACAGCCATGTCACCACCTAGGGGGAACCCATTTTTTTGCCTTTTGCTAGAAGTTAACCCAAAGTGAATTGCTTCATAGTTGAGTAGTTATCTTGGGAGATATATGGTTAGTAATCTTGGGGGTGGATTCTTCCCCACTCTTGCACTATGATGTTACAAATGTTTGGTTACTGACTCGGTTCAAAGTTTCTAATTCTATGGTTCTTAATCAGGCTTTCTATTCGACCGTCAGTGATAAACTCCCTCAGGAGGCTTCCGAACCTTTAGAACAAAGGCTTTACGTATCTCAAGGATACTGGGGGAAGGCTAATCACTGCGTGCAACCGTTGAAAAGGACTTTCATCGCTTTCCACATTTGATTATAGTGGGTTGGAATTCTTGGTGTCAAAGTCGTTTCCCACTTAGTTCGTTCCCTTCACACCGGCCATAAACGGCTTTAAGAGTTGATTGCAACTCCTCGGGAAGGTAGGCCTACTAAAGGATTTATTGCTTGAATGAAATAAAGCTATAAGAGTGGTCTGGATTTTTGATCACCCAGTTAAGGGGAGAGCATATACCTTCCACTTTTAAGACAAAGCAAACAAAGTTCTTTTTAGCTTTCAAGACAATGATTTTCTAACTTCTATTTGGAGATGTTGCTCCAACAAGCATGATGTTCTTTTTAACTTTTAAAAAGAAAAGATTGTCTGATCTATAAAAAGGAAATGGTCAACAAAGCAAAATTTCCGATTTTTAGGTCAACAAAAGAAATCATTTTTAACATAAAATCCCCCGCTCTACCTGCAAGAAACCGTTAGCATCCTACAAGCAAACAACAAAGATAAAATGTCAGGTGATCTAGAGGACTTCTACAAGTCTAAAATTTCAGTTTGGTTACAAAAGTTTTATTTTTTTTTATTTTTGTCTGTGATGCGCTACAGAATGGACTATACATGCTACAATAAAAGCCAGATGCGCTAAAATTATGCTCCTCTGCACTATACGGTTGTTTGGGTGTGCTAATCTATGAATTAGAAGCGCTGCTCTGTGTTTTGTCTTTCTCCTGCGCTCAGTTCTGCAGGAAAATTTGAAATATGATGCGCTAACTTCTAAGGTTCACGCGCTGGATGATGGACTATAAGCACTGAACTGGTGATCGGATGCGCTATTATTTTTACTGCATGCGCTACTCTAAGTTTTACCCGCGTTGAGACCTACAGGAAATTATTAGTTTGGTCATGCGCTAAGAAAATGCCTTCAAGCGCTAAAGTATAGGGCCCACGCGCTAAACAGTGAGCTGGATGCACTAGACTGTTGAGCAGATGCGCTATGGAATGTTACCGACGTGTCGATTCCTGTTTTCTGCGGACCTGCAAAAGTTATTAATTTGAAAAACCGATTTGTTATTTGGGGTCGGGCCCCACGGTGAGCGCCAGAAATGTATGCGGGAAAAGTGGGCTGATAAAACTTAATATGTGAAAATTATGTTATAAACTAGTCCACACACACACATAGGACTTCTTGATGCAAGCTATAGAGTAACGTAGTGTTACTCAGCTTCCCAAGGAGGGTCCCATGGTTCTCTATCTCACAATGTCCCTCAAACCAATGTTTTTGCTCTCAGATCATTGAGCAAAATGGTTTAGGGATGGCAAATATGAGAACGAGAGATGCTCCCAAAACAATTAGTTGCATATCATTTTACAATTAGTTGCATACACATCATTCCATACCATTTAATATCATTTACATATCACGATACATTTAGCAGCACAAATAAAACATACATCTCATTTTCAAGATCCATCTCACAGCATATAAAAGCATACCTCCTGCATCATACATCTTACATCATCTATTTAAACATTACATCATCACATAAAATAAATGCATCCATATCAACACATCACATGATCAAAAATGGTGCCGTATATATATATATATATATATATATATATATATATATATATATATATATATATATATATATATATATATATATATATATATATATATATATATATATATATATATATCTCAAAACTGATCAAAATGTACAAAATGTGTCCAAACACTGTGTCCAGTACAACAAATAACAAACTGCTCAAAAATACAACAGAGACCCTGTCCCTCAAGTATGACTATCTCCTAATGGAGATGGTCTCGCTCCAGCTGCACCCACCCCTGGATCTTCAGGAGGGTCCTGTCTCGCTCCAGATACACTAGCCCTTGGATCTCCAGGAGGGTCCTGTCTCACCGGCCCTGTCACACCTCGGCTCTCAGATCGTGTCCTAGTAGTTCGAGATCGACTCGATCTCGACTGTGCAAAGCTCTCCACTCGCCGATCTCTGGGTACTCCAGCCTCATAATGCCGTCTATAATACTCTACCTCCTGCACTCTCCGTGTCAGCTCTCTAAGGGTGTCTCTCAATGGACCACCCACCGCTACTCTCTGCACACTCGCCAATGCCTCCTCCGCTCATCCTCGCCGCTCTATCTCCGTATCTCTCTTAGTGGTCAACTAAGAAATCTGCTGCTGATAGATCAAAATCTATGCCTGCAGCTGCTGCACGGTAATCTACAAGGTCCGGATCTGTGCATCCTCCACATGACCTAGCATTCAAACCCGTAACGGTACCTGTGCTGGAGGAACCCCTTCCACTCGCCTTGTCCTCGGTACTAGAGGTGGGAGTATATCTACTCTTCTCTTCTGTGCTAGTCTACTCATCTCCTCCTCACCCCCACTGCAGCCAGCACCTCCGTCACTCTCTTCTCTCTCCCGGCTCTGATAGCCAATCCTCCTCTCCCCCTTTCAATCCTCCCCTGCCGTACCGCTCTCTCCACACCTCTACCTCCCCACCTCCCTCTGGCTCCTCTCCCTCCTCCATCCTCCTTGTCATCTCCATCATCTCCCCCATCTCCCTCCTCCCCATCCGAGTCAAACATTGGCCTCATCTCCTCTGGATCTGAGATCCTTGCCACTGCCCGCACAGCAAACAAACGGGCGAACTCATCTGTCATACCTACGTCCTGAATCTCTGGGGCATAGTCCCAGATCTACCCAGCCAACCCCACAAACTCCTCAATCACCACTGCACTATCAATAGTCGGCCCCCAATCAGCCACATCCTGCTGCCTCCGTGCATACAAGAATGCTCCCTGAGGAATCCCCTGCTGGCACCCAAACTGTCGCAAAACTCGGGTCACCACAAACTGCTCAATGACGAACGGGGTCCTCCCAATCAGATACCGTGTCATAAATACAAAGGGAATCTCCAGCCCATCCTCCACCCATACCTCGCAACCTGTATACGGCCTCCAGGTGACCGTATCTATATCATCAAAAACCCTCCTCCAATGCTCTAGTTTTCCCAGCTTACACTGGACAATTAGACCTCTGTATCCGTAGGCATAGGCTACACCTACGGGCCTATCTCTATCTGCTAGTGGCCTCGCTACTGGAATGTGCTCCCAGCACCATACCTGTAATAGGGTCACTCCCGCTGACAAGCTACCATAACCAAGGTATACTACCTCGTGTAAGCTCTTGTATAAGTGAGCCAGCATCGCTAACCCCCATGCAAACCTCCTGCCCTGTGTAACCATCTCCTCCAAAACCAGTCCCCATCCCACCGAGAATCCCTTTGACCTACGATCAGGACAAAGGAATCCCCCAATAAATCCTGCCAGTACCAATGGCAGCAGTGCATAACCCAAATCCAAAAACTCCTGCCAAGGGATCTCGTAACCACAAACTGTCTCATCCTAGAAAATCTGGCGCAGTGCCTCTGTGCCACCCTCCTCTGACTGCTCATAGGGAAGTAGTGCCCCTACTACAGGAATCCGCAAAATCTGGTAGCAATCCTCCGGTGTCACTGTCATCTCTCCAGTGGCAAAATGAAAGGTGTTCGTGTCTCTATGCCACCTCTCTGCCAACGCTGTCAAAAGCCCCCGGTTCACAGTGAACCGAGGCATATCCAGAAGAGAGGTCAATCCACATCTCTCTATAATATCCAAGTCTGCCTGTGACAATCGTGGTATCAATGTCCACGGTCTCGGGAATCTCTCCCTTGACTGTACAACACCCAATCGCTCCTGTCAACAAACAAAACAAATCCAATATCAGTTTCCATATCAACACATAGATATCAAAATCAAACTTACATCAACAACATGAAACAATTTGCTCATCTACATCAAGTTCAAAAACCTATCATTTCATATCAACTTGTAAAACAACTCAAGTTCTCAAAAACCATATCAAAACTTGTAAAACAACTCAAGTACCAAAATCACATAAACTTGTAAAACAACTCAAGTTTCCCACCCATATCAGCTTGTAACACAACTCAAGTTTCCAACCCATATCGGCTTGTAACACAACTCAGGCTTTCACATACATTGAACTTGAAACAGAACACGCAACTACATCATTTTTGATCAAAACAATAGATTGATATCTATATATAACTTGAAAACTCGCAAATCAAAACAAGTTATACAAACACTCATATTGGGTAAATTCATCAAAATGCGACAGGCAGACAAAACAAATTTTCAACTCGGGCAAAACTGCAAAATTTTTTGGATGCGCTAAAACAAATCTTCAATGCGCTACATTACCCCCATGCGCTAGGTTGTCTCTCCTATGTGCTAATCTACCTATGCCATGCGCTAGACTCTGTCTACGCGCTAAACTTTACACCCAATGCGCTACCTAACCCACCCCATGCGCTAGGCTCTGCTTACGCGCTAATCTACCCTTCCTAAGCGCTACCCTTTTAGCCCTATGCGCTAGGTTAGTCCTACGTGCTAAACCCCCTTCCCTATGCGAACCCCGGTGACCCCTATGCGCTAGGTCAAACCTATGCACTAACCTGTTGACGTGACGCGCTACCCAATACCTTACATGCACTATTCTCCATACACCCGCTAACCTAAAAGTTTTATGCGCTAACCTACAGTTTTCGGACGCAACCCTTAAATTTAAAATTGATGCGCTACTTCACACTTCGTATGGGCTATAACAGACCCTAGACGCGCTAAAACGAAACACCGGAACTTTGAAATTCAAAAAATGCCTAAAAACGACAAAACAAAAAATCCAAAAGGGGTCAAAAACGTTGACTTACTGGTGGGCCACGCGCTACAGGTCTCCCGAACGCACTCAAAATGGTCTGTGATAGGGAATAGGCATTTTCTCTTCAGAGCCAATTCTCTTTCTTCAAACTCAACAAAGCACAAATGAACCTAAATCAAGCCCTTTTCCCCTTTTATAGGAGGAAAATGAAATTAGGATTAGCCGTGGGGACCTGTAATATGGTCGCGGTCTCCCCTATACCAAAACAGTTGTAACTTATCGAGAGATGAATCAATCTGCACACTTCTTACATGCACAAAATCATACACATCATACGAACTTCATCAAATTAAATAAAAAAATTTCAAAATTGATTCATCTCCCGAGGGGGCATCACACATCGAATCTGGAGCACGACTGACAAATCAAAAAAAATGCGACACAAAAATTGCATTAGATCATAAATCATGATAAAGCATCATTTTCTTTGAAATAACATGTGCACACACGTCACTTCAAAGAGGGGCAAAATGTAGACGTATAAAATGACCATATTCCTAAATGAATATTTTATGTTCATTTCTCTATTTAATTAAATCCAATTTAATTAAACTATCCACATTCCTCTATTTAATTAAATAAATTGTTCAATTTATTTAAATTAAATTCACTATACCCATTTAATGAATAAATCATTTTATTCAATTAAATCCCCCTATCCACTTTTAATTAAATTCAAATTTAAGTAAATAGTTATCCCAAATTGAATAAATCTAATTTATTTAATTTCTCCAAATTACAACCAAATTGAATTAAATCATTTAATTCAATTAAATCCTATTATCCCTCCATCCACTTGTAAAATCCCAAACCCCTTTCTAATCCCTTCTAGAATCTTCTAAACACTTCTAATTAACCTAACCCTCCTCTAAATTTTGTCACATCCCTAAGCAAAGGGAAGTCACTTCTCAAATGGCTTAAAGTCTTTGATAACCATTAAAGGTTTTCAACCTTCAACCACCAAAACCTTTAAAGTCTTTGAAAACCATTGAAGGCTTCCAACCTTCAACCACTTAATCCCTAAAGTCTCCAATAACCATTAATGGTTAATTCAAACCGTCCCACATGGTTAGAATATTTGTTTTGACTCAACCTCTATCCAACCTAAGGGTCTCATCAAGCCATTAATGCTTTGACCATGATTATCTCTTAATCATTTGCACAAAGGTTTATCCTTGGATTAACTCTTAATCCAGTGGGTAATCTTAACTTAGACTTGACCCTTAGCCTTTAGATAACCATGAGGTCTTCTCAGGCCTTTAATGCCTCCAACCTCTTCTCTCAACCCAATCCTATGTTGACACTTGTCACCATTCCATTGGTGCCAATTGTGCACATGGATTCCCAACTTTCAAACTTAGCCCTTGATTAAACCTTTCAATCTTGACCATCCATTGCCCTGTTTATGCTATAAATAGAGCTCTCATTCCTCCATTCTCAACAATCATCTTTCAAATTTGAAGCATTATAATTATGCTCAAATTCTTTCAAGCTTTCTCATTTCATATATGCTCATCATTTAGCCTCTTTTAGATCAGGAATTAGACTAAATATGCATGTTTAGTGTACTTTTTTTTATCATTTAGCTGAATCATAGACTAAATATACCATGTTAGGATAGTATTCATACTAATCTCATCATCTTATCATCTAGTTTATTGCATTTTTAGCATCATACATAGCTTCATATCTATTTCATACCAAATTTAGCAAAAGTATCTCTCGTTCTCATATTTGCCATCCCTAAACCATTTTGCTCAATGATCTGAGAGCAAAAACATTGGTTTGAGGGACATTGTGAGATAGAGAACCATGAGACCCTCCTTGGGAAGCTGAGTAACACTACGTTACTCTATAGCTTGCATCAAGAAGTCCTGTGTGTGTGTGTGGACTAGTTTATAACATAATTTTCACATATTAAGTTTTATCAGCCCACTTTTCCTGCATACAACTTAAATAACCAAAATATCATGATTGGTAACTTTGTAAGACAAATTGTTGTTAGCATTACCTTTTGTGTAGCCAAGCTTCAAAATATATTTATCCAATCTAGCATACCAACCTCTAGGAGCTTGTTTCAATCCATATAAAGCTTTCCTTAACCTGCAAACCATATCCTTATTATCTATCAAAGAAAATCGATCAGGTTGTTCAATGTAAACTTCCTCCTAAAGATCTCCATTCAAAAATGCACATTTTACATCCATTTTATAAACTTTATAGTTCTTATGAGTTGCAAATGCAAGAAATAGTTCAACTGCCTCAATTCTGGCTACCGGTGCAAAGCTTTCATTATAATCAATTCCTTCTTTCTGTGAATAACCTTTACAAACTAATCTTTCTTTTTTCCTAATTACTTCTCCATCTTCATAAAGTTTATTCCTAAATACCCATTTAGTTCCAATTACATTTTTGTCTTTAGGCTAGGGAACTAATGTCCAAGTGTTGTTCTTTTCAATTTGTTCTATTTCATCTTCCATTACTTTTATCCAGTTTTCATCCTTACATGCTTCAATAACAGACGCTAGTTCAACTTGAGAAATTAAGCATACCTCTTTATTTCCCAGTCTTCCTCTAGTCATAACACCTTGATTCTTGTTTCCAATTATTTGATTCTTTGAATGATTCAATCTTACATACCTAGATTTATTCTGATATACATTCACAGGATCATGTTCTTCAATCACTGTTGAGTTTTTTGATGATGTCGGTGTGACTAGGTCTTCACTCTGTACCAGTGCTATCTGTGTCAATTCATTTATAATCATTTCAACTATCAGTTCTATAGATCTTGAATCTCCTCTAAAGTGTTCATCTATCTTCACATTAGTACTCTCAATGATTTTCTGCAACCTTTTATTATAACATCTATATGCCTTGCTTTTAGATGAATAACTAGGAAATATTCCTTCATCACTTCTAATATCAGACTTGCCAATATACTCATCTCTTCTAATATAACATTTTCTTTCAAATATTTTGAAATACTTAAGAGCAGAAATATGACCAAACCATAGTTTATAAGGGGGCTTATCGGTTTCACTTTTGATGTGAATTCTATTGAAAGTATAAACCATTGTATTCACTTCTTCTCTCCAATACACATGAGGTGGATTTTATTCCATTAACATGGTTCTTGCTGCATCCAGAATAGTTTTGTTTTTCCTTTCCACAACTCCATTTTGTTGGGGTGTCTGGGGTGCTAATAGTTGTCTTTTGATTCCATTCACTTCATAGAATGCATTAAATTCTCTAGATGTAAATCCTCCTCCTTGATCTGATCTCAAACATTTGATTTTCTTGTCAGTTTCATTCTCTACCATTCCCTTGAATATCTTGAATCTTCCAAAAGCTTCTGATTTCTCCTTGAGAAAAGTAACCCAACACATTCTAGAATAATCATCAATTATTAGCATAAAGTATCTATCTCCTTGTAGACTTCTTGTTCTTGCTGGACCACACAAATCAATATGAATTAAATCATGAACACTATTGGATTTTTTAGTAATGCTCTTAATTGTTGTTCTAACTTACTTTCCCATTTGACATTCCTTACATACCAGATTATGAGGTTTCACAATATTAGGTAAATCCCTTACTGCCTTAGTTGAACTGATCTTTACAATGCAATCAAAATTCACATGACAAAATCTTTTATGCCATAACCAACTTTCATCAATAGGTGCAATCCACCATGTCTTATCACTAGTAATTAAGTGAAAGATATTACTTTTAGTTTGATTACCGGTTGAAATCTCCAATCCAGTTCTGTTTATGATTTTGCATTTCCCATTCTTGAATTGTAATTGAAATCCTTTTTCTACTAATTGGCCAACACTCAAAAGATTATGCTTTAAAACTTCTACATAATAAACATTGTCAGTATTATGCTTACCATCCAAAGATATAGTGCCTCTTCCTTTGATTAAACAAGCTTTATCATCTCCAAACATTACTAGACCTCCATGAATTTCTTGAAAAGATAAGAATTTTCTTTTATCACTAGCCATATGATGTGAGCATCTAGAATCTATAATCGATTCATACTTTTATTCAATTTTTGTTGCCAATGCCTTCTCTACCAGTTTGATAATAGGTGTTGGTTGATCTTCTTTTATTGCAACAAAAGCCCATCCCCTATCTGTTGGATCTTCATTTGAATCATCTGTAACACCTTCATCTGCATAGTAACATGACTTATCTTTTTTTTTCTTAAATCTATATCTCTGATATTTAGGGTTAGGTTTAAATTTTCTTTTTGCTTCCTTCCTTAGTCTTGCATGTCTATCAGGACATCTAGAAGCCATATGACCAACTTTATTATAGTTAAAAAATTTGAAAGGTGCTTTACCTTCATACTTACTTCCTACGAGACCTTTAGGCATTTTCCTTGCAAATAGTGCTTCAAGCTCTTCATTTTCTCTCCTCATATTTTCAAGTTCTTTTGCATAAAGTGCTTTTCAATCAGTTTTGTCAGATGATGATGCTTTAAAAGATAAATCAGTCTTTATGGTAGCAACGGGACCAAATTCTTCAAGCTCAAATGCTGAAAGTTTTCCAACCAAAGTATCTCTAGAAACTGAATTATTAGGAATTGTTCTCATTTCATTAATAGCAATCACTTTCATTTTGTAAGCTGGTGGCAATGCTCTTAAGACTTTAGACACAATTTCATCTTCACTTAAGGATCCTCCACAACATTGTATTCCTAAAACAATTTCATTAACTCATTCCATAAATGCAGAAATTCTTTCATCTTCTTCCATTTTTAAATTTTCATACCTAACCCGGTAACATTCTAATTTTGCAATCTTGATAGTGGTATCTCCTTCATTTAGTGTTTCGAGTTTATCCTAAATAGATTTAGTAGTAGATTAGTCTGATAATCCCATGATTTGCTGATCTAATAATGCACTCAGAAGTACTTCTCTTGCTTTGAAATCATTGTCCATGTCCTTAGCCAATGTTGGTGGATGAGGTTGATTCAGAATAGGAGCAACATAGCCATTCTTTGTAACATCCCATATATCTCTTTCAATGTAGTTCAGATGTGTTTCCATTCTGATCTTCCATATGCCATAATTGGTTCCGTCAAGCTTCCGACTGTCCTTCCTGAAAATATTTGTTTCCATAGGATCTCCTCAAACTGTTAGGCTTCTAGAAAAAGAGGACATAGCTCTAATACCAATTTTTAGGTCCCGGGAAGGACAACTGAGAGGGGGGGTGAATTAGTTGTGAACTAGCTGTCAATAAATTGTAATCCAAATTCAAATTATTCCAACTTAAACTTAATGCCAGTAAACCAAACTTAAGTGTCGGTAAAACAAATTAACAGTTATAGTTGTACTGGTTTAACTTAATGCATAAAACAGAAAGAGAAACAACATCCACAATACATGACACATATATTTTGACATGGAAAGCTGGTAAGGGAAAAACCATGGTGGGAAACCTTACCCAGAATCAGATGATACTACTGTAGATAGTATGTGTATACAAATGGGGTCTACACATGCAAAAAGGCCAACTGCCTAGAGCTCAGTACTCAATCACAAAATAAGAGTAACACTGACTACACAATTGGATGGTTAAATCCAATGATATTGTATTGCTCAAAATAGAATCTCCAATGCTGGATTCAGTACCGGTTAAGCTCTAAACATGAGTATCAAAACACCTTCATAACCTTCCTTCAACCTTCATATAATGTTTGCATGATTCACACAAGGATCTGCTTATTTTTTCTCTTCAATATTCGAACACACTCATACCATATCTCTATTAGGATCTTCAATAAGATCTTAAAATAATTTATACAAAACCTAAGACAAAATGTATAGGTTGGCTCACTAAAGATATTACAATTAAATCAATTACAAATAAGTCTTGATGTGATACAACATGTTGACTCAATACATTTACCACAATATCCAATCAATAAACAATCTCCATAAAGTTGTGTGCTGATCTGGAGTACTGGTCCATAACCTAGACCTATCTGTCAGTAAAGGCAAATCTATCAACTCGATTAGACCAATAAGAAAAACACCAAATGTAAACTTCCAATCCAAGTCTTCGACATAACCAAATAATCTCCAAGATATCATCGCTGTCGGTGAACCATATAAGTTGATGGTGAACACATACTGGTGACTGTGCATAAGCCACTAACCATACCAGTGAACATAATGTAAACCTCCAAGAAGATAAGTGTTGAAATAAATGACAAAACCAATGCAACACATGATGAATTCATCCATAATACCAACAAGTTCATCTAAAGCATCTTGGAGATGAGTACTAGAAGATTACAAAGAATGTCTACAATGTTCCATAGAATGGACTGGTTACTACTCCTCAAATCAAGGATGTTGAACATAACATAAGAGCTAAGGAAGTATTGTTGAGTGCCTTGACCAATTTAGAGATGACTAATGTGATGGGTTTGAAGACTTCACATGAGATCTAGAAGAAGTTAGAGACCTTGTATGAAGGAGATGCTCAAGTTAAAGTAGCTAAGTTGCAGAGTTTGAAAGGGAAGTATGAAGCATTAAAGATGGGAGAAGATGAAAACATAACATCCTTTATGGATAAGGTGAATGAGCTTGTCATGAACATCAGATGTGCCCGTGGAACTCTTGGAAAATATGAGATTGTTACTAAATTGTTGAGATCATTGCCCTTTGCTTACAAGCATAAAGTAGTTGCTATTGATGAAATCCGGAGTGTGATGTTGGGCAAAGATATTGTTCTGGTGATGTTTCGGTGGAGTTTGATGGTGTTAGATGCATAGAGATTACTTAGGGGTTGTCATTGATGGCAACTTATCTCAAAAATCCTATCCGGTATATGGAGATTGAGATTATCAGAAGTCTTGAGTAAGTTTGGTCATTCATGAGCATAGGTCTGGTTAGTGGAGCAAAGTTTATGAATCTAGTGAGCATTATTCATTTTCGGTGATGCAGTTTTGGTTCAGGTGATTCGAATAGTTTATTAGATGTGTGAGGTAGCTTATCAAGCAATTTTTGCCTCTGGTGTTGATTCTAGAACAAGTTTCTTAGTCCGGTATCCAACATTCCTAGTAGAACAGAGTTATTCTCATGTTTAATAGTGTAGCGTATGGTATGGATTATTGAGGTGATTCTAATGGATGTTGTTGAGTTTGAAGTGATTGAGCTGACCTTTGGGAAGATTTTGATTACATGTTTTAGGTCCAGTATAAGGATTTGAAAATAATTGAGCCGACATGAGTCTACACATTTCATATTTTGTTGTTTTGAGAAGCCGACTAGTTGGAGATCTATTTTGGCGATGTGGGTATATAAGATCTATTTGGATGATCATTTTTAGTGATGGTATGTATGTGAGATAGAGTTTGGAAGTGATTGGGCATAGTTTCACATTCACATCTTGTGTTTTCATGATCTAGTACATGTAGAATAGTAGAACATAGTAGTTTCTCAGAGCAGTGCTAGCGGATCAGTCAGAGCCTAACCAAAATTATATTTTGGCATAGATAGATGTTATTTTTTAGTTTAGTTATCATTGTAATCATTTTTTAATAGCCTATAAGGTAGTGAGCCTTCCTCCATGGTTGTAGCCCTATTTTGTAATTGACCAGTTAGCTCTAGGTAGTGTGCCTGAATGCAAGTGCATTCCAACTTTTGTAATATTATTTTACTACTGAACATAGTACAATAATATTGTGGGTACTCAATCCCACTATGGTTTTTCCCTTTCCAAGTTTCCACGTAAAAATCTTAGTGTTATGATTTTGTGGTTGTTCATTTCATGTTTCTACACTTTGATTACTTTCTCATCCATGTAGTGGTTTAAGAATCAGCTAGATAAGTTTGTGAATTATAAAACACTGATTCATCCCCCCCTCTCAGTGTTCATTGATTCCAACATTTGGTATCGGAGCTTTGTGCCTTGGAAGAAGCCTAACAACTTGAGGAAGATCCCTAAGATTGAATCAATGGACTTCGGTTTGCAGAGACAACTTAGTGTGGCACTTGAAGACTTTGATGCAACGATGAAAGAAAAGAGTAGCCTAAAAAGAAATTTGAATGCAGTTGAAGAATTTATTAAGACATTGAAAGATCAATCAAACACTTCAAGAGAAAAAAGAAAGGAGCTGATGGATAAGATGCAAGAGAAAGAAGAGTAAAGTGTTGACAATCAAGTTCTATAGGATAAGATATATGAATGTGAGATGTTGGCTAGCGAGAATGTAGTTTTGAAGAATGAGATGCAATCGATTGTCATGAAGTTGACTAAGGATATTGAAGACCAGAAGAAGAATGAAGAAACCCTAACCCAATCATTGAAGGATAGATTTGATGAATGTTGCAGATTGACATATGATAATGATCAGTTAAAGCTTGAATTGGTGCAAGTAAATAATAATCGACAAGAACTTGAAAGACAAAACATAATTCTAAGAGATGAGCTAACTAATGCTAATGAATACAAAGAAAAGTTCAAAGCAAGTTTATCCTGGCTGGATGAGATGACGGAAAGTCAGAGACATGGAAAAGACATGCAAGGACTTGGATTTGAGAAAGGAGAATCCTCCAGCTCTGGTCAAAGCAAACATTAGCAAAAGAATAAGAAACCTCTGGTAAGATAGCCTAGTGCCTAAAAATGTAATGGTAAATACTATTCTTGTGGTAAATTTTGTCATATGGAGAATGAATGCAGAAGTAGGATGAATAATGAGATGATTAATAATATGAACAATGGTCCTACCTTTACTGGTCAATGTTTCATAAGCAACAACTTTGGTCATAAGTCAAACATGTGCAGAAAAGTGATAAATAACTCTCAGAATAAGAGATGTTATGCTTGTGGGATATTTGGACATGTATATAACCAATGTAGGATGAGACCAAATCAAGTGAACTTTAGGCCAATGCAGAGGAATTTTGTTTGTCAGGCATGTAACAAAGTAGGTTATATTGCAAGATATTGCAGAAGCAAGAATGCACTGGTGAACAAGAATAAATAAAATGAAAAAGGAAAACCTAAGGTGGATGAAATCAGAGATCAACATAAGAAGATGTTGGTGAAAAAGGAAGATTCAAATGTGTAAAATGGCTCCATACCTGAATCCGGTGATGGAACCTCATCCGGTAACTAGGGCATTTTTTCCTTAGGGGCCAGATTATCATGTAGATCCTTAAAACTCCCTTGTGGAGATCTGTAACTAGTTCCGGGAGGTTGCAGAAGATCTAGAGCAAGTATGCAAATGATATCCAGAAGGTTTGTGATAGTTTGGTAATCTAGTGATTGAAATGATGAAAAATAATGTAACCGAAAACCTTTAACGTTGAGCATTTATTACAACTCAAAGCTAGGTTAAAAAGGGCATTGTAGTCATTCATTTTTCACACTGCGAACAAAGAGAAAGAGAAAAAGTGCAAGGCGAATAAGTTTGAGCTGAGATAATCGATCTTGAAGCAATCATTCAGAGATTTCTTGTGTCCAGTAGAGATTGAAAGAGGTATTTATCCGATTGTGAGAAATCTTTTCATACCCTAGATTAGACATGGCATCTGCATCTAGCATTATGATCCCTTTGGTTGTGGAAATTTCTAAGAGAGCCCAGCCTGTATTCAAGAGACATCCTTTTAAATCCATTGAAGATGATCTAGAAGGTGCATTTTTTTCAGTCTTGTATAGTGTGCTTCATAGTGGAGATATTAGGGCTTATATCCACTGCAACCTCGAAGAACTAGGTAATTCTGATATGTTAAAAATCTACAACAAGCATTTATCAGATAGTTTGGAAAATCTAAAGCTTAAATTTAAGGTACTTTAGGATAATGGTTTTGTAAAGTTTATCCACTTTATGGTACTCAATGAAGTAGAATGGGTCCAGTATGGTAGGAGTAGATTCCATGATGATTTTAATGGCTAGATCATCCCTACAAGGTAACCAAACAAGCTATTGAAGTAGTTACCTATTTAAAAGAAGCCAGTGAAGTCACTGGATTAAGGAAGATAGAAAATAAAACATTGGAAAAGATTACAGGATCTCAGTTTGACACTCGGTCAATGACAATCAATGATATTATTGAGCATGATGTCAAATTTTCCTCGATGGTGATTAAATACAAAGTATATCAATCGAGCAGGATGAATTATGATAAACCAATGGTAATGCAAATCAAGGATCCTTAATTGTGTGTTTAGCTCTCTATTTCATGGACAAGATCCCTGTAATTGGTAAAGTCCAATGGGATTATGATAAACAAGTGGTAATGCAAATCAAGGATTGTTGGGTTTAGGTGATAATGTCATGCAACAATTAGCTTAATGGGGATATTTTAAAACCTTTCAAGCCACTATGAAAAGCAACGAGAGAATTCTCAAAGAGATAGTGGAAAGGTATGAACATGGAGGTAGTTGAGCCAAGAACTATCTGGATCATGCCCATGGGGTATAAGGTGGATGCAGTCATGCTTGATGCATATGCTCAAAACCTATTGAGTCAATTGGTGGATCAGAAAGAAGAAATTTTTGGACCTTTTAGGTAGAAGGACCTAGACCTACACAAGAAGTTCACTGGGCTTGGAAGGAAAAGGAAAGTGAGAAAGGAGGTTGAGGAACTTGCTGAGCAAATGGGCATAACCAGAGAAGTAGTGCAGAGAGCTAGAGATAAAAACATACTGAAGGAGGAAGATGTGGTGAAGCCACAAGCTAAATAGGCTCCTCCCAAGTAGTCCAAGGCTAAGCCAAGCAAGTCTGCACCTACCTCTGGTGTGCAAATGTCAATATCTCCACCCAATACTCAATCAACATCAACTGGTGGAGTTGAAAAGAGGGAGAAGGAGAAATCTGCAAGGAAATATGTTGCAGCAAAAGAGGAAACTGAGTCTGATGACGAAGTTAGAGAGGTGAAGAAAACTACCACTTTTGCTAGAGTTGTCATAAAACCAGTATCTAGTGCTACTCCATCTACAAAGAAAGCTAAAATATAAGGACAACCATCTGACAAGATAAGGGAACACAAGAAGAAATTAGAGATAGATGAAGCTCTTAAGTCGAGTATGATAGAAGGTTCTTATAATATTATACCCCCATTGTACTAGATTATAGATACAATAGTTAATGAAGAAAATTTATCAAACCTTTTGGTAAATTATGAGAATTCTATTGAGAAAGTTTGGAGAGATATAGAAGAGGCAATTGTACATTACATGAATTCTTTTATTAAAGCATTGAATGAATTATCATCCCTAATTCTAAAAGAGTTGTATGATATCTTGGATGCCCAGAGAAACACAACTAGTATAGAAGATGAAAATTTGAAATAAATTACATTAGTTAAGCTGTGTCCTAAAATAACAAGAGAAGAGATTCCTAATATTTTTGGACTTACAAAGGAAACCTTCTGAAGCAAGCATAGAGTAAATAGAATAATGTTCGGGAGGGTTGATGAAGTAGTAAAAGATACTGAGGGTATTCTAAGGAGAATTTTGAAAGAAAATAACTATCAAGTTATTCCAAAGAAGGATTAATCCCAACCAGAAGGGAGGTTAGCCAAGGATACTTCTCCTTTAGTGATTCATGTACAAACATAAGTTTCTTAGGATCAACCATCTATACAAATTGATCTGGCTGAACAAGAAGCTACAAATGCTACTACTAATAATCAAGCAGTTGATAACTCTAGTGAAGCTATGCAGGATCCTCTAGAGATATAAATTATTGCTGAGATGATAACTAAGGAGTTAGGTGATGCAAGAATGGGTGATGGAGATGGTAAGAATGGTGAAAAGGATGAAGAGAAGACTAAGGAAGCTCTGGTAACCATCACAAAAGCCATTGTTCCTGACAAAGGAAAATAGATTATAGTTGAGGATGATTTTTCTCATGGTTTGGTAGAATTGAGTACCCTGTCCCATCTTCAAGCACTAAAATTGGCCACCCTCACGCAGATCAAGGAAAGTGAGGACTTACTCAAGTCCACATCAAAAGAGAGAGAGGTGATATCTTTGGCGACTGCAGTTTTTGAGAGAGTTTTGCCCAATCTAAAGTAGATTTCCAATGACTCGCCCTTTGGTAAGCTTAAGGATATGTTAAATAGAGTAGAACCAAATTTTATATCATTAGAGAAAGTAGTGGACATAAAGGTGTTGAATAAATTCAATGAGATGAGGCTCCAAACATTTTTTAAAACAATTGAGGCTGATAGGGAAGTTTTGAAATCCACGTTGAAGAGTGTAGGAGATGCTTTGGATGAAGACAACAAAATATTCAAGTCATGTCTCTTTTTGCCTAATTTTTCTACAGACACTGACAAGAAGATAAGAGATCTTGAAGGGCTATTAGCCGGTATAGCACAATCATTTGCCCCGCATTTAGTTTTTCCCAGTAGCCTTGAAGCCCAAATAATGGATCTCACTGATAAATTGAAGGGCCTAAATAAGGAAAAGGATGAGATGATGATGAGAGTGGGAGAATTGAGAAGCTTAATCACTCTCTGAATGGACACTTTACTTCATGCTCAGTAGGATGCAATAACTACTTTGGGTAAAAATATTTTGGTTGATCTTAAGGGTGTGGAAGTTCATGCATACATGTTCAGTGCCTTAATAAATGTTTTGGATTGTTTCTTGAGAGGATGGAATGAGTACTTGAGATCCTTGAAGGTGACTTATGCAGATATATTCAAATTCGTATAAATTATTGCATACATTCTTTTGTACATAAGTTTTGGTAGATCCCTACCTTTTCCATTGATGTCAAAGGGAGGGAGAGAGAGAGAGAGAGAGAGAGAGAGAGAGAGAGAGAGAGAGAGAGAGAGGTGAAAAATGGTGCATATTGCTCGAGGAGCTAGTTGAGTGTACAAAATTTCATATTTTTCGGATTGATTGCAGTTTTGGAGTATTGGACACTTGTCATTTTTCACAATTTTGCCATCAATGCCAAAGGGGGAGATTGTTGGCCAAAGACATTGTTTCAGTGATGTTCTAGTGGAGATTGATGGTGTTAGATGCATAGATATTACTTAGGGGTTGTCATTGATGGCAACTCAACCCAGACATCCTATCCGGTATATGGAGATTGATGTTACCGGAAGTCTTGAGTAAGTTTTCTCATTCCTGAGCACAGGTCTGGTTGGTGGAACACAATGTATAAATCTGGTGAGAATTATTCAATTTTCGGTGATGCAGTGATTGGAATAGTTTATTAGCTATGTGAGGTAGCTTATCAAGTAGTTTACTCCTCTGGTGTTTATTCTAGATCAATTTTCTTAGTCCAGTATCCGGTATTGCTAGTAGAACAAAGTTATTCTCATGTTTAATAGTGTAGCGTGTGGTCTAGATTATTGAGGTGATTCCGATGGACATTGCTAAGTTTGAGGTGATTGGGTGGACCTTTGGGAAGATTTTGATTACATCTTTTAGGTCCAGTATAAGGATTTCAAAATAATTGAGTGGACATGAGTCTACACGTTTCATATTTTGTTGTTTTGAGATTTGGTTGTGGAATAGGAGGATGTGTCATGTTAATTTTAATTGCACCATAAGGATATGTTCTACTCAAACCATTAGAGATTTTCCAAATAATGTGAAGCCATCTAATCTTGTATGTAAGAAATGTTAGTTGGGAAAGCAAACAAGAACTACATTCAAGAGTAAGTTGTATTTATCTAGTGGATTGTTAGATCTAGTGCATACTAACTTATGTGGTCTCACTAGAGTGAGAAGCATGCAGGGTGACAAATATTTCATGTTGTTGATTGATGACTATTCTAGGATGATGTGGGTTCCCTTTCTAAGGGAGAAATTAGAACCATTGGAGAAATTCAAGATATTCAAAGATAGAGTGGAGACTAAGATAGGGTTGAAGCTAAAGTGCTCGAGATCTGATAGAGGAGGAGAATTTACATCAGGAGAGTTTGATACATTCTGTGAGAGTAATGGAATTAGAAGATAGTTATCTTCTCCTAGAACCCCTCATAAAAATGGAGTTGTTGAAAGGAAGAATAGAACCATTTTGGATGTTGCTGGGACTATGCTGATAGAAGGAAATGTCACACAAAAGTTTTGTAGAGAAGTTGTTAGCATTTTTGTTTATACATTCAACTAAGTGCATATTAAAGGTGATTCTGGTAAGACTCATTATAAGCTATGGTTTGGTCATGTTCCTATTGTTGGCTTTTTGGATAATTGATGAATAATAAGATGATGCAAGTGATGTAGTTGAAGATGGATGACTGAACTGATAAAGGATAGAAGACTGATATTTTCTTATTAGATGACTTGATTAGTTATTTGTCTTGCCATTGATGGCAACTGATGTCAAATTATGATTACTTATTTTCCTGATTTTTTGTTTTGTCATCTAAGTGACTTGGTTTACTGGAAGACAAGGTTTACCGACAAAGAACCAAAGCTTGTGAATTAGGACTTTGATCGGTAAAGAAGAGATGTTTTGGTTGAATTGGACAATCAGTGATTATTGGTGTTTTGCAGTTTGGAATGTGAGCTTGTATCATGGAAAGGAGTATCTAACCGGAACCAAAACTTGGGATGACTACTGGAAGGCTTGTTTCAAATTTTCTAATGAAGTTTTGCAAGGGTTTTAGTAGGGTTTAAGGATTGGTGAAGAAATATTCAAACCGGTAATGATTTTTTTTATGAAGGTGATCGAGGACGAGTCTACATGAAGGTGGTAACACGACACAACCCGCATGAAATGTTTGATTGCTTTATTGACATGATTCAAGGAATAATTTACTGGCAAAAAATGAAACACGTAGTAGAGTGTTTTGAGGTTTTGACTTTGGTACAGATTGGATTTTTGTGATAGGTTTCGATCAACCAACGGTTGATATTGCATTGTAATTTGATGTAATCATTTGTATATTGATCTAAGATGATCTCTTATGATTTTTATTGTAATTTCATGATGTAATTAGGGTTTAGTGGCCAACCTAGTTGAGATGGCTATTTAGGATGGAACAATTGATGTTTATTGTGTCGATGGTCTTAAGAGAATGTGTTGAGTCATCCAAGAGTAGTGTGAGATCTACCTGAGAGTTGCAGTGTGTTGAGCATAATTGGGTCTGATCTAGCAAGCTGAGAAGTGCAAGTAATGGATCACTTTTTCACTATTATTCCCTAACAGTTGCAATAGGTTAAATTCCTTAATTGGGAAGGTCCTAACATGCCTTAAGCATTTAAGTCCCCTAATAGGTCAACTCTCAAAAAGAGTGGTAAATTCTCTCATGAGGTTCATCCTAATAAATCATCAAGCTCCTAAGTGGGCTTCTAGGCAAATCCCTTAACCAGGTGACTCCTAACAGTGTCTGCTCCTAATAGTGCATATTGTAAGCTCCTAACAGGGCATACTTCGAAAGAGTAAAAATATTTGTGGCTACCAACTCCCACCATGGTTTTCCCCTATTTGGGTTTCCAGTTCAGAAACCTATGGTGTTCATGTGTGGAATGATTTTCATGTGATGTTATTGTTTATGTTATATTTCATGCACTATTTCTTATTACACTAGTTATGATGTTTTATCAGAGGTTTATCAAAGGTTACCAATACTGATAAGAGTTGGTAGAGAAAGTGTTTGATCTCATAGATGAGGATAATGAGTTGGTAAATGATCAAATTTATATGACTGCTTAAGTGGTGAAAGAATTGATAGATGTGGTAAATGATTTGATTAATGGGTTAGAAAATCTGATAAAGTGGTTGTTAGATCTGATAAAAGAAGATGAGATATTTGATAAATGATTTTAGATCTGATATAAGTTTGATTTTGGCTTAATCTTATAAATTGGTATTAATACTAATTCACCCCCCCTATTAGTATTAAGTGGATCCTCATATGATTAACAATTGGTATCAGAGATTTGGTTCTTTGTCTGCAGAAATTCTAACCGCTTGAGGGAAAGATTCTGAATAAGTCAAGATGATGAAGAAAGAGGGTCCTAAGTTCAAAAAGGATAACTACAAGATCTTGAAAGACAGAATGAAGATCTACATCAGAGGTCTTGGTGTGAAATATCGGAAGCACGTTCAAATAAAATATGTTGCTCCTACTATTACTCCCTTGACACCAGATTAACTCAAAGAGTAGCATGATAACATGTAAGCCTTAGAATCTATTGTTAGTACTTTATTTGATTTAGAATATATTAATGTTCAAGGATTGCAAACTGTGGGAGAGGTTTGGAAAAAGTTAGATATAATCTATGGAGGAGATGAGCATGTTCAAAGAGCCAAAGAAGAAAGCTCGATGACATGAGAATGCTTGAAGGAGAAAATATTGCACAGTATGGTCAGAGTATCAAAGAAGTTGTTGGTGGCATAAAGAGTTCTGGAGGTAAAATGGATGATGATGCAATAGTAAGTAAAATTCTTAGAACTCTTCAACCTTAGTATGCTATAAGAGTATTTCCAATCGAATAACTTAGATCTATTTCAAAGGATAAGGTAATTGTTGATTCATTGATTGGTAAGCTTACAACTTTTGAGTTAAATAGTTTCGACAATAGAGTGACAAAATCTATTGAATCTACCTTTAAAGCTTCTGTTACCAGTTCATTTGATAGAAAAGGAAAAGATATATGTCAAAATCATGAGTGGAGGTCAAGTCCTGGAAGTAATCGGGGAAATGAAGACAATGAAGATCAAGTGAAAGGAACTTGAGGCACTATTAGCAAAAATATTTCCAAGAGGCACCGGTAAGTATAAAGGAAAGCTACCTTTGAAGTGTTTCTCTTGTAGTAAAATTGATCATATTGCTACTAACTGCCCTTAAATTGATAAGAAAGAGAAGTTTAGGAGATTCAAAGGAAAGGGCAAGAAACATTATTATGTTGCAGTAGATGAAGGTGTGATCAATGAAGAGTTTGAAGATGAAGATGACAATGAGGAAATTGTATTTGTAGCCATGAAGGAGGAACTGACAGATGAAAAGGCACTGGTATCTCATATGGATAATAGTGATGAATGGATTATAGATAGTGACTGCTCACACCATAGGACCAGAGATAAAATTAAGTTCATAACTCTTGATAAATTTGATGGTAGTGTTGTTAGATTTGGGAATAACTCTCCCTGCATGGTGAAAGGTAAACGCTTAATTTCTCTAAATGGGAAGAGTAATGCTAATGATGTATTGTGGGTTGATGGTCTAAATCATAATCTTTTAAGTGTTGGTTAGCTCAATGATAAAGGTTATTTTCTTGAGTTTAAAAGTGGAATCTGCAGAATTCTTGGAGTAATGGTGAACAAATTGCTACTGGGAAGCAAACTAGAGGTAATTTATTCCATTTGAATAATAATATTAATAATTGTCTGGTTGCAAGAATTAAAGATAGTTGGTTGTGGCATAAAAGATGTTGTCATGTTAATTTTGATAATTTTGTTAAAGTAAGTAAGTCAAGTGTTGTAAGAGGATTGCCACAAATTCTCAAACTGGATAATGTGATATGAAAATATTGTCAAATCCATAAGATGACCTCTATTTATTTCAAGAGCAAAAATTGTACTTCTAAGAATATTTTAGATTTGGTACATACTGATCTCTGTGGCCCTATGAGAACAAATATTATTACGGTGATAGGTATTTCATGATTTTCACTGATGACTATTCTAAAATAATGTGGGTGAAATTTTTGAAGGAGAAATCAAAAGCACTTTGTAGCTTTAAATCATTTAAAGCTCTGGTTGAGAATGAAACCGGTAAAAACCTGCAGTGTTTAAGATCAGACCAAGGAGGTGAATTCACATTTAATGAATTTGTTAAGTATTGTGATGAATAGGGTATCAAGAGATAGATGTTTGCTCTGAGGACACCACAACAAAATGGTATAGATGAAAGGATGAACAAAATGGTATACTAGAAAGGATGAATAGAACAATAATTGATGCTTCTAGAACCATGTTATTACAGGGTGATGTATCCGAAATGTTTTGAAGAGAAGTGGTCAGTACTATTGTATACACTTTAAACTGGCTACTAGTGAACAAAGGTAACAATAAGATACCCTATGAGCTATGGTATGGAAAAAATCCTTGTGTAAGTTATTTCAAAAATTTTGGGAGTCAATGTTTTATTAAGAGAGATAACTACACTGAGAAATTTGATGCAAAATCTGATGAAAGAATTTTTCTTTGTTACTCTTCTAAGAGAGGCATTTAAATGTTACAATAAGAGAACTAAGAAAATTGTTGAAAAAGCTAATGAAAAAGTTGATGATCTATCTGATAAGTCTAAAGGTACAAGTAGATCAGAACCTGAAAAGGATGATAATGAGGAAAAACTTGTGATCATTGAACTGAAGGCACAAAATAATGAAGAACTAGAAAATGCAAAATTAGATTCTCAACCGGTAAACGATGACAGTGATGAAGAAAATGAAGTGCCTAATGCAGAAGATGTAGAACCGACATAGGCAATACCTAGATATGTTAGATTGAACCATTCATAAGAGCAGATAATTGGTGATAATAATGCAAGTGTGCAAACCAAGAGAAAAATTTGAGAGAACTCATGTTTGATTTCTACAATAAAACCCAAGATAGTTAAGGAAGCACTAAAGGATGATGATTGGGTGAATGCAATGAATGAAGAGGGTAAAAGTACAAAGCTGTGTCACACTTTTATAAAGGAAATGGTCAATGCTGATTCAAATTTTTAAAGTAAATCAATAGAAACTAAAATATATGTTTTGAGTTTTAAAATGATGTAAACTAATAAAAAAATTATTCTTTTGTCTATTTTATGTTTGTAGTTTTAACAAAATTTTAAAAAATTATTTGAATGTTTTTTTTTATAAAGTAAACACTATAATTTAGTTGCTGATAAAATGTTGAAATTGAAGTTACACAAGCCACCACACTTTAATTAGTAAATTTTTACTTTTTTTTCATCAATTTTTTTTTGTGTATATTGATAACTTGAAACTTTAGTGCATATACATTTTTTTTTACTATGCACTGAAATATAAGTCTTTCCAATCCCCACCAACTTTTTTCTTAATTATTTATCCAAATTAGAAAAGAATTATATCATCTTGACATAGATTCCTTTCTTACTGCATCATTTTTTTAATATATTTTTTAAATAAATTTTAGTATTTTTCCTTCAAAAGATAATCAACCTTATATTTTAGTGTTGATGACCTACTTGCAATAAAAATAAAATATTAAATATAAAAAAATTTAAAATATTAAAAGATATATATTTTGGAAAATTCACTTATAGATCTATAAAAGGGTATTTTTTCATTTCAAAAAAAATATTATTTATAAGAGTAACGTTGAGTTTTTTTATTTTTTATTTTTTTTCTCAATTAGACCCAAAGTGGTATAAAATATACATTTGGTGGACACTTCCAATTGGAAAAATTGTGATCCATATATAACTTAGCTATAATGAATCTATATAGACCATATGTTTAATTAAAGTTAATTTTTAGTTAGAACTAGTTAAATTCACTTGCGTTGATAAGTTAGCCTAAAACATGACACAATTTTGTTCTTTTACCCAAGAATTAGATCAAATTGAGAAGAATCAGACATGGTCACTTGTTCCTAGACTGAAGGATAAGAATGTAATTGGAACAAAATGGGTCTTTAGGAATAAATTGGATGAAGAAGGAAAATTTGTAAGAAACGAGGCAAGGTTATTCTGCAAAGGGTATGCTCAAGAAGAAGGTGAGGATTATGGTGAAATATTTGTACCGGTTGCTAGATTAGGAGTAAGGATGCTGCTGGCATTTTTTGCATGTAAGGGATTCAAAGTTTATCAAATGGATGTCAAATCAGCCTTTCTGAATGGAATTATAGAAGAACAAGTATACATTGAACAACCAAATGGGTTTTCCTTGACTAATGATAAGGACATGGTGTGTAAATTGTATAGTGCCTTGTATGGTCTAAAGCAAGTGCCAAGAGCATGGTATGAGAGATTACATGCACATTTGATCAAAATTGGATTCCAACATACTAGTGAGGACAACAACATTTATTTGAAGACTGATGGAGACAAGATGTTGATAGGAGAAGTGTTTGTAGATGACATAAGTTTTGGTGGAAATGATCATATGTGTATGGATTTCGCTGATATAATAAAAAAGGAATTTGAAATGTCTCTAATCGGTGAAATAAAGTTCTTTATTGTCCTATAGGTCCAACAATTGGATGGTGGTATTTTTATTTTTTAGACCAAGTATATCAAAGAGGTTCTAAAGACTTTTTGTATGGCAAACTGCAAACCGGTAGGAACATCGATGGTAACAAGCTACAAGTTATCAGAGCAAGATGATTCCCTTGTTGTTAGTATACACATATATGATTGGCAAGCTACACTATGTTGTTCATAGAAGAACAGACATTGCTCATGCTATTGGATTAGTGGCTAGATTTCAAAAAGAGCCTAAGGAGAGTCACATGGTGGCTATGAAGAGAATTTTTTCACTATCTCAAAGGCATAGTAGACTATGGCTTATGGTACCCCTATAAAGGAGATTTTACTTTGGATGTCTTTACTAATGTTGATTGGGTAGGTTATGTGGATGATTAGAAAAGAACAACCGACAGAGCTTTTCTACTTGGTGGAAGATTAGTGGAATGGACAAGAAAGATACAAACATGTGTTTCTCAATCTATAGATGAAGTAGAGTATGTAGTTGTATCTATGAATTGCATGTACGCAATATGGATGAGACATGTGCTAGAAGGATTGAAGATAGATATGTTTGAATCAGTGACTATCTATTGTGATAATACAAGTGCAATAAACATTTCTAAGAATCCTATACTTCATGCTAGAACCAAGAACATTGAATTGAAATATCATTTACTAAGGGAAAGAGTTCAAGAAAAACAGGTGAAAATGGAATATGTGATGAGTAAAGATCAATTAGCTGATATCATTACTAATCCCTTACCGAAAGCCACCTTTGAGTTTCTTAGAGGTAAACTAGGGGTTAGACCCCTACACCAAAAGAATTAGAATGATGGAGATGCATCAAACTTGTGGATGGATTTTATGTTTATCTTTCACTAAGAATTGATGAAGGTGTAGGATACTCCATTGGGGGAGGAAGTCTGATGTAAATCTTTGATTTAATACTCTGATATAATTTTTCTGATTTGATTAGCAGAGATGATTGAAGAGGCAGCAACAAAATTGAAGACAAGTGATGCATTTACACCTTTAGCATTGTTGTCAAAGGGGGAGAAGAAAAGAAATCAGATTTGGGAGAAGTTGTAGATTTTGGCATTGCATGAAGATTGCATTAAAGAAGTATAGTGTTGTCATTGATGTCAATAGCAACCGGTAATGAAGCAGTAAAGAAACCAGTAATGAAGTAGTGAAGATCAACCGATAACCCTATCCTATTGAGAAGCAAAACCCTAACCGATGAAGCTTGGTGATTGGTTGTGATGATTTATTACCGAATGATGATCAGTGATGAGGATGCCACAAAAGAATGTTGCACGTGATGAGTTTCGAAAAGGTTTTGGTGCGTAAAGATAATTATTTATCTTGGGAATGATCAAATTCATAGTATTAACTGACAAATGCGTGATGTGTTACAACTTTCAAAATGCGATGATCCAAGCGTGGTTGTAGATGCCTAGAAGAATGTAAAGTTGATTGCATGTAATCTAATAGTCAAGATTGAACTGATGTGTTTGTAATCTCTATGATAATTTTAGGGTTTGTGTTGTGTTACCAACCTAATGTATTTGTTCATAAGGTCGATGGACTGATTCAATGAATGGTTGGAAAATTTGATTAAGTATGAAAGTAATTGTTGCTGAACTAGGAGGTGTGTTTGTAGAATGATGTGAAGGCAAATAGGAGCAGGAAAGGATCTAATTCAGCAAGGAAGTGTTATTTCCAGATCGGTCAAAGAACCTTTTGTTCTCTAACCATTACAATAGTTTGAAATCCCCTCATAGGGTAAGCGCTAACAGGCTTGTTGTTGAGATCCTCTAACCAAGTGATCCATTAGCTTGGATTTGAAATCCTCCATTGAGGTTAAATTTAACAGGGTATTTGTAGTCAATCCCTTAACCGAGTTGTCCTTAACCAGATCTATTCCTAACATCACATTCTTGTATAAGCTTCTAACCAGGCTTGGCTCCTAATAGGATGAACTTTAGAAGAGTTCAAAAATACTTATGGGTATTCATCCCCACCATGGTTTTTCCCATTTGGGTTTCCACGTGAAAAATCATTGTGTCAAGTGGTGAATGATTTTGTGTATGTGTTTTTGGTATGGTTGATGTGAATGATTGGTAAATTTGCATAGATATCTTTAAATGATTGGAAATGATCTAAAATATGTTATTATTGGTATTAGTGAAGTTGTTTAAGGTTTGGTCAATGGATATTTAAGTTTTAGATCTGTTGGATTATATCACTAAAGTATTAGGTGAACCAGTAAGGTTTAATAGTGCAACTACAGATTTGCTAAAGTGACTAAACCGGTAAAACTTTGTGAGTTGATTCTAAGTTGAAAATAAGTTTGGTGGAAATTTAGTTTTTTCTTCTACTACTGATTCACCCCCCACATTTCAATGGTTGACCAGATCTTTATATTAGATTCAATGACAGTCCCAAAGACACTAAGAGTGGGGGGTGAATCAATGTCTAACCGGTGAATTAAATATTTGAACTTATTTATAACTTTGCAACCCAAAACAATGTATCGGTAAATAAAATATAGTGTAGTAAATAGAAATAATAGAGACAACATAAATGCACACCATAACACACGATATTTTAACGAGGAAATCCGGTGTGGGAAAAATCTCAATGGGATTTGTGACCCACAATATTTATTCACTGCCCAATATGAATAAATACTACTTACAATAGGGGCCTACACATGTAGGGAGGCCAACAGCCTAGAGCACACTTCTCAATGAAGAGTCTCATTGACAACAATATGGATAATTAAATCCAATACAATGTACTGCTCAAAATAGAATCTCTAATGCTTGGTTCAGTACTGGTTATAGCTCAGTCATATACCTTAACAAAAAACTTCAATGTCCACTATATTACCTTATACAATAATTTCCTATTTCATTCAACCATATATAAAATGACCTATAAGATCTCACACATATACGAGTCTTTACAATATACCAAGTCAACTTTACAAAAGATAATTATATTTACAATACAATTCACATAAACAAAACTTGTCACATGTCGGCCCGGGTGTTAGTATACTTCATTTGCCGATGTAATCTAGATGCCGATGAGTATACCTGCTGGTGTCGGTGCTTGTCAGTGATTGTGTATGCGATGTCAATGCATGTAGAATCTTGATACTGGTTGGTTGCCATCAATGACAACATCAACCATATTCTCATTATAGTGTAGAATGCCAACAATCTACCCCTTTGGCCTTGATGGCAACACTCATGAGAAAAATTAAAAAAAAATGCTATCCAAAAGTGAAGTCCAAAATCTGATCCCAAAAATGTGTGCTCCCCCTGAGAAAGTGATCTCCTCTATGCAATTATTTTTCTCCATACTACTACTCCCCCTTTGACATCAATGGAAAATAATGTCAAAAATAAAACAATCCAAAAATGCTACCTCATAGGTTGTAACCAGTTGGTTACAATTTGAAAAATATCTGCCGAAACTAGATTTAGGCTCTACATGAATTTGTTGATGTCGGAGAGAATGGTCTCAGTCTGTTGGATCATATCAGTTAGATAGTTCATTTGTTGTTTTGGTGATCATTCTCCTTGAACTATTGCCTTTGATATCTCAACCCACTGATTAATGAGACAATCCACTTTTGGACCAAGTTTACTTATGAGTTCTCAGGATTTTGACCTTATCCTTGTTTTCTCTTTCTCAAGTTTCTCTAACTTCTCTTCAAAAACTGCCATTTCCTACTCAAAAACTGAGATAAGTCCTGAAGAACCTATCATATTATCCATAATATCATCAATCTCTTTTTGTGTCTTTTTAATCTCCTCATCAATATCCTCTATCAAACAGTGAGGTTTACAGACATCTCTATACAACTCTGTATACTCCAAAATTGTAGAAATAAGTGCCGGTAACAGTGAATCTAAGTGGTCTGTACAGTTTTTAATAATGCTTACAATGAATTCACCCTTCTCTTTATCAACTCTCTCCTTAACAGTTGCCTCATTCACCTTATCTATAGTTAGAACATTTTCAGCAATAAATTTGGACAATGTGTCCAATTTACCTAAAGAATCCTTAATGTGATCTATCTTACAGGTTGGTGCAATCATCTTCAAGATAGGTAATGTGTCATCAATAGCCTTAAATGCTAAGGCATTGCAATTTGTTATCCTCTTAATGGAATCCAATAGAACCTTTGTTACATTAGTGGGTCTAAATTGACCTATATATGTGCTTAGTTCAAAAATAGCTTTCCTCTCAATAGATGCTTCTCCAATTACCTTCTCTATTTCTTCCTTATTTTCATCAACTGCTTCCTCTTTATTCACATTGTCTACTAGTTTTTCTATATGTGTTATTTCCTCTACTTCCTTTGGTTTTTCAGTTTAATTAAGCACCTCTCCAACTACTAGTTTCTTAGACTCAACATGAACCTCTGCCTCAGATTGTTTCTCAGTATTAGTTCCTTTATCTTCTACCAGTATCTCAGTCTCTGATTGCATAGCTTGTGCCAGTTTCTCAATGTTCTGAGAGTCAATAGTTTGTATCGCTGACTCAGAGATCTCACTAATTTTATCATCATCTACCTTAACCTCTGTAGTTTCCTTGTCTACAACAATGTTAATATCCTGTTTATCAATGTTCATAGAAAAAAAAATCTCAAAATCCAAGTTAGTGTTATCAAGAGTAACATTTTCAGTTCCCATATCAAGTGAACTGACTGAATGTACTGGTGGTATATCCTAAGCTGGATGTGGAAGATTATATGTAATCTTTATTGAAGGAAAACCACCAAATTTTCCTTTTCCCTTATCCTTTTGATATACATTAAAGGTCTTATCCATTTTTGGTCTACTCTTTTCTTCTTGCTTTTCCTTTTCAACAAAGAATATATCCCATTTATCTGCAGTCTCATCAACAATATCCTTAAGTGTCCTAGCCATTAGACTCACTTATCGGTGTCCACTGATAAATACTGATCGATTTGCTTCAGAGATTAATCCATCAATTTACTTTTGAATTTATAGGATATACTGCCAACAATGCTTCAACTTTCAACTTCTTATCAAGTTCCATCACTGATAGTCGTTTAGCCTCAAGTATCAGATAAAGATCATTAGGTAAAACATCCACAACCTCAATCAAAACTTTATTATAGATGTCAAGATGTAAAATTATGCTCTCTTCTAATGTTTCCCTGTCAGAATCCTTAAAATAATTATACAATTTGTTCACGTTCGATAGATTTCCTTCCTGCGTTATCTCATTCAATAGTTCTTCCAAAGTAGGGGTAACTGGTGTCTATTTCTTTTTTGGTGTAAACTTCTTCTTAGGTTCCCTAACTTCCTGCTGCTTCTTCCTTAGATTTCTAGTCCTTTTGGGAGAAGGAGAGGGTACCGGTGAGGGTTTTCTCTTTCTCCTTTCTACTCTTTTGAACTCGATTGCTTTCCCACTATTAGTATCTTAAGAAGTAACAACCGGTAAAATATGAGCTTCCAGTTTCAATCCTTCTAGATCACTACCGAATACACCACTTATGTTCATCATAGTTTCTTTGACCTCCTTGGCCATCTTGGATGCATCTCTTATAAAATTTTCTCTTCCTTTTCTCTATTTTTGTATTATAACAACACTCTCAATGGTCTCAGCATTTCCAAAAGTTTCTTCAGTTGGTTCTCTAGCTGCTTCAAGTAATATTTTTGCATATGTTTCAAGAATGTTTATATCCACTTCATAATCCATTTCAATAACCCAAATAGTTCTAGGGATAACTGCTTCCATCCATGTCTCATCACATTTGATTACAAAGCAGATTTGCTTGTCATACTTGTCTACTATGCTCTGTGGTAACCTCTCTCTTGCCTTCATTTTAGTTTAAAATGTTTTGAAGTAATTTGTTATGATCTTGTCACAGTCAGTGCCCATACTAGTGAAACCTTGATTTTTTAGCCTTCCGAGATGTCATATCTAAATTCCTTATGACCGATGTTAGGTATCTCTTTGGTGAAGTAAAGAATTAGACACACAAGAAGGTTGCCAAAATGAAATGTCCCTTTCTTGTCACCTTTAATCTTCTTCAAGTTATCAATCAATTCATCCTTAAGCCATTCACAAACATCAATTTTAGTGTTGTTCTTTACCATCTCATATGCACTGTGAATACAAAGGTTGGAAACCGAATTCAATCTATTTGCATGTGTTTCTCTATAGCCAAGTACCATACTCATATATCTAACATTTGCATCAGTAATGTCATTCACTCTAAGAGATCTATTGTCGGATGTTGCTCCAGTTAACTCCATAACTCCTTTGTTAGGTATCTTCTTGGTTTTGTTAGGCCTACTACCGGTTGAGGGTAAACCAGTAACTACCTTAATTGCTTCCTTAGAGATTTTAAAAACAGAGTCAAGCCACATGAACTCTCCATGAACTCTACTTAGAACTAGACAGACTACCTCCTTAGGAGATTCAAGTATCTTCGGTATCTCAATGAATCCTAGGTCTTCAACAATCTTATACTCCGGTTTGATTAAAACTTGTTCATCAGTAATGACACCACTATACATGTTCTCCAAATCATCGGTTCCTAGATTTTCTATGTTGTAGTGAATGTAGATTCTAGGGTCTTCGGCAAAAGCAACTCCCTTTGGAATTTTCAAACATGCTCCGATAGAATCATCTTGCTTGGCAATTTCAGGTATGATTTTAAACACGGGCCTAGGGTGCTTAAGGTTTTCTACCACAGTAGGGTTTGCAATAAACTCAGGTGCAGAAGATGAAGATTCCATTTCAAAAGATAAATACCTCTTACTTGAAATTTGAATTCTTGGAAATCACTTCGCTGCTTCGCCTTAAAATGTCCTTGTTCAATTTTGTGCTCTCTGAATTCTTGAATGCTTGGTGAGTCAAAATGATGGTTTTTCAGTGCTTTATAGCCAAAAATTTCTTCAAAAATCACATTAAATGCTTGTCGGTTAATTGAAAACTTAACATATTTGTCGGTAAAGAAGAAATGTATCTTCTTCCCATCAATTGAGGGTAGAATGCTTGATCTTCAAATTGCTGCAATACTCCCTAAGGATTATTCCTTAGTTAGATGAAGAATATCCTATCGATGGAGGGTTAATCTATTCTACCAGTGCAGAGATAGATTCATCAAATTTTTGATCTCCTTTCTTAATCCATTGTTTTGAAAATTCTTTCTTTATTTCACTTACCTTTTCTTTTCCTTTTACACTAGATCCTTTATTGTTCATTTTGAAATATGTCCAATCTTGTTACATGCATAACAAGTTACATTGTTCCTCTGAATAGCTTTTCCATATCCTTGACCAGTTTGTGTTATGTATTGATTAGATAAAGGCCCAAATCTACGAGAAACATAGCATTTCACATCCATTCTACAATTTTCTGAATTGTGACCAACTTTATTGCATTTGGAACATTGATCAGTGGGTAAGTTTGTATTATGATTATTTCTAAATTTGCACTGATTTGCACTATGAACAAACTTGTTGCAATTAAAATATTTTCCATTGAATTTATAAGCATTAGGTCATCTTACCGGTTTACTATGATCTTGATTGTTTGTAGTCTCGGAACTTTCTCCATGTTCAAGCCCAAGTCCAATTGTATCTCCATCAGGTTTTTGTCTTTTCAACATATCATCAAGTCTTTCTAAACTTTTCTTGAATTTGTCTTTATGTTCATTTGCAGTGATCAACTCATTTTAAAGAATTCCAACTTGTCTCACAAGCTCATCTTTATCATGTTGCATATGAATCAGATTTGTCTTTCGCATATCAATTTCATGACAAAGTCTCAGATTTTCATTACCTCCATCATTAAGTCTCTTATTCAAGTCTTCTTCATTCTTCTTTCTATCTTCAATATCCTTACATAGCCTCATGGTTAAGTCTTGCATTTCATTTCTCATGTTAGTGTTCTCTTGCCTCAACTTGTTTGCAATATCACAAAGAGTTTCCTTTTCATCATGTTTTTGCATTTTCTCATGAAGTTCTTTTCTCTTATTTTGTGCTATAACCAGGTTCTCCTGAAGTCCTTTAATGAATTCCTTAGAAGTCCTTAGATCATCTTCAAGTTTGATATTCTTCAATTTTTGTGCATCAAAATCTTCAAGAGCTCCTTCCAACTATTTTCTTAAAATCTCCATCTGTACTAGTTTCATTCTTCCTCAAGCTGTTAGGCTTTTGCAAATAGAGGCCTAGGCTTTGATACCAATTATTATATTCAATGATAGTCCCAAAGACACTGAGAGGGGGGAGGTGAATCAATGTCTAATCGATGAATTAAATATTTGAACTTATTTATAACTTTGCAACCCAAAATAATGTACCGGTAAATAAGAAATAGTGTAGTAAACATAAATAACAGAGACAACATAAATGCACACCATAAAAAAAGATATTTTAACGAGGAAACCCGGTGTGGGAAAAACCTCGGTGGGATTTGTGACCCATATAATTTACTCAGTGGTCAATATGAATAAATACTACTTACAATAGGGTCCTGCACATGCATGGAGGCCAACAGCCTAGAGCACATTGCTCAATGAAGATTCTCACTGACTACAATATGGATAATTAAATCTAATACAATGTACTATTCAAAATAGCATCTCTAATCCTTGGTTCATTACCAGTTTAAGCTTAGTCATATACCTTAACAAAAACCTTTGTTGTCGACTATATTACCTTATACAATAATTTTTACAAAAGATAATTATATTTACAATACAATTTGCATAAACAAAAGCTGTCACATGTCATCTTGGGTGCTAGTATACTTCATTTGCCAATGTAATCTAGATGCCGGTGAATATGCCTGTCGGTGATTGTGTCTGTGATATTGGTGCATGTAGAATCCTGATACCAGTTGGTTTCCATTGATGACAACATAAACCATATTCTCATTAAAGTGTAGAATACCAACACTTTATAGTTTCATCATATTATCAATTGGTATCAGAGCATTCCAGGTCCTCTTGAGTATAATCCTAATAGCTTGAGGAAAAAGGTCTAGGAGAAAATGATGAAGAGAGAAGGTCCAAATTTCAATAGAGATAACTATAGAATCTCGAGTGATAGGATGAAGATTTACATCAAGAGTTTAGGAAGTCAATATTGGGATCATGTTGTCTCTAAGTATAACTTGCCTAGTGGAATTTTGACAGATGATCAAAAGAAGGAGTGATAGGAGAACAACCAAGCATTGGAGGCCATCATCAGTACCTTGTCAGATTCAGAATATGTTGATGTTCATGGATTGGAGATTGCATATGAAGTTTGGAAGAAATTGGAAGAAATCTATGGTGGTGATGAGCATGTAAAGATAGCCAAGGAAGAGAGTCTTAGAGGAAAATTTGATGACATGAGAATGGCTGAAGGTGAAAACATTAAACAATATGGTCAGAGAATCAAGGAGATAGTTGGAGAAATCAAAAGTGTTGGAGGTATAGTGGACGATGCCACTGTCGTTAGCAAGGTATTGTGAACCCTTCTACTAGTCTACACTATAAGAGTTGCAACCATTCAAGAACTCAAATCTATTGACAAGACAAAGGTAACTCTTGACTCTATCATTGGTAAATTAACTACATTCAAATTAAATGGTTTTGATGGAAGTATTCAGAGGTCAGAATCTACATTTAAAGCCTCAGTCTCAACCCCACCAGTAAGGAAAAACAAAGAACTAAGTTACTGTCATGAATCTAGATCTAGCAGAGATGTAGATAATGAAGAAAGCTTGATGGAACTCGAAGCATTGTTGGCCAAGCCGTTACCCAGAGGTATCGGTAAGTATAGAGGTAAATTACCACTGAAATTGTTTGCATGTAACCAGATAGGACATATTTCTGCTAACTATCCTAATGAAGATAACAAGGAAAAATAGGAGAAATATAGGAAGTTTAAAGGAAAAGGAATAAGAAATTGTTTCATTGCAGTAGATAAAGGTATTATAGATGAAGAATATGAGGAAGATACAAATGAGGAAATTGTCTTTGTAGCTATAAAAGAAGACATATCAGAGCAGAAGGAATTTGTCTCTCACTTGGATAACTCAGATGACTAGATTATTGACAGTGGTTATTCACACCACATGACTGGTCACCGGAGCAATTTCCTAACACTACACGAATTTGATGGAGGTGTTCTCAGATTTGGGAATAATTTTCCCTGCATGGTGAAGGGCAAAGTACCCATTTCCCTGAATGGTAAGAGTAGTGTAGATGATGTCTACTGGGTTGAAGGTCTGAAACACAATCTTTTGAGTCCAACACAGTGACAAAGGTTACTCATTAGAATTCAAGAATGGAGTTTGCAAGATCATTGGAAGAAAAGGTGAATTAATTGCAACATGCAAACAAACTAGAGGTAATATTTTTCACTTAAACTATAAAATCAATAGTTGTTTGATTGCAAAAGTAGAAAATAGTTGGCTTTGGTATTGGAGGTTTTGCCATGTGAATTTTGATAACATTGTAAGACGATTGCCACAGTTGGACAAACTGGTGAATTCTTTGTGAAAGGAATGTCAGTTAGGGAAAATGACAACCTCAACCTTCAATAGAAAATCTTTCTAAGTTGAACATGTGCTAGATTTGGTTCATAGTGACTATGTGGAACAATGAAGACTAGGCGTATTCAAGGAGATTGGTACTTCATGATATTTATCGATGACTGCTCAAGAATGTTATGGGTCACATTCTTGAAACACAAGATAGAAGCATTCAACACATTTGAAATATTCAGATACTTAGTTGAGAATGAAAGTGGGAGGAAGCTGAAATGATTAAGGAGTGATCAAGGTGGTGAATTTACTTTACAAGAATTCACTAGATACTGTGAAAACAATGGGATCATGGGGCATCTATCTGCACCAAGGACACCACAATAGAATAGCATTGCAGAAAGGAACAACCGGTTAGTGGTTGAATCTTCTAGGACTATGTTAATTCAAGGAGGTGTAGCTAAGACATTTTGGAGAGAAGCTGTCAGCACAACTGTTTATACAATAAACTAGATACTATTCAAAAGAGGTAAGGACATAAAACCCAATGAATACTGGTATGGTAGATCACCGAATGTCAGTTACTTCAAAAATTTGGGAGAAGATGTTTTATTAAAAGAAGTGATTATATTGGAAAGTTTGATGCCAAAAGTGATGAAGGCATACTTATTGGTTACTCCACCAAGAGTAAATCTTACAAGTGCTACAACAACCAGACTAAGAAGATCATTGAAAGTGTCAATGTTCGAGTAGATGAATTTCCTGAAAAATCTTAAGAAACCAGCAAGAAGAAGGAAGAAGAAGAACCAAACACACTAAGTTTGGAACTAGAACTAGTAAAGTAAGAAGTTGGAGAACTGAACATAGAAGCCCTAGTTCAACCAGAATAGGAAGGTCCAACAGAAGATGAAGAAAGTGAAGAAGAAGAAGAACCTAAAAACCAAGATCATGTTATTCCAAGGTACGTCAGACTTAATCACAACCCCGATCAGATTAATGGAGACAAGAATGCAGGTGTGTTAACTCGAAGAAGACTAAGAGAAAACTCTTGTATTATCTCCACCACTGAGCCTAGAATAGAAAAAAGAAGCATTTGTAGATTAAGACTGGATCAAGGTAATGGAATAAGAACTTGATTAGATAAAGAAGAATAATACATGGTCATTGGTACCCAGACCGAAAAACAAGAATGTAATAGGCACAAAGTGGGTATTCAGAAACAAATTGAATGAAGATTCAGTAGTGGTCAGGAATAAAACCAGACTAGTATGCAAAGGATATGCATAAGAGGAAGGTGAAGATTATGGTGAGACATTTGCACTAGTAGCAAGATTGGATGGAGTAAGGACTCTACTTGCATTTGTAGCATAAAGAGGATTTAAGGTATATCAGATGGATGTTAAATCAACATTCTTAAATGGAATATTGGAAGAAGAAGTCTACATAGAACAACCAGTTGCTTATGCATTAACTGAAGAAAAGGATATGGTGTGCAAGATTCATAAGGCACTATATGGATTGAAATAGGCAACAAGAGCATGGTATGAAAGATTGCACTCTCACTTAGTAAAGATATCTTTTCAAAGAACTAGTGAAGATAGTAACATATATCTCAAGACAAAAGGAGATAAAATACTGGCAAGTGAGGTATTTGTTGATGATATCATTTTTGGAGGTAATGATGATATAAGTCATGATTTTTCTAATGAAATAAATAATGAATTTGAGATGTCACTACTAGGTGAGATAAAAAAATTCATAGGTTTGCAAATCCAATAGATGAATGCATAAATTTTTATTACACAATCCAAGTATGTGAAGGAATTGTTGAAATTTTTTGGAATGGGAGATTGTAAACCTGTTGGAACACCAATGGTTACAGGTTGTAAATTGTCAAAGGAAGATGATTCTACACCAGTTAATAAAAAATAATATATATCCATGATAGGTAAGCCACATTATGTTGTCAAAAATAGACCGTACATTGCTCATGCAGTATGATTGGTTGCTAGATTTCAGAAAAATCCGAAGGAGTCACACATGATTGCAACCAAAAGAATTTTCAAATACTTGAAAGGCACAATAGATTATGGATTATGGTATCCATATGATGGAGACTTTGACTTAAAAGTCTACACCAATGCAGAGTGGGCAGACAATGTTGATGATAGGAAAAGTACAATCAAAGGAACATTTTTTCTTGGAGGCCGATTAGTGTCTTGGAGCAGCAAGAAATAGAGTTGTATCTCTCAATCAACAATAGAAGCTGAGTATGTTGCAACTTACATGAATTGAACCCAAGCAATTTTGATGAAACACATATTGGAAGGTTTCAAGCTCAAGATATCAGAACCGGTAAGAATTTTTTGTGATAACACTAGTGCTATAAATATTTCTAAGAACCCGGTGTTGCATGCTAGGACAAAGCATATAGAGCTGAAGTATCATTTCTTGAGAGAGAAAGTTCAAAGAAAAGATGTATCACTGGAGCATGTTTCCACTAAAGAATAGCTAACATATATTTTTACTAAGCCTCTACTTAAGGCTACATTTGAATATCTCAGAGGTGAGTTAGGGATTGTACCCCTACATGAAGTCAATTAAGCAGATATGGAAGACATCAATCTTGGAGACTATTGAAAATATTGAAGAAAGATTGGTGAATAATGGAGCTACTCCATAGGGGGAGCAACTAATTGAAGATTGGTGAAGCAAGGATAAGAAACAGAATGGTTTACCTTCACTTTGGAATTCTTGTCAAAGGGGGAGAATAGTATATGATTGATAGCCTCTATGTTAAGGAGAGAAGATAGATTGTGGACCACTTATTAGCTGAAGACATGAAGATACAGTTGAAGGATAGTTTATGTTGAAAAATGTAAACCAAGATTCCTATACATGTGTATATGTTTTACTCTTAATCATGACAATCAACTGGTATCGATATTTGTATTGCCATCAATGCCAAAGGGGGGGAATGTTGGCATTGCATGAAGATTGCATTGAAGATGTATAGTGTTGTCATTGATGTCAATAGCAATCGGTAATGAAGTCATGAAGATCAACCGGTAACCCTAACCGATGAAGCATGGTGATTGGTTGTGATGATTTATGATTGAATTATGATTGGTGATGAGGATGCCACAAAATCATGGTGCATGTGATGAGTTTAAAAAAGGTTTTGGCACATAAAGATAACTGTTTATCTTGGGAATGATCAAATTCATACTATGAAGTGACAAATGCGTGATGTGTTACAAGTTTCAAAGTGCGATGATCTAGGAGCAATTGTAGATGCCTAGAAGAATATAAAGTTGATTGCATGTAATCTAATGGTCAAGATTGAACCGATGTGTTTGTAATCTCTATGAGAATTTTAGGGTTTGTGTTGTGTTACCGACCTAATGTGTTTGTTCATAAGGTCGATGGACTGATTGAAAGAGTGGTTGGCAAATTTGATGAAGTGTGAAAGTGATTGTTATTGAACCGGGAGGTGTGTTTGCAGGATGATGTGAAGGCAGATAGGAGTAGTAAAGGATCATATTCAGCAAGGTAGTGTTATTTCCAGATTGGTCAAAGAACCTGTTGTTCTCTAACCATTACAACAATTTGAAATCCCTTCACAAGGTAGGCTTTAATAGGCTTGTTGTTGAAATCATCTAGCCAGGTGATCCATTAGCCTGGATTTGAAATCCACCATAGAGTTTACCTTTAACGAGGTATTTGTAGTCAATCCCTTAACCGGGTGGTCCTTAATCAGATTTGTTCCTAACAAAACATTCTTGTATAAGCTTCTAACCAAGCTTGGCTCCTAATAGGGCAAACTTCAGAAGAGTTCAAAAAGCTTCATCCCCACCGTGGTTTTTCCCATTTGGGTTTCCACATGTAAAATCATTGTTTCAAGTGGTGAATGATTTTGTGGATGTGTTTTTGGTATAGTTGATATGAATGATTGGTAAATCTGCATAGATATCTTTGAATGATTGAAAATGATCTGGAATATGTTATTATTGGTATTAGTGAGGTGGTTTAATATTTTGGTCAAAGGATATTTAAGTTTTAGATCTATTGTATTATATCACTGAAGTATTAGGTCAATCAGTAAGGTTTAACAGTGCAGCTGCAGATTTGTTAAAGTGACTAAACCGATAAACTTTGTGAGTTGATTCTAAGTTGAAAATAAGTTTGGTGAAAGTTTAGTCTTTTCTTCAACTAGTGATTCACCCCCCTCACCCCACTCTCATTGGTTGACTAGTTCTTTATAGTTTCATCATATTATTAGTAGATGACTTGGGGGAGAAGTTGAAGATTAAATTGAGAGAAGTATAGGTTAAGGGGGAGAAGACAAAAGGAGAAGAACTGGAAGATGATGTGATACCAACAAGCAAGTTGCAGATAATGATGTTAATCTTATTGGTGTTGCCATCAATGCCAAAGGTTGAGAGTGTTGGTATTTGGCATAACTGATGTAGAATGAGATGATGTAAGTGATGCAGTTGTAGATGGATGACTGAACCGATAGAGGATAGAAGACTGAGATTTTGTGATTAGATGACTTGATCAGTTATTTATGTTCTCATTGATGGAAACTGATGTCAAATAATGATTACTGGTGTTTCTGATATTTTGTTTTATCATCTAAGTGATTTGGTTTATCAAAAGATAGGGTTTACTAGTAAAGAACAAAAGATTGTGAATTAGGACTTTAGTCAGTAAAGCATAGATGTTTTGATTGAATTGGATGATCAATTAATATTGGTGTTTTGTGGTTTGGAATGTGAGCTTGTATCATGGAAAGGAGTATTTGACCAGAATTAGAACTTGTGATGACTACTAGAAGGCTTGTTTCAAATTTTTTATGAAGTTTTGCTAGGGTTCTAGTATTGTTTAAGGATTGGTGAAGAAATCTTCAAACCAGTAATCATTTTTGTTATGGCAGTGATCGGCGGGGAGTCTACATGAAGGTGGTAACATGACACAACCTACGTGAAATATTTGATTATTGTTTTGGCATGATTCAAGGAAGAATTTATTGGGAAACAACGAAATGCTTAGTGGAGTGTTTTGAGGTTTTGACTTTGGTACAAATCAAAATTTTGTGATGGGTTTCGATCCACCAATGATTGATATTGCATTGTAATTTGATGTAATGATCCATATATTGATATGAGATGATCTCTTATGATTTTTATTGTATAATCTCATGATGTAATTAGGGTTTAGTGGCCGACCTAGTTGAGATGCCTATTTAGGATGGCACAGTTGATGTTTATTGTCTCAGTGGTCTTAAGAGAATGTGTTGAGCCTTCCAAGAGTAGTGTGAGATCTACCTAAGAGTTACAGAGTGTTGAAAATAACTGGATCCGATCTAGCAAGATAAGAAGTGTATGTAACATATCACTTTTTCACTGTTGTTCCCTAACAATTGCAGCAAGTTAAATCCCTTAACTGGGTAGGTCCTAACAAGCCTTAAAAATTTAAGTCCCTTAACAAGAACGCTCTCAAAAATAGTTGTAAATCCTCTCATGAGGTTGATCCTAATAGATCATCAAGCTCCTAACCGTGCTACTAGGCAAATCTCTTAACTAGGTGACTTCTAGTAGGGTCTGCTCCTAACAAGGCATACTTCAAAAGAGTACAAATATTTGTGGGTACCAAATCCCACCATGGTTTTTCCCTATTTGGTTTTCTACATCAAAAAATTATGTTGTTCATGTGTGGAATGTTGTTCATGTGATGTTCTTGTTTATGTTACATTGCATGCACTATTTGCGAGGACACTGGTTATGATATTTTATCAGAGGTTTATCAAAGGTTACTGGTACTGATAAGAGTTGGTAGAGAAAGTGTTTGATCTAATAGATGAGGATAATGAGTTGGTAAATGATCAAATTTATATGACTTCTTAAGTGGTGAAAGAATTGATAGATGTGGTAAATGATTTGATTAATGTGTTAGCAAATTTGATAAAGAGGTTGTTAGATATGATAAAAGAAGTTGAGATATTTGATAAATGATTCCAGATCTGATATAAGTTTTATTTTGGCTTAATCTTGTAAATTGGTATTTATACTTATTCACCCCTCTTAGTATTAACCGGATCCTCATAGGATTAACACCTACAGTTAGATATTTAAAAGTTTTTGGAAGTAAATGTTATATCAAGAGAGATGAGGATACAGGAAAGTTTGATGTAAAATGTGATGAAGGAGTCTTCTTGGGTTATTCTACTAAGAGAAAGGCCTACCAGTGTTACAACAAGAGATTGAGAAAATAGTAGAGAGTGTAAATGTGAAGGTTGTTGAATATATTGGAAAATAGATCAGAGCATGTAGATATGAATTCGATGATGAAGATGCTATTTCTAAGCCTGTGCAGAGTGAGAACTTAAAGAAGAATGATTTGGTAGAGATAGTTAATGTAGATATTGTTGTTGTCAGTGAAGAAGTTCAGGAGCATGAGATTCATAAAAATTGGAAGACTCTGAGATATGTAAGATTGAATCATTCAGAAAATCAGATTATTGGGGATAAGAATAAAGGTGTGATGGTTAGGAGAAGGATTGTTGTTGAAGAGATATATTTGATTTCAAAGATTGAGCCTAAAGATGTTGTAGAAGCATGTAAAGATGAGAACTGGATAAAAGAAATAGAAGAAGAGATGAATCAGATTGAGAAGGATAACACTTGGGAGCGTGTTCTGAGACCTAAAGACAAGAATGTGATTAGTACTAAATGGGTGTTCCAGAATAAACTGAATGAAGCTAGTGAAGTTGTTAGAAACAAAGCAAGATTCATTTGTAAAGGGTGTTCTCAGATGAAAGGTATTGACTATGAGGAGACTTTTGCTCCGATAGCTAGAATTGAAGTTGTTAAACTGTTGTTTGCATATTCTGCTTACAAGAACTTCAAGGTATATCAGATGGATGTCAATTTAGCCTTTTTTATGGTGATTTGGAAGAGGGGCTCTACATTGAGCAACCAGATGGATTTTCTATATCAAATGAAAGAGATATGGTATACAAATTGAAGAAAGCATTGTATGGACTAAAGGAAGTCCCTAGAGATTGGTATGATAGATTGGGTAAGTATTTGTTGAAGTTGGTATTTTGCAAAGGTATTGTTGATAGTAATTTATACTTTAAGGTTAATAATGATAACATTTTGATTGTTGAATTCTTTGTTGATGATATCATTTTTGGAGGAGATAATGATATGCAAAAGGAATTTAGATGTCTATGAGAGGAAAAATGAAATTCTTTGTAGGATTGAAAATTACACAAATTGACAAAGGAATTTTCATTTCTCAATCTAAGTATGTGAAGAAATTATTGAAGAATTTTGGATTAGATGATTTGAAACCTATTTGAACTCCTATGGTGATTGGATGCAAGTTGTCTAAGAATGAGGAATCTTAGAAAGTTAATTAGACTTTGTATAGATCTATGGTTGGTGGATTGCTATAATTAAATTAAACTAGACCAGATATTATGCACGTTGTTTGCCTTTATGCTAGATTTCAAGCTGATCCTAAAGAGACTCATGTTACCATTGTGAAGAGAATTTTTCAGATACTTGAAGGGGACTTTTGACTATTGTTTGTGGTATTCGAAGAATGATGATTCTCTACTATATTCCTATGCTGATGCTGATTGGGAAGGTGATGTTGATGACCGAAAGAGCACTATCAGTGGAGATTTCTTTTTGGGAAAGAAGGTGGTTTCATGGTCTAGTAAGAAGCAAGATGTTGTATCTCTATCTACTGTTGAAGTTGCATACATTGTTGTTGCTAGCAACTATACTCAGGTAGTTTGGATGAAGCAGATGTTGTAGGATATTAGAGTTATTTACGATGATACTAATGTTATATATTGTAATAATTCAAGTGCTATAAATATTTCCAAGAATCTGGTACTTCATTAATAAACAAAGCATGTATCAATAAAGTATCATTTCTTGAGGGAGAAAGTTAGTAACAAAGAAGTAATATTGGAATATGTATCTACAAAGGATCAGATTATAGATATTTTCACTAAGACTTTGCCTGTAGATACATTTGTCTATTTGAGAGACAAGTTATGGGTCTCTACAACTCCTGATGAGAACTAGATGCATGGAGTTGCATCAATCTGGTTGATTTCAGAGCCTTATCTTTTTATCTGGGTTGATGAGTTGGTACTGCTACTCAGTCAGAGTAGTTAGTCTATGGTTCAGATGATCGACTATGATTTTATCCTAAGGGGGATATATTTTCCTTCTTAGAAGGAGAGAAGCATGATTTGTATTCTAGCTTTGGTATTGCTATCAAAGGGGGAGAGAAGCATGTGAAAAATTGTTTTATCTTTAAGCCTTTGTGTGCATGATCTTAGGGGGATTTTGTTGGAGATTGGTGGTGTTGATTCATTGTTTTGCATTGATTATTTTTCACATTCATATATTTCCATCAATGCCAAAGGGGGAGATTGTTGGATATTGTTGCTACTAGGATATGTTGTTGTCATTAATGTCAACATATTCTTGATTGTTTCATTGATTGCATTGAGTTGATCTAGTTGGTTTATCTATTTGGGATTTTGAATAAACTAGAGATACCTCATTCTTTATTGACTCCATGATTCTATGTGGTGATTTGGTTGAGTTGTGGATTCCAGTATATGAAGGTTTTTCATTTGTGTTATGCAGTTGGCAACGTTTGATATTTGATCTATTGTGCTCCGATATGATCATATCTTTGGTTGTGGATTTGGGAGAATGTTTTGGATGTTCATGTGTATCTACATTGCAGATTGTTAATGATTTGGTTCTTTGCAAGTTATCTTTCTAGTCCAAATTGTTGTTGATGAGTGTTCTTGAGTGTTAACGTGTTCATCAATGAAGATTTAATTAATTGGTGTCTGTGCAATTATTGTGGATGGTTCCTAATGTTCTTGTTGGTGTTTCCTAATCATGACCTATTTATTTTAGTGGTCTGCATTGATCCTTGTGCGTGGTATTAGTGATTTTTGTTGATCCAATGAGATTCTTCATGTTATGTGGTATTTTTGGCAGTGTAGCGTGTTGTGGTTGATCTTGGCGAGATTTTTGGTGGTGATGTATGTTTGGAGATTTGATTTAGGTCCATGCTATGTCATCTATGACATTGTATTGGTCTAGTGGTTGATTTATGTGTCATGCGATGTAATTTTGTAATTGAGGGTTGAGAGTTTAATGGACTTTATAGTCAAGGTTAATAAATTGTATAAATGGGTGTTATATTCATGTAATTTGGGTGTTGATGTGGTGTCTGCATTATTAGAGAGATATGTATGTGCACATAAAAAAAATTATCCTTTAGTATGGTGTATTGAGCAGAGATTGTTGCAGGGTAGACAAATAAGCTTAACCATAACTATCATTGGGCATTAGCAGATGCTATCTTTGTAGTTCATGTAATCCAGACTGTTGTCCAAACATTATTATAAGGTAGTGAACCTTCCCTAAGGGTTGGAGCCTTCCGGGTCATTATATTTTGAGTAGTGAGCTCTAGGTAGTGTAGCTGAATGCATGTGCTTTCCCCATTGTAATATTTACACATACTACTATAGAGTATCATCTTATTGTGGGTAGGTTCCCACCATGGTTTTTCCTTATAGGTAAAAAATATTGGTGCCATGTGTGTTGTTGTGATTGTCTTTATCTTTATTCTTGTTGCATTTGATTGAAATATGAGATTGTGCTTAAGTTGTTTAATCCAGTGAAAACTGGTTTGAACCCCCCCCCCCTCAGTTTTCCTTCATTGTTGTTACCAACACATTCTTCTCATGGGTTCTAGAATCTTGTTAATTTTAGAGGGCTTCAGGTTCCTTGAAAACCTATTGTAAGGGGTTTGTAGTCCCCTCAAAACCTACTTGATGCTTAATCAAAAATTATTTTAACATGAGAATGTGAAATAGCTATGTGAAATAATATTATAAAACTTAGTTTGTACATCATTTTAGTTTCTACATTTTTGTTCTCTCTAAAATAGAGTTGTGACTAGAGGAAGTAATGTCATTTAAAAGAGAGTAGATTGGGAAACATGTTTTGTTAATATTAATGAGAGAATTCTCCAAGGATAAAATATTAAAGTTCGACTAGTTTAATTAAGACCAAGTCAATTATATTGATTAATTGATAGGATGATTAGATTCTAAAGACGCTTTGATATTTGGATAGATTTTGGATTCAAATTATTGATTTTATTTTTTGTATTGAATTAGATGATGATATGACAACTCCCTTTGATTTAAGGTCAAATAAATATGATATGTATTGATTAAGGTCATTGGACCATAAGATTGACCAATAGTTTAGCTAGTGTTTAATAGGTGAATGGGTGTAATCACACTAAATTATTTTTAAGAAGCTATTCAAGGATACAAGAAAGAGACTCAAATATCTTAGTGAACTATCTACATCTTAGAGGTAGATTAATAGAGACAACCAATAAAGAAGGTTTATTTACTATATTTGTATTATTCTTAGAAAGTATATATTCCTTCTATAAGTTGTAAATGAAAAAGGGGATTTGAAGGAAACAATCAAAGCCTAGAATATAGGAACTTAAAACAAGATTATTAATTTCTCATAGTCCTAAATGTTAGATCGCAAATGTATGAAGAAATGGTATTCTTGATCCCGATAAGGTTGAAGCCTAAATAAGGGTAGTCAAGAAGCTTCATAAGTTTGGTACCAAGTGAAACCTATGAAATAACCTCCAGTCATTAAGAAGCCAACTCTTCATTCTTCTTGGGCTTTAGAAAAGGAGAGAGAGAAACTCAAAATACCAAAACCAAGGTAATTGTTTGACATATGCAAAGCTTATAATGAGCATAAAGATTTTACAACACTTTAATCCTTGTATTGATAAGACATCTAGTATTTACCTATTTTGTAAGAGGAGAAGATTACACCACAAACCCTTCATTGTTGGGAGGAGGAAAAATCACATGAAGTGACAAAGACATAAGGTATAATATTTACATCCTTATTGTAATACGCATCTCATTCGTTCCCATACTTTTCTCATTGTTTGTTTAGTTTTGGTTAGGATGTGTCCTTTGGGTGTTCGGATGTGGATCTCATTGTGATGCTCTAATCTTGTCTGATGCTTCCTTATTTCTCTATGTGACATATGTGTATTTGGTTTCTTGCTTCAATGCATTTTTGTGATGGTGATGGTCTAGTAATCTAATAGATTCCATGTGATAGTTTATTCTTACCATGATATGAGTGTTTACTATTGTGTACCTAGTTGTGGAACTATTGAGATGTTGTGTTTGCATGCTTTCTAAATGGTTGGACCAAGTGATAAACTATATTCATGTTATAATACTCATTAAAGAGATCAAGTGGTAATTGAGAACAATTATGTTATAGATGCAATAGTTGTTAATGATGCATTTAATTAATGATAATATTGTCTTACTAACCTCATGTTTTAGGATTAGATGTTTTTCGTGATTAGACTTGATTCATACATTGATGATACTTGAGGATATTAGGGTTTATTATCTATGTGTGTGATATCTTATTTGGCGAGTGTGTGTATATATACATATTATTTTACGATGATGGTCTACTCATGATGATTTAATATTTAGGACTTATTGATCAAGTTATAAATTAGTGAGTATCGATATTATGATTTCCTAACAACTTTGAGATGATGATTCATACTTGAGGATGCACTGATGGTCTTGGTTTACAATGTAATTTTATTAGTGTTATAACCATGATGAATTATGATGTGCTAACCTGTTGTGCAGGTGACACTATTGGATATATGCTAGATTGTTATTGATGTTATTTAATAGATATGGATTTGAATAGTAGAATATATTTTTATTGCACTATTGTTTGGTTATTAAGGTGTGTAGCGTACTAAAATTGCGACACTTGCAATTTCGACTGCATTTCGGTCTTCACGATGGCGACGCAACACGCAACCTGAATGGAGACCCTGAAACTTGCTCACGACACTGAAAACTGCATTTTTCAAGCACCTTGGCCTGAACCTCCTTGCACCCTACTGTCCCGGGAAGTGGGACCAGAGCGCCCAGCGCCCTGGTCCCCAGGACCATGGTGCCCAGCGCCCTGGTCCCTAGGTCCTATTTTGGGCCCGGTCTCCTAAGGGGTCTCGGGTCTTTTTGTTTGCAAATTGGAAATTAACTTTCCTGGTCGGCCTAAGGTCGGGAAAATCAGTCTATCAGCCCTAATTGACAAGTATATAAACTACATTTTCCTCTTTCATTTGACATGATGGAAAAGGCGTGAAAACTATACTCAAGCATTCAAGCATTCAAGCATTCCTTCAAGCAATTGATCATTTCAAGTCTCCATTCAAGGCTAAGTGTTGCATTCAAGACAAGGATTCAACCATTGAAGAGGAGATCATATACTACATGTTACATACAACATACAACATCTAAACCTTCGCACATAAGGATACAAACATCCTTAGAACAAGGTATTAGTACTTGTTTTACATACATTTACATTTACAGCACTTGCTCATTTCTTGGTTAATTCCAAAACTGGGGTTTGACCTAAAGGCAAACCCCTAATCCCTAACCCCCCAATCGTCTTCGCTTTTCTATGTGTAGGTTGCAGGTACGCGGCTGAAATTGAAGATTTGGAATCCTTGTGCAGAGACGAACAGATCCCCCTTCGTTTCGCAGATTTTTCAGAAGACCGTGGCATCGGGCGCCATCGTCCAGACAACTTTTGCTCAAATTTGCAGGACAGCGTCGTATCGACATTTTACTGCTAATTCCAGGTCCGCAGCTTCATACTGTATTCCTATCTCAGTTTATAAGCGAATCTTTATCACTTTCTATGCATGCTTAGCTTAATTCTCCTATCAACATTCTTTACGAAAGAGGGTAGCCTTGCTGTCTTAACCCTTGAAACACATTTAGCATCCAATCTTGCATTGCGTGGGATTGGATCTTGTGGGTTTCAACCCCTCTTTTGAATGTAAAGTCTCTCCCCTAAGTGAAAACCATCGGATCCTAGCGAACCTCCCTTCTCTCTCCTCGGAGTTGGAAGAGGGGAGAACAACTAGGGTTCGATCGCGATTTTCCGCTTTACATTTTGGTGAACCCGACGTGAACATCTTTTCTGATTTTTCATGCTTAGATCTGAAAAAATTGATTACATTTCCATGTTTGATCTTTTGCAAAATTTTAGAGGTGATTGCATAAAAACCCTAAATTTTCTTTTTAGTAATTGAACCTGCGAAATGTCTAAATGTTAATGCCTGTTTCAGATCTGCCCTTCTATTACAAATTTTCAATTCATATTTGTGCTTTAATTCTGAAAATTAAGTGGTTAAATGTCAAAACCCTAATTTTTGAAACCCTCTTGATTCAAACTTTGTCCGACAATTTCATTGATCAAAACATCTCCAAATTAGCTGTAACTTTGGATTCCGCAATAAAATCACAATATCTTTCATCCCTAAAAATTTGGAAAAAAGTTACGAGGACCGTGGCGCCGAGCACCATCGTCCCCGACATTTTTTCTGAAATTTCGGGAGCGAGATCTTACTGTATTTTCCTGCTAAAATCCAAAATTTTGGCTGATTTTATCAATTTTAACACCTTCAAAATAACAGTCAAAGTTGGTCTTGTGATTGCTTGGATTAAGGCTTCTAAACATTTAAAAATCATTGAAATTGAAATTTTGTGTCAAAATTGTGTTCTTACTGTCCTAAATCTGAAAAGTGTGTTATCATTCATTAAAAATTTCAGTGCTTTATTCAAATTCTTGCATTTTGTGACTTTTGAAATTAAGTGCTTAATTACAACAACTTTGATTTCCGCTTTCAAAATTAAATTTTGCGTGAAATTGAGTCAATTTTCAAATTTCAAAATTTGCATTGCTCTTGACATTCCCTCTAAAATCATAAAATTCAAAATTTCAGTTTCCCTCACTTTTTCAAAATTCAAATTTTTGCATTTTTCGATAATCTTGATAAGGTTCAATTTTGAGATTACAACTTTAATTTGGCCTATCTACAGATCGTAAAATCACTCAATTTTTTCAGATTAGCTCTAAAATCATCATACCTTTCATCCCTGCAAATTTCGAAAAAAGTTGCAAGGACCATGTTGCACTCCGGGCGCCACGGTCCCGAGCATTTTTTCTGAAATTTCGGGAGACTGTCGTGATTGCATTTAACAGCTTAAATCCAAAAGATTGGCTGATTTTACTGAAAATTGCTACCTCTAAATTCAAAATCTTCTCTCTTTCTAGTGCATGAGTTTTACAACAATAAGCCCTACTTACACTATTCCCATTAGACGAAGCCATATAATTAAGTCTTTCCAAGGTTTAACTACTGAGGAGATGGAACCTAATTTGAATAGCCTTTTTAACGAAGACATGGGTAATTCCTCTAATCCTCCTAATGATGAAGAAGCTCTCCATGAGGTTTTTGTAGAACAACTTTCGAAATTGGATAACCAATTTGACGATTTTCACCAATGGGTGTCTCATGAATACCCTGATAGTCAAGCTCTTCCTTTAATTGAGGGTCTAAAACGCATGCTTCAAAGTGATAAGAATGGAATTGATATTTTGCGTGGTATTGCACACATTGTGGATTCGAATGTGATGCCTATGAAGAGTTGTGCTGAAAATTTAGGTTATACACAACCTCCTACTCAAGTCAATCATTCTATTCCTTTGACAACTCCTATTGCTAGTATACCTACCTTTACATCAAACATCATGGCTACTTCTATACAAGACATTCCTCCCGTGATTACTAGTCATGGGGGCAACCCTTCTTCTTCAATTAACCCTCTTCCTTCATTCAATCCGACTTCTTCATTCATTCCTTCAATGAGTGTCCCTATTATATCTCCACAAATGAACATGACGCAAGGGGGCGATTCATTTAACCATTCCATCCCTCCTTGTAGTGTTCCTCCTGTCCAATCATCTCCTATGACTAATTATCATAAAGTCCCACCACCTTACTCTCTACCTTCTTTCAATAACATAACACCTCCATCTCAATCTAACACATCTAATATGAACTCTTCGACCGAAGTGACCATTAACAATCTAGCACAAACTGTCTCTTCTTTACAGCAACAAATTGCCTCTATGAATCAATCTAAGTTTAGTGTGCCCACATTTGATGTTGCGAGCCCACTTTCTCTTGACATTGTTCGAGCTATCCCTCCTAAACATGTTGAAATCCCGCATTTGGAACTTTATAATGGTAAAGGAGATCCTCTAACACATGTTAAGACTTTTCAAACAATATGTACCGATTTTGCTTATGACCAAAGGTTGCTTGCAAAACTATTTACTAGAACATTAAGAGACAAAGCCCTACAATGGTATTGCTCGTTGCCTTCTTATTCTATTACTTCTTTCGAACAACTTGCAAATGCTTTCATTCAACAATTTCAAAACAATATAAGTCCTAAAGTTACTTTGATTGATTTAATGCATTGTAAACAAGGTGTTAAAGAAAAAGTGACTGATTTCATTGGTAGATATAAGCATTTGTATGCTCAAATTTCTTTTCCATTGCCTGACAATGATATTCAAAGAATCTTTATTTCTAATTTACAAAAAGATATTCGAGACAAACTTCTGTTTTCTGAGTTTACTTCTTTCCAACAGTTGTGTGCAACTCTTCACAATTATCAACTGACTGTGAGTCAAATGGAACAATCACATCCTATGGCTCCGAGTGATAAGGGTGATAGCAGTCAACAACCATTTGGGAAGTTTAAACTGAATAGAGATTCCATCAAATTCAATGAAAACATCATCAACAACAATGTGAATGCAGCATCAGGTGTGCCTTCTATTTCTAAATTTTTCAAGAAAGAAAGAAAGTATACTCCTTTGAATGAATCATTGCATGGTATTATGAATAAGTTATTGGAACAAAATGTGCTTACTCTTCCTCCTATAAGACAAATTGATCCTGCAAAGATTACTTCACCTTATTTTGATCATAAAGTTTTTTGTCATTTTCACCGTCAACCTGGGCATGATACTGAAAAATGTTTTTCTTTAAAGGGTAAAATTCAAGATTTGATTGATAATAATACTATTTCTATTTCTGGAGTGAATGATAAAGGCAACACATTTGTAGCTCCTCCTAACCAAAATCTTCAGATTTTCACTGATCCATTGCCTTCTCATACCTCTAATGCAATTGAGGCTAATGATTCCTCTCTCTCATCTAATGGTCTTGTGTCTATGACTTCGAATGTGATTAACTTTGTAGAGCAGCAAGAAATCCCTAAAGAACCTTCCATCACATTTGATTCCAGTGAAACCATTAGGGCACCTGATGGTCCTTTATACATAGTTGCAAAAGTTAAGAATACACCTTGCCGTGGAGTGCTTATTGATCCTTCGTGCATGATTAATGTTATTACTGAAGAATTCCTTTTTACTTTGCAATTGAATCAAGTGATATATGACAAAACAGATGTGATTGTGAAACTATTTGATGCATTTTCTTCTCCTGCAATTGGTTCTATTACTTTACCTATTGAGGTCCATAACAAATCTCTTGATGTGAATTTTGCTATTATTCCATCTGCCGAACAATTTCGTGTGAAGCTTGGCTATCCTTGGCTATCTTCCATGAAAGCTATTGCTTCTCCTATTCATAAGTGTTTGAAATTTCCCCATAATGGTGAAGTTGTTACTATCAATCATAGTCTCTTTAAACCAGCTGAAAGAACCTCTAGTGTTCCTATTGATTACTTTTGGCCTAAACAATTCCAATCTCTTCCTCCACGAAGTGATCATCTTTTCAAATCTTATCAAAAGTGGAAAACAGATATGATCCTATCTCTAAGTGAACCTAGAGCACCTAAACTTGATATTCCTACCATTCTTGAGAAGGAAGTTCTTCCTTTGAAAGATAAAACTAATGTCTTTCCTCAAGAAGATTCTCAACCCATCCCTATGGATGTGACTATGTCTATACCTAATAAACTTCCTAAGAGTAGACCTATACCTCCTCGTCATGATGGACTTGGTCTTCTCCCTAAACCAAATATTCCTCCTTTGTATGGAGCAGTTCCTCCTCCTTCTTTTTATAGAGAGAAGAGACCTTCTTCTTCTCCTATTATCCAGCCTAAGAGACCACAACCTAAACACCCAAGTGCTAAGGATGAGAAAATTCCTCCTCCTTAGTCTTCTCCACTTCCTACTAAGACTAGACGAAATCGTTCTGCACGTGAACGCCGACGAAAGCATCATCTTAGGGCTCAGGCAGCTGCTTCTCAAACTTTGCAATCTCCAAAAACACCTTCAACAAGCATTATTCCATTTTCTCCTCAGCCGGACGTTGAGCCTAAATATCCTAAACATAAGATGCATGATGGTCTTGATCCGGTGCGAGTTAAAGATCCTATTTTTATAAATCTTGATGATGATATAGATGAAAATGTTATTCATGATGAAAATATTACTCCTCTTGCTTCTGATAGTGAATATGAACTTGTTGATGTCGATAACCATTTATCTAATGAATTTTCTAAAGCACTTATCCTAGCTCCTAGACAAGAACAATGTGGCTCGGAACATGAACATAGCCCTTGTTTGGATCTTGTGATAGCTCCATCTGCTGTGTTGGATGTTCCTCCTCTAGCGTGTTCCCTGCCTTCCCGAAACATTGATCAGCAAGATCGGGGGGTAGATGACATGCTAGACTAGTTTCATTAGCATAGCAGATTCTTTCCCCCTCTCTTTTGTTACTTCTTCTATATGTTATTCTCATTCTTCTATTTGTTGTCCTTAGTGTTGTCTACTTGAGGACGATGCAAAGCATTGAGATCTCTTGATCTCTCTCATGTTGACTCAAAAGACACATGTGTTCCCTTCTTCTAGGTGACCTTCCTTGATTGGGGAATGAAGAACAATTATGCATACATACATATGATATATATACATGAATTATCATACAGCATACTGACCCCGAGGAAAGCGAAGTCACCTCGTGCTTTGTGTTTTGTGTCTATTATCCTTGGGTTTATCTCACACTTGGGGGCTAAATCCTTGTGATAACGTGCTCTTTCCTTTCTCATTTCTTATATGTATCACTACCTTAAAGCAATCACCCCCGGTGAGGCGTGTGCGATCGCTTTAACATAGGGGGGCATACATCCCGTTCATATCTTTTCAAGATACTTGAAAATTTCTTGGCAAATTTAGCCTTGCCTTGAAAATTTTTGATATCTTTCTTGCATGACTCATACTGAGGGAGCCTTACTACTGACAGTCATGGTTCTCTCTCGTGATCTTCCCTTTTACTTTGTCAATCGAAGTCGTAAGATCCTTAGTCCACTGGGGGCTTGGTGTATCTTGCCTCCTTGACATGGTGAAAGTCTTTCAATGTTGTTTCCTTGTACTTTACCGGAAGTATGAGCATACATACTCCCGCTAAAGTGGGGGCTAAATGTAGCATCCTAAAATTGCGACACTTGCAATTTCGACTGCATTTCGGTCTTCACGATGGCGACGCAACACGCAACCTGAATGGAGACCCTGAAACTTGCTCACGACACTGAAAACTGCATTTTTCAAGCACCTTGGCCTGAACCTCCTTGCACCCTGCTGTCCCGGGAGGTGGGACCAGAGCGCACAGCGCCCTGGTCCTTCAGGACCAGGGCGCCCAGCGCCCTGGTCCCTGGGTCCTATTTTGGGCCCGGTCTCCTAAGGGGTCTCGGGTCTTTTTGTTTGCAAATTGGAAATTAACTTTCCTGGTCGGCCTAAGGTCGGGAAAATCAGTCTATCAGCCCTAATTGACAAGTATATAAACTACATTTTCCTCTTTCATTCGACATGATGGAAAAGGCGTGGAAACTATACTCAAGCATTCAAGCATTCAAGCATTCCTTCAAGCAATTGATCATTTCAAGTCTCCATTCAAGGCTAAGTGTTGCATTCAAGACAAGGATTCAACCATTGAAGAGGAGATCATATACTACATGTTACATACAACATACAACATCTAAACCTTCGCACATAAGGATACAAACATCCTTAGAACAAGGTATTAGTACTTGTTTTACATACATTTACATTTACAGCACTTGCTCATTTCTTGGTTAATTCCAAAACTGGGGTTTGACGTAAAGGCAAACCCCTAATCCCTAACCCCCCAATCATCTTCACTTTTCTATGTGTAGGTTGCAGGTATGCGGCTGAAATTGAAGATCTGGAATCCTTGTGCAGAGACGAACAGATCCCCCTTCGTTTCGCGGATTTTTCGGAGGACCGTGGTGTCGGGCGCCATCGTCCCGACAACTTTTGCTCAAATTTGCAGGACAGCGCCGTATCGACATTTTACTGCTAATACGAGGTCCACAGCTTCATACTGTATTCCTATCTCAGTTTATAAGCGAATCTTTATCACTTTCTATGCATGCTTAGCTTAATTCTCCTATCAACATTCTTTACAAAAGAGGGTAGCCTTGCTGTCTTAACCCTTGAAACACATTTAGCATCCAATCTTGCATTGTGTGGGATTGGATCTTGTGGGTTTCAACCCCTCTTTTGAATGTAAAGTCTCTCCCCTAAGTGAAAACCATCGAATCCTAGCAAACCTCCCTTCTCTCTCCTCGGAGTTGGAAGAGGGGAGAACAACTAGGGTTTGATCACGATTTTCCGCTTTACAAGGTGAAAGGAATGATATTACATTGCTCATTCATGAGAGCCACGTGTTGTCATGATTTCTTTACTCTAGGCTTATATTGGTTTCTATATTTATATATGTTTTGCAAGACATTTTGTAGTATGCAGGATGTAGGCACCAAACATTGACTCCACCTTTGCAGTATGGTGGATGCAGGTACTAGACATCGACTCTATCTAATACCATAGGACCTATCTTGTCTTTATTTCCAGTGGTGATTGTGGAGATAGAATTAAGGCCAAATCTGTACCTAGCTTTAGCCATTTTCTCCAATTAGGGATAATTACATTGTATTGTCTTGCCTTATCGGAATGTCATTGAGACAATATCTTACTACCCTAGCATCAGTTGTTTGTGCTATGTTGTGAGCTTTGGTTAATTGTCAAAATGGTATTATTTGGTAAGGTTGTGGTTAATTATTATTTAGTGGTGGTATAATTTATATGTATTTAGTATTAATATAAAAATAACTTAAGTGGGATGATTATATTAATAATTAATTAATTAATTGATTTAATATTTTAATATGGTCATATTTCAAATTAACAAATACATTTATATTATTATTATTATTAATTGTTTTAATTTTTTATTGATTATCGATAGAATGATAAATTTGCGAGTTGGAAAACAATATTAAATATATTTTGTATTTTGGAAATTAAATATTATTTTTATTATGATTTTCAAGTGAGATATTAATTTAATATTTGTATTTTTTATGAGTTTTGGGGGATTTGCATAGCAGGGGATTTAATTTCTTAATGCGAAAGTTTTTGTAGGATTTGAACGAGTTTTAATTATTGTTTTGATAATAATTGGAGAGGAATTTTCTTTTGTGGTTGTAATAGGATTATGGAGAAATAGTATGGGAAACTTTGGGGAAGTAAAAATAACTTGAGAATTCATCTTTTTGTTTAGTGGGTTTTTCTTTCTTTAAGGATTTATTGGATTATGAATGGGAGTTTGGTTGGGAAATTATTTTGTTAAATTTGAGTAATGTTGATTGGCATCTTCTTCTGGTCTATGGATTGTGTCTATGTCTTTGTTCTTCATCAACCTGCTTTAGTTTTCTTGTCTTTGTACGACCTGAGGTAGGAACTTAAATCCATATGCAATTATCCTTCAATCTTTCTTGGTTGTGTGAGAGGAAAAAATTTATTTATTGGTTTTGAATGGAAATTAATGATATTTTGAAATACTAGATTGTTTGATTGAGTATGAACCTTGTACATGCGCTTTCTCTTCCTATGTGTGTTATGTGATTTATGAAGGTATTTAAATAATTTGGAAAGGGAATTTGTTGTTTTTGGTGTTTGAATGGAATCTAAGATGTATGTGAAGCTATTATTAGTTATCATGAAGTATTGTTTTTTTATGTTTAAGAATTTGTAGTTTCATGTTTTGAACCCCTCTTCAGATGGAGTTTTAAGGGACTAATTTGCAAATTTTAAGTGTTGTAAATTAAATTTCAAGTCCTTAGGGTAAATTGTTTATCTTTTTGTAATGGAATCAAACACTTATCAAATGTGTCTACACTAGTTTTCAGTTTTAGGTCAACCCCTTCCAACTGAGCAAGTTTGGGCTCTAACTACACAATTCTAGAGCCCAATTGCACATAAAATTAGCCCAATTGTCTATCTTTAAAGGGACATTGTGTAACTTCAAAGATCAAGTGAACATGAACTCAATTTTTGGTTCTTGATTTTTTAGTTTGGCTCTATTTTGACTCTTGGTTTGTCTCAAAGGCTCGGTTTGGTCTAATATTTTGTTAGTCATGCAATTTTGGTCAGATTGGTATCATTTTGGTTTGATTGGTGCCTTCATGTACCTTCCTATTTTTGGTTGCAAAATAAATTAGTGTATTATGTTTAAATTTTAGTTTCAGGACTTAACCCTTATTGATAGGGTCTTGTATGGAAATTCCTATTTCAGTTGTGCAATCTGAACTTGAGGATGGATTCATGTTGATTCAAGTTATTTTTCTTATATGTTTTGACCTAATTTGGGTAGGATATAATGAATTGAGGCCCATTCCTATGCCCTCTTGTAAAATATTTTAGAGATTTGTGCAATCATATGTGGTTTCAGGATGGTCTCCCTTGTTGGTAGAGACCTATGGAAGTCCTATTTCTGATTATATGTTTTATCCACTAGAGATGGATTCATGAATGATGCTAATGTGATTATTATTCTTATGATTTCATTATTTTAACCTTAGAGGTTACGATATCTAGATGCATTAAGGTGGAGTGGCTCTGAATGGGGGTCGGGGCCCAAAGAGGCTACCAGGGTAACTCATTGGAGAGTTATGTGATACAAGTGATAATATTGATTAAAACTTTGAGATGGGATTAAACATTAATAATATGATTTATGGTACGCAACACATGTCTTTATGTTCTTTTTTAGACATAGGATAGGATTGTGAAGGCTTGTCCGTCCATGGGATGTTGGAGCTGGCATGGTATCTGTCCATCCATGGGACATTGGAGCTATCATAATCATACTTCGTTATCTTCATGAAAGGATTTATCGGTTTTACATGAGATCTCAAATGGGGGTTGGGGTTTTATGTTTGGAGAGGGATAGACTACCAGGGTAACCTATGTTGAAGCTATGTGTAGCATTGTAAATTGTACACCCTTAATTAGGGTTGTCCAATTCCATTCATAGGTTAGCACCTGCCTTAGCGTGTCTCATTTTATTTTACATTTTGAAGGTTCCTTTAAGCATTCAATTATTAATTTAATTAAATCTAAGGTTGTCTCTCATCAATTCACATATTATAAAATTGGTCCCTTAACCCTAAGTGTGCCCCTTTTTATTTCATTTCAATTAATCCTTAGAAAGCCCAATTCTGAAATTCAAGGTGCTTTTTCACATATCTAAACACCTTGGATTGATGCATCGAGCTAGATTTGGCTTTTTAAGCATGATATCTTCCATCCATAGAAATTTAGAAAAATGTCGACTAGACTGTAGTGACCACCACATCTGTCCCAACTTTTTCCCCCTAATTTTTAAGATCTTAATTTGGTGGTATTATAATGTTCAAATCTTACTTCATCTAAAATTTCATTAGTTCTTGGTCAACCTATGATCAAAATTACAGTTAGGGTTTCATATAAACAACCTTTTCTTTCCTCATTTGAAGGATCCATTCATTAGAAATTAAAGTAGACTCTTATGAAGTTAAAGTGTAGGTTTTATGTTAAGTCTTCAGTTAGAAAATTCATCATTCATCAAGTCTTCCTCCATATTTTTCAATATCCATGGAATCTTAGGAGATATTGAGGAATAATAAGGAGATCATCTACTATTGATTGGCTTGTACTTGTCCCCTAGGTATTAGTATGGTTTCATGTTATTTTCATATCTCTATGTGATTTTTTAGATCTATACATCATTCATTTTCAGATTCATATTATTTCTTTATATCTACATTGATTTTGTGATTTGAAGCATTTACATTATGTTCATCTAGGGTTTTTTGTAGTACCCCTACTCGTTTGAACTCATTAGACTCATATTTTATTATTGTTTGTTTTCAGTGGATACATTACCATGTTGTGTTATTCAGATTTTTATGACATTATTTCATGCTTTATTTGGATATGAGATGAATAATTTATTTGAAGTATTTTAGTACTTGTGATTTATGGTACTTTATGGATTATTGCTATGTACTGGCATTTTACTTTATTTATGCAATGTGTAATTATATGTTGTGTGTATGCGAGTGTATTGGATGCAAGGGGATGATTTTCCTTCACTCATTTCGGTGAGATAGGGAACGTCGTGATTCTCCTTCATCGGTGTGTATGTCATGTTTTCTATATTGTATATATGCATGTGTGGTTCGATTGTGCAGGATATTGCAGGTACAAGTACCGGGTAGGTACAGGGTATCGTCTCCACCTAGCTTCACAGGTTTGAGTGTGCCTTATATTTTTTGATGGAAGTGGAGGAGATAGTAGTTGACCCTATTTTACTCATTTACACTTGTGTGAGTGTCATTAGTTGGTCATCATGTCAATTAGTTCAGCCTTCGTATTTTATCATTTGATCTTTTTATGAGTATTTGCTTGAGATTTGTTTAGTTTGTGTGTTTTAGTGGATTTGATTAATTAATTAAAGTTTATGAAGTTATCTCATAGTTGATTTATGTATGCATTGAGATTATAAATTTAATTAATTAAAATAAATTATTAAATTAAGTTGCAAGTTGCATGATACTAGAAATATATTAAAAGAATAAAAGAATAAATTAATAAAAGAATAAAAGAATAAATTAATAAAAGAGTAAAAGAATAAATAAAAAATGAATAAAAGAATTACTTTAATTCTTTATTTAGAAAATTAATTAATTTGCACGAGAAAAAAAAAGAAAGAATAATGATTTTTAATTATTGCATGTTGGCTTATCTTTTGTTACAAAATTAGAAAAAGAAAGTAAAATTGTTTTTATTCTTAATTTAGGTTTTTGAGAAAAAGATATTCAACCTAGAATTTTAGTTTAAAAAGAGGAATAGGTCATTATTTTACATACACAAGAAACAGGTTAGGAAATTAGGAGAAGAAATTTATTGGAAAGATTAGGGCTCTTCTACAAAAGTCTTCCAGGAAAGCTATATCAAGTTGGGTGGCTTCTTTTGATTTTGTTTTAAGAAAATATTTCTATTTCTTCTATCTTTGTGAATGATGTGTGTATTAAGGTGTTTGTCAAATTTGGAACCCTAACTGATTATTTCTTGATTTTGGTTAAAATCCATTCCTGAAGATAATTTCTAGTTAGTGGAAAATTTGTCAAGATTTTTATTGTGTATGGAAATTTCAAGATTTGGGAGGAATGGGGTTTCCCAGAGGAATCATTCCCTCTTGTTTGATTTTGTTCTACTATTTGGCTATGGTAGTGTTTTAATTATATCTGTGTGAAATGGTTTATTTACTTTAGAAATAAATTTAATTGTTAATTAAATTTATTGGGATATTTAGGTCTTGGAAATTTAATTTATTTAATTTAAAAAAAATAATATGAATATATATATTATAAAATTCTGTGAGAAAGAATTTCCTTGTTATTGGAAATTTATTAATTTTATGGTTGTATTGGGCAAAGAAATTAATTTAAATTTTTTTAAATATATATATATATATATATATATATATATAAAGGTAGCGAGCTACCTATGGTAGCATCTGCTACCGGCGGTAACAGTTTTACCGGTAGTAGCTGCTGCTACCTATGGTAGCAGTGCTACCAAACGGTAGTACCTTGTACCGTGTGGTAGCAGTGCTACTGGCGGTAGCATGTGCTACCATGCAGTAGCATGGGCTACCGTGCGCAATGGCAGTTATATGCTTTTCTTTCTTTGCTCCCTGTGTGTACTGTGACATGACACTTTCGGGTTTCATGCCTGGGGGTTGGGTAATTTAAGTGATTTATTAGTTTATAATATATAATATATATATATATATATATATATATATATATATATATGAATCTATATATATGTATTTATATATATGTTTATATATATATATATATATATATGAATCTATATATATGTATTTATATATATGTTTATATATAAGTTGTTTTTTTTTATTATTGTTATGGGTGTTATATTATTTTAGCTTTATTTTAATACTATGGAAATTAATTCATGAGTTTTCTATAAATATATTTTGTAATATGATTATAAGATTAATATATATATATACGATGTATATATATGTATTCATATAATTATATTATACATATATAAATAATTTAGAGTTTGTTAATTTCCGGAAAAGCTTATAAATATTAGATTTTATATGTATGTTGGGAAATACGTTAGGAGAATAATTTTTATGTGATTTTATTTGACTTATTGGACAAATAAAAAAATTGATTTATTTAATATAGTTGTAATTCTTATTGTTTGGAAAATCTTTAATTGCAAGTTATTTATGCTTTTGGTTGTTTTAAGAAAAGATTGTCTGTATTAGGATCTTGTGTAAATGGTGTTTTCAATCAAGCTTAATTTCATTACAATTCTGGTTGATTTGTCATTGTGTCCTATGTCATTAAATTTCGTTGGTCAGGTGTTGTTGTATAACCTTATTGATGTGAGCCATTATGTGTTTTTGTCCAAATGGTCAATCTTGGGTTAGTGATTGTGTATCCTTCACCTATGCTCTGTCAGGATTAGTTATGGCTGTCTGTTTCGCCATAGAGTTCTCATAAAGAGAGACCTTTCCTGTTAGTGTCATATGAGAGAGAGTGGCTTTCGAGCGGGGGCTATGCCCAAAGTGGATGACAGGATAACCTATCAAAAGTCAGTTAAAAAGTGATAACCTAATAATTCATTAGGGGGTGGGTAGAGTAAATGTTAATTAAGATAATGTACCTCGTGCATAGGTGTAGTGCTTGTACGGGGCTCATAATGTTACGAGAAGGCTTGGAATGGCAAACTTACCACCTTGTCTTCACGAAAGGATTGGTAGGGTCCGCATGAGACTTAGTTGGAGCCGAAAGCTGGGAGAGGTTACCAAGACAGAGAGCTGGGACCTAGGAGGCCTACCATGGTAACCATCAAGCTATGCGATGACACTCTCTCCTTAGAGTCACTAGTGTCTTGTGAGTTGAGTCACATGGATGTTTGCGGAGTCATGTAGTTCTTTTGTACTTGTTTTATTTTGCTTACTTGAGGGTTTTCTACTATCTCCTAGCACGGTGGGGTGGTTCCATTTCAGGATCACATGGTCGGGTGGTAGTGCCACTTCCCATCGGATGTTCTAGATTGTATCTTCAGGCGAGGAAAGGCTTCACTGGTGGTTTTTGGTTCGTGGTTCATGTACTAGCTCTTGTTCATGATCATTGTTCAGTTGAGACCTTGTGGTCATGGTATCAGACTTTTATGTAACCTTGATATTGTAACTTTGTATCTGTGGCATTTTTGGAAGACACGTAATTATGGATATTGTAATAATATGTTAGTGGAATGTATGTTAATTCAGTTGCTTTGATCTTATGTATAAATGTTTTATGGATATTGGATACATTGGAATACTTTCATTTCTTCATTATGGAATTTAGATGTATGTGTAGTTTTGAACTTAAGCATTTACTTTATCTAATCAAATGGACAATTGGATCAACTGTGGTGTTAATATAATCTACGAGTTAAACTTCATTGGTAACCCTGAGGAAATCATGTGTTAGTCTTCTGCTATGTTATTAGATGTGCAATGGTTATAATTAATGCACTTAATTTTTTTTAAAAATTTATTTCACCCTTTAGTTGCCTAGTTGTGTTGTTTTCCTTTAGGGTTCCTGGCGGGGCATTACATTTTTACTCAAAACATAGGGCAGAGCTCTAGTTTGTGTTTTAGCTCATAGAAATCTTAGAAAAACATGAGATTCTAGGTTGTACACACTTTTCAATACTTTATTGGCTATTTGTGAAGGTGGAATCACCAAAACAAGGGGTTTGAGTAAGGAAAAACCCTATATGGACACAAACATGCCATTTTTCATCCTCTAGATACAATTACAAGTTTTCACTAGAGCGAGAAAAAATTGCGAGAGATCTCAACAAGTAGGTATAGGTCCATTTTGCATAATTTGGCCTCAGATCCCTAGGATTGAAGCGCCAAGAACTTTGGTCCTAGGACCATAGTGCCTAGTACCTTGGTCCTCATTAGTCAGGTGCAAAATTTCATAATTTTGATTCAAAGCACTTCAATCTATAAATTTCCAGTCCCTGACTCAGTATGTTCACTGGGACCAAAGTGCATAGGGCCCTGGTCCTTCCAATTCAAGCTCAAATTTCAGTAACAGGTGCACATCAAAATTACCTTTTTAGCTCTATACTTTTTACATCTCTGTTTTACCTATGTATTTATCTATTATTTACTATTATCCTAGTTGTTTTCATACTTTCACTAACTTAGTTTGTTTGCATCCTACATTTTATTCATTTTGCCTTTATATTAGCAAAGGAATAGAAACCCTAAAGGTATTGCTTGACCCTCTTTCACAAGAGTTAGTCAAAGTGAATCACTTCTTTAGGCTCTTTCATATTCCATTATTTAAATGAGAGTGGGATTGGGTCTTAGTTTACCCGATTCCATTTTTCAGCCATCTCACTATGTGCTGACACTCTTCCCTTCATGTCCTGTTTGGTTGTTTGCCTCTGGAGTGTCCTAGTGGTTGTATTTTGTTCTAGTTCATGTATTGTGTTACCTTGGATGTGGATTTATGTGTTTGTGAGTAGTCCTATTTTCCCCAGTCTTATTGCTTGTGTGTTTGGGGCTTTGTGTCCATCTCCTACAAGTTCCACATGGTTGGGTGGCATTTTTTTTCACCCATTGGGAATATTTTGGTGGACTTGTTTGTGTACGGCTAGATGGATCTTTACCATGAGCTTTGAACAATGTCTTCATATTTCAGTTGCGAGGTGATTTGTACCATTATGTTGTTATTTGTTATGTACCTTCTAGAAGCAAATGTATTTGGAAATGTAATTGTAAACATAATTTTAATTGTACTTCATATTGTATTTGGAACACTCCTTAAAAAGCTGATTCTATTAGAACTATTGTATTTGATTAATTTGTAATGATGATATAGCATTTATGTGAATGATATAATGTCATGGTTAACATGAACTTACTTCGTGTTGAAATAAAATCTTATAAATATTGAACTTGGTGCTTAAAATGAATACAATGATGAATGTTTAATGTTAGGCCTTGGGGGATAATGAAAGGATGTTTATTTATTTTGGTAATAAGAATGTACCTAGTTATAGATTATTATAGTTGGTGATGTAATGAAATGAATTAATAGTATCTTCATTGAATTATGCCTTTGTGATTTAGCTCATGTTTTGATGTGTTGCTTAGTTGCAATGTTAGGGAACCCATACTAGAATTTGTATGAATGGTATTTATAAGTCTTCCACTAAACAATATAATAGTTTGTCTTTGTGTTGTATTGATAATAGTATGTAATGTGTTGAGTTGAAAAATTGTTTTAGGTGTAATGTTCTTAAAAAAAATAAAAAAAATTGCTATGTTATTTTGGTGTTTTGTCATAATTTCTTTAGGTTCCTTGGTGAGGCGTTACATTTACCATGGAAAGCACCAATAAAGGCCCAAAAAAATTAGATAAATCTTTTAAATCTCCAAAATGGTTCAACATTCTATAAATTCTATGATGAATGGTATAATCTGATGTGTATCCCTATGAAAAATAAAAGAGTAAAATCTCCTATATGCTTTATTACCTAGTAGAAATTTAGACAGCCAGAGAAACCTAGACAGAAAATAATCATGCATTATTTTTAGAAGCATAACTTATTTCCCATAATAGACATGAGAAAGTCAACTAAGACACAATCCAACATTTTTAAGGATAAACATGTTGAAACCTGAACATAGATTACATCTTACACATTTTAGAACCATGATAAATTCCATCCTAAGAAGGAAGCTTAGAGATGTCTGTTGCCAATTTAGGATTAAAGGTTGTAAAAGCCTTCTATTCATTAGAAGCCAGAAATATTCCTATATAGTATCCCCTTGGCCCTTTTATATTTGCTTCCCTGTCTAGAAAGCATCTTCATTTGATTACAAAATATCTTCATGGCAATAGGATCATGATGGTGGAGATAACTGCCTCTTCACCGGAGAGATCTTTTCTGTAAATAATTGTTGATCACCAACATGATCACCATCTGTATCTCCTCAAGAAGTATTAGCCATTATTTGAGGGAATAAAATTTCCAATGTCGCTTATGCGATCATTCTTTTTCCTTTAAAAATTAGTGATCCCAATCACTAGCACATGTGATTTTACTAAATACGATCATTTGGAACTCTTTGCATGACTGCCATGTAATGTCTGATTTCTAGGTGATGTCTCCCTATTGTTTGAGTAGAGTGGGATGCACAATGGACACACGTCGGGTAGGTGGGGAGTTCTTGGAGCTACTTTTAACATTTGTTAGATCTTCTGTGTGGCTAACTCATGACACACAGGCGGGGCTCCTTAGATTTTGTTCTTCAAATTAGTCTCATTTGCTAGTAGTATTGACACATGGCAGACTAACGAGGAGTTCTCTTGAGGTAGGAGGCTTCACCTCGAAAAGAATCACACAGCAGAGAGTAAAGTAGGTCAATGTCCTTAGTTAGGAAAGCGACTACTATAGATAGAGTCTATAGTTCTAGTTACTCGTAGGGGACTTCCACTTGTGGAAGAGGACTCAAGATCTCAAGTTTCACACACCAAAAATTTAATTGGATTCCCATTTACCAGTTCATGTAAGGTGTCTGCGATCGGATCTCAATGATGAACCAGGTGAACAAGGTCTCACAAATTTTTATCAAATACCACATTTGTGCATCTCGACAATATCTAATCTTCCTACAACCATAAAGGATTAAAGTATTAGAAATTGATGAAGACAAAAAAGACTATCAAAATTTACTTTGCAGTGATTTATGTGGCCTATTGATCAAAGCAAATCTGAAATAATGGAAAAATATTTTTATATTATTTTTAGTTTTTCTATACGTTAGTAATTGTCATTTTTGAAGGTCTTCAGGGCATTTTTAGCCCTTGAAAGTTTGGTCAAATATTGCACGATTTCGCTCCTAACTCTTGGAGACCATTCCAACGAGTTAAATCGCTCGTAATTTCGAGTCCCGAGCAGACAGTTATGCCTAGTTAAAGTTAGGATAAAATTTCATATAGTTTTTTTGAAATTTTCGTAGTTTTTAGATCTTATTATGTAATAAACAAATGTGACTGTTAGGCTTCGATTCTCAAGGGGTTTGTGTGACCCTTGGAATCTCATGAACTACTATATGTTGGATTTTTGAATGGAATAGATCACTTTTTGGCTTGCTTCAATTCTATGCTTTCTTGTTCTTGTAAACAAAATTTACAATACCGTCGGTTCTCACTCTGGTGTTGTCATCCGAATCCATAATTCGGATTAGTGGTATCAAAGCAAGTTCACTCCTGTATGTCATATCACATGCGATCAACATATCAAAGATTGGGGTTGGAAACAAGGAATCCTTCAAACTACCTTCCTTTGAGATGCACACGATCACAGATGGCTAAGTTGCAGACTGATGATGACATTAAAGTAGTAGTTGCAGATGCACTAACAAAGCAACGTGAAGAAATGATGGAGTAGTTCAAGCAAATGCTAGAAAGTCATGGGTCACAAGCAAACCCACCATTCACAGGGCATACACCATTCAAGGTGCAAGTGAATTTCAATATACCCACATTTCGAGGAAAGATCGATGCAGATGTTGTTGATGACTAGGTTTCAAAACTGGAAAGATATTTCTCTGTCAATCAGTTTTCAAATGAAGAGAAGATAACTTTCGCTCTCCTCAAAGTCGAAAATCATGTGAAAGATTCATGGGAAGCGAAGTTAGCATACAAGGCAACAAAAAATGTCAACACTTTTATTTTTGATCAAAAACCCACATGGGGAGAATTCATGGAGCACATAAAGGAAAAATATTTTCCTATTGATACATATGAACAAAAATATATGCAGTGGCAATTGCTTCGACAAAAGAAGGACCAAACTATTTAGGAATATACTAATATGTTTCATGCCTTAGCAGCAAAGCTTGGCATCAAAGATTGTGAGAAGCACCGAGTTTTGAAATATCAAAGTGGACTCCACAAGTAAATCCAAACCGAAATGTAATTCCTGAACATAGAGACTTTACCTAGTGCATATAAATTTGCTACCAAAATTGAGGAGAAATTCAAATAGAAAGGAAGGAGGGATAATTTCGCAAACAACAGATGGAAGAGTGAAGGTGGCAAAACTAAATGGAAACAAGCCTCTAAGGAACCCTCTCCCAATTCACCAACAAAAAAGACATGGAGTATGAAGAAGACACAAGAGAATGGTAGGTGGTGTGAATTCCATAAGAGTCCCTCTCATAATACAAAAGATTGCAGAACCATAAAAATCTTGATGATGGAGATGCATGAAGACAAGGTAGAATCTAAGGTGGCAAAAACTTGCACAGAAGGAAGTCATGAATAGGTCATTGAGGCTGATTCATATGCCACGGTAGCTACTACAAGGATATTGCCCTATCATGATGAGGAGAGATTGTTCCATTCACAGATGTGGGTCGGAAGAAAAGCCCTACACTTTATCGTTGATAGTGAAAGTCAAAAGAACCTAATATCAACAAAGACTGTGAAGAAACTAAATTTGAAAACAACAACCGACCTGCAACCCTATTCAATGGGATAGGTTAGTCAAGGGAGAGGTATCCAGGTGCACCAACAGTGTCGCCTTTCATACTCCATAAAGCCTTTCAAAGATGAGGTAATATGTGATGTGGCTCCCTTAGATGTTTGTGATGTTCTGTTGGGATAGCCATATATGTACCAGCGACATGGTGCTTATGAGTCCAAGCCTTGCAGCGTGACCATTAGATTAGGTGAGCAGAAATACTGAATACCAGAGGTAAGCCCTGCATACACTCCCTCTTTGATTAGTTCCAAGCAATTTAAGAGGTTGGTTGCCAAAATGGGAACATTCATTTTATTGATGATTCGTTCTAAAGAAGAAAGGAAATCAGTTTATAATTCCCATACCATCACAAACACCACAACACTGTAGAAAGTATCAATGGATCAAATTTTGATGAAATATGATAATCTGTTTAAGTTACCAACTAGGCTACCTACACACTACCAAGTGAGACACACTATTGATTTGATACCAGGAACTCCATTACCTAATGAACCAGTCTACCATAGGTCAGTATTAGAGAATAATGAGATTAAGAGGCAAATACAAGAATTGATTGAGAAGGGACATATTCGTCCAAGTGCATCACCCTATGGCAGCCCCATTGTTCTAGCAAAGAAAAATGATGGAACCTAGAGACTTTGTATTGACTATAGGACCTAGAATAAAATTTTAGTCAAAAATAGGTATCCACTTCCCCGGATAGATGAACTCTTGGACCAGATTAGAGGGGCACAATTCTTTACCAAAATTGATTTGAAATTAGGGTACCATCAAGTGCCAATTGAATCAGCTAATGTGTGGAAGACATCTTTCAAATCTAAAGAGGGATTGTTTGAATGGCTACTGATGCCTTTCGGTCTAACAAATGCTCCAGTGACATTCATGAGAATGATGAATGATATACTTAGACCATTCACTGATTCCTTCATGGTGGTATATCTTGATGACATACTCACCTTCAACAAAACTTGAGAGGAACATTTGCAACATGTGGAAAAAATTCTTGTAACCATACAAGATCATGGGCTTTATGCAAACAAACAAAAGTGCTCCTTTGGTATGCAGAGTATCAGATACTTAGGATATGTTATTGATAGTGAGGGTGTCCATGTTGATCCAGAGAAGATACAAGTGATTAAGGACTGGCCGTCTCCTAGAAATCTCACAGAGTTATGAAGTTTCCTCATGTTGGCAAACTCTTACCATAGATTTGTGTTGGGATTTTCCCATTTGTCTTGGCCTCTAAATCGGTCATTGAGGGGGGGGGAGATACACATTGTTTAAATGGATAAGTGCTCATCAAGAAGCATTCAAGGGGCTAAAATGAAGTTTATGTTCTGCACTAGTTTTATCTCTTCCTGACTTGCAACAGTGATTTGAAATACAAATAGATGCATCAAATTATGCTCTAGGGGCATTCCTCATGCAACATGGTCATCTAGTTGCATATAACAATCAGACTTTTTCTGATATAGTGTGTCAGTATGCCACTTACGACAAGGAACTATTTTTTATTGTTCAAGCCTGTAAGTAGTGGAAACATTACATTTTGGGTAAAGAGACTGACATCCACAATGATCACAAACCCCTTCAATTTTTACAAACAAAGAGAAGTTGCAGAATGATTGACATCAACGATGGTCAGCATATCTTCAACAATTTCACCTCAATATTTGCCACAAGAAGGGAAGTACTAACAAAGTAGAAGACTATTTGAGCAAGCCTCCAATTGCAGCCATAAGTATGGTTTTGAACTCATGTGGCCATCAAACTGAAGCCTGAGCTTGGTTGTATGATAATAATGTTGAATTTGCAGATGTTTATAATCAATTGGTGAAGGGACATCAAGTGAATGACTTCTATTTACAGGATGGAATGCTTTGTCACCTTGGCCAAATCTATGTGCCCAATGCAGAACGCAAAAAGTTGATATGGGAAGCTCACTATAGTAAGGTTGCTAGTCACTTTGGTATAGGTAAGAGTACTGCTATACTTCAGAAGTATTTCTATTGGCCAAAATTGCGAATTGATGTTATTTCATATATTCAAGCTTGTACTGCATGTGCTATTGCTAAGCCTGCCAATCGTAAACTTAGGCTATACTCATCACTTCCTATTCCTGAAAAACCTTGGGACTCAGTTTCTATGGACTTTATGTCGGGTCTTCCTACCACCAAAAGAGGCCATGATTGTGTGTATTTTGTGGTAGATAGGTTCTCAAAAATGGCAGTAATAGTGGCATGTAAAAAAACAATTTCTGTAGAGGACACTAGCCAAGCTATTCTTTGAATACATTGGGTTCATTTTGGTCTGCCAAATACCATTATCTTGGATAGGGACAATAGGTTTCTTAGTAAGTTCTGGTCTACACTATGGGAAAAGATGGACACAAAATTAACAAAGTCTACTATTTTCCACCCTCAAACAGATGGCCAAACAGAGGTAGTGAATTGTATGATCATACACATCCTATGAATGTACCACTCAAAACATCCTCGTGCATGGGATGAAAGTCTTCCATATTTTCAACATAGCTACAATAGGGAAATTCATAGTTCAACTGGCGACAACCCATTTGAGGTTTGTCTTCATTATCAACCACTTGCATGCATGGATGTTTCCATACCACTTATTCAACCTGATCTGGTTCCACGTGTTGGTAAGGAGGAAGATAAGGCAGCCCAGTTCATCAATAGAATTCATCATCTGCAACAACAAGTTCATGAAATTTTGGAACACACCAATAAGAAGTATAAGGAGAGACATGTTGAGCATTGTACTCCTTATAATTTTCAAAATGGGGACAAGGTGTGGTTGCATATCCAAAAGGAACGATTGCAGGGTGCCAATAGGAAACTTTGTCCTCTGCGTTATGGGCCATACACCATCATCAAGAAAGTTGGTGATAATACTTTTGAGCGTAATTTACCTCCATTTCTAGGTCTTCATCCAGTCTTCAATGTGGAATTCTTGAAGCCATATTTTTCTCCACTATTAGATGTTACAGATGTGGTAGAAACAATCTCCACTACAAAATTGAATCCAAATGCAGCTACCCCATTCCAATACAATTAGATTGTGGACACCATGGTGAAAACACTCAAACAACAGTACAAAGTGGTTCAAATAGGGCATATTGCTCAACAAGGAAAGTGGTTTACCAGGGAGCATCTTCAAGAACATTTTCCTCATCTCATTCAGAGTGTTGATGCAATGGAGCCCATTTCTTTCCAAGGGGGAAGTAATGATCAGAAGCAAATCTGAAACAGTGGCAAAATATTTTTAGATTTTTTTTAGTTTTTCTATATGTTAGTAATTGTCATTTTTTAAGGCCTTCGGGGCATTTTTAGCCCCTCAAAGTTTGGCATGTCCTTTAGAATATTGCCATATGCTAGTTCTTGTAGGACTTCACTCCTAAATCTTGGAGACATTTCCAATGAGTTAAATGGCTTGTAATTTCAAGTCTCGAGCAAAAAGTTATGCTTAGTTAAAGTTAGGATAAAATTTCATATAGTTTTTTTAAATTTTCGTAGTTTTTAGATTTTATTATGTAATAAACAAATGTGACTGTTGGGCTTTGATTCTCAAGGGTTTTTTGTGACCCTTGGAATCTCATGAACTACTATATGTTGGATTTTTGAATGGAATAGATCACTTTTTGGCTTGCTTCAATTCTATGCTTTCTTGTTCTTGTAAACAAAATTTACAATACTGCAGGTTCTCACTCAGGTGTTGTCATCCGAATCCATAATTTGGATCACCTATGACACTCAAAATACACCTAAGGTAATTCCAAGGCATAAATAAAAGATGAATGAAAGGAGCCAAAAATAAATCAACGGTCCATTAGAGGCAATCAAATAGATGGAAAGAAAGCAAAACTCTAGCATGAGAAGGATGTTACAAAATGAGTTTATACTAGAGGATCAAAAGGAAAATGTAGGAATAAAATATCATATTTTTTACCATATAAGACTTAATTATATTTTTGAGTCTTTTTATTTAATATTTCAAGAGCTTTCATACTCAATTTACAGTCCAATTTATATTGAAGATCCAAGAATTCAAACATATGTGCATTATGATCATTTTCATTCTTCTCGAGATTAGAATAGGCACAAAGGTATGTCCTTGGATTAAGCCTATCCTCCCATAGCCAACCGAATAGAGAATTATTGACAAACAAGAATTCATAGCCTCGACAAGGTTATCGCTCTAGTTACCACATGGAATAGCTCCACTTACCAATTGAGCATCCATAGCCTCAGTGGAGTTACTAACAACACTTGATTTGTAACCTATTAATATTGTTTTTCTTTTCTACTTTTCTTTCCAAATATTCTAACAATGTTGTCATGTCACCAGGTTGGAATCTAGAGCGTTAGAAAGAGTGACCTTAAGATTTTTCACTTAAACCAAGGACATATGAGTCTGCCACATCATTCTCAAGTTGGAAGTAATTAAAGTGTGAATTTATTGTTGAAAGTCATTGAGGCTCCACCTGTATATGACAAGATATTCCCTAGTACACAAATCCTTGATAATAAAATCAAGAGACTAAATGAAATCCAAATAAATCATATTATAAAAAATATTATTAAATGCATTTATTTTCACTTCATCCAAGGCATATGGCCTTTTATACCATCCTCGTTGTCATGAGGAATTATGTTTCACATTGAATGTCTACTGATCACATAAAGCCTTAAGACTATTGTTTCTTGTTGGCCTTTCCTTGGGAAAGATTACTTACCAAAAATTTAACCCAAGAGTAACTACTTTCATGTTCAAAAAGTACGTAGTGGGCTATAAAATCAAGCAACCTTAGTGCAAAAATCAATCTAAATTAAGCAAGATTAGTGTAGTGTTTGTAGTGAAATCACCACTAAGAATTCGAGCTAGGTTGATATGGACAGCCATATTAGTTTGACAACCACCAAGGCTTAACATGGATTTCAAGGATTAATAATAGATCATAGGCTTGAATGCTTACTCCACATTGATAATGACTTGATCAGTTCCTCCATTATGTGGGTCCTTGAACTTGATTTCCTTACCACTGAGGATAGGTATAGAGAATACTGATATTGCATCTAACTTTGTGGGGTCCCTACTAGACTTGGGTGAACCAAATCCTAATATAACAAAGATGACTCATGGCTTTTTTGGGAGTGACTACACTAGTGGATTGGACCAATATCTGGAGGTGGCCCAATATAGGATTTAAATTGTCATGGCCATAGATCTTAGGGCCTATGTGGAATGAGATACTATGGTGCCTTCACATCCATTCATTGCTAACTTCCACACCATGAGAATCGGGGATAATCACAACCATTCAGCCCTTGCCAATGGATTCCTATAGAAAATCATAGTTGAGGATGCAACATTTGTTGTAGGGTGGATTGAAGAGTTTAGAGATATAGTTTATGACAAGGACTAGAATACCGAGGATAGAAAAATTTTGAGAGAGGAGGATGTCTTGGTGACTGATGAAGAAGAAGAGGATGATGCTTCCTTAGATTGAACTGGATTCTTTTCTCCTTCACATGTTTTTCCCTATCATTATCATATGCATATAACAAAACCCTTTTTTTGTTAGATTTGGAAAATAGAGCATACATATATATTGTAAATAATTATCTAAAGCATAAAAATATATACATATAGCCTTTATTAGATTTTTTGCGTATGCATTTACTTCTTTCTTTTAATGAATTAATGTTTTAATTGTTCATAATGAATGAAAATTCACATTTTATCAAAATAATGGATGAAGAAAACATGAATTATATTGGTGTCATCACCTCTTTATATTTAATAAAAAATGTACATGTATGAGAAGAATGAGGGGTGCCATTCACTGTATATGGTAACTATTAAATGGGAGAGAATACCTATCCCACTTGAGGGGCCACTTAAGCTAACATAATGTAGATCCCAACCTTAGAATTTTTTCTCTTAGAAAGGAAAACTCTTTGCAATAGGGGTGAGGGGGTAAATCTTTTGCCATTTTGAATAATATTCACCTTTTTTAATTATTCATATTGACGTTCATTGTAAACTTGCAACATTCATTGCTCACCTTCCAACAAAGAAAAAAACATGTGCACAATATGCACTTAGGGAAAACAAGGACTATACTTGACCATCCTGAAAAGGAGTAGGTAAATAAGTGGTAGCGCTTCTTAGAAAACAACAATAACTACCTACCTAGCTTTAAGCCATAATTCTTACAAGCTAAAAAATTTCATTAACTCGTTTTCCAAAATAGCTCCCTTTTTTCATCCTAGTCCTTTTGACCTTTCATGACTTTAAGGCCATGATAGAAAAGGAAGGGATAGTAACTATCCTTTTCGAATGACTTTCTCACACACACTAGGAATTATAATATAGATACATGTGGAATAACTACTTCCCAGTGAAAAGGTTGACAACTTTACATTCAAAGAACTAATTTCATGCTTGGAGGAGGGCACGAGTCAAAATATTTGACCAACCTCTCATTGTACAAGATATCAGATTGGAAATCCATATGAATGTGGAGGAGACTACATGCTAGGTCTAAAGTAGGGATCATGGATTCTACTAGTTTTCCTTATCTCACAAGCTAGGCTTAAGGATTCTCTAGGTAGTGTTGTGTTGAGATTATCCCTGTAGGTTTGAGGGGTCTCTCATTTTTTAGGAGTTCACTAACCTCTGAGTGATAAGAAGAAAAGTTTTATTTCATCACAAAATAGGCTTCATCTAAGTGGTCTGCTCCATGACTCTGAGTCTATGCTTTTCTTTCTATTTCTTGATGGCCTTTATCACTTTTAAATAGTGCTTTCTTGTTTTCTTGGGTAAATATTTATTTAAAACTTGAAGATCTAGGTTCTTTCTCTCACTTGTCTTTTGTCATATTCAAGAGTGGCTCTGCAACGTGAGCCTCTGGTATAGTATTCAACTACGAAGTGCTTTTGTTCTATTCATGAGACTAGTTTGAAGTCCAAACCACTATTATAACTTTGAAGAGTGAGATGATTTTGGTTTAAAAAAAATTAGGAGGTAGAGTCCTTTCCAAGAATGGAAGAGATGATTGATCTTCAATAGGATTTAACAGATCGAGAGCATAAATTGGCTCTATGCAATATGAGGACAACTTCAAACCTCTCATATTCATTGCTTGAGAAGCCAATATTGGCATCTCTCTCTTCCTTTGACTCTCCTCCCCTCAAGTGCTACTGTATTTGGGAATTTATGTGAGCAGCCTTTGGTAATATATTCTTTTGATCTTGATGGTCTCCAATTGCCTTTAAAAATAATATAACATCTCCCCAACTTTCAAATGATTTGGTTCCTCAAACCTTTATGCCACAAATGGATCCTCAATAGGGAACATTTGTTAGCATGAACATAGCAGATGGTACTCAACTGACCATCCATGAGATATGTTTCCTAGTTAGAAAATGAAAATAATCTCATGGAATATACGTGGATTGAATAGTCCACATAAATAGGATGTTTTTAGAAATTTAGTTAGAGAACATAAACTAGGCATTGTTATTATCCAAGGAACTAAAATGATTAAAGAGAAAGTTGAAAATATTAAGCTTTTTAAGAATGGGGAAGTTTGTGGTGGAAGCTTTGATGGGGCTTCTGGGGGCATAGCTATTTTTTGGAACCTAAAGCGGGTTTCTGGGGGCATAGCTACTTTTTGGAACCTAAAGTGGGTTTCTGGGGAGCTGGTCATGCATGATAGCAATTTTCCATTTATCAGGTTTCATCACATTGGGGATGGTACCTCTTTACTTCTTACCAACATTTATGCCCCTAATAATAGATATGGTAGAAGAAAATTTTGGAAAAGAATGGAGGCTATTAGGGCCCTCTACAAAAATGATATGTGGATTGTTATGGGGGATTTCAACACCCCCCTCAAAGACAATGAGAAGTTTGGAGGTGTCCCCTCTCAGCTAGATAGGATAATGGATCTTTTGAACTTTATCAATAATTAAGGCCTGCATGATATTGAGCTCCAGGGAGCCAAGTTTACATGGTCAAACAGAAGGACAAGAGATGATCTCATTCAAGTCACACTTGACAGGGCCCTCATTTCTAATGAGTGCTTTAACCATTATCAATGCTCCCTCTCAGCTATCTCTAGAATAGGTTTTGATCATTTCCCTATAATTTTTATTGCTGATAATACTACTGTTAAAAGAAATTTCTCATTCAGATTTGAAAGGATGTGGCTTGATCACCCTAACCTAGCACAGGTCATTGAGATGTGGTGGTCCATTGATGTCAAAGGTATTGCTATGTATAAAGTTGCCAAAAAATTAAGAAATGTGAAGGACAATATTAAAAAATGGAATAAAGAGGTTTTTGCAGATCTATTTGCTGCCAAAACTAAAACTTAGTTGGAACTCAAGGAAATGCAGGATAAAATCCAAATTAGCGGATGCAATGAAGTTTCAATCAGTGAGGAAAATGAAGTGTTGGTGAAGTACCACAAGATTATCAGAAGAGATGAAGAATTATGGAAACAAAGGTCTAGATCCCTATGGCTTAAAGTAGGGAACAAAAATACTAGATTCTTCCATATGACCGCGATGAAACACAAGGCAACTAACAGAATCTCAAAGTTGAAAATCAGGGGAACCGAAATGAGAAAGGATGATGAAATTGGGAAGGATGCCAAAAACTTCTTTACTTCTCTTCTTTCAATGGACTTTGGTCTGGATGGTTAATCTCAGAATGCCATCCGTGACAATATCCCTCCAACTATTAGAGAGGATCAAAACAATGCCTTGATAGCCATCCCTTCTGAGGAGGAAGTTAAAAAAGTTGTATTTTCTTTTGATGAGAACAAAGCCTCGGGCCCGGATGGTTTTCCGTTATTCTTCTTGCAAACCTTCTAGGACATCCTCAAATCTGATGTTGTTAAAGGTGTGGAGGAGTTCTACGGAGCTAGAATGATCTTAAAGGAACTTAATGCTACCTTCCTGGTTCTGATTCCCAAATGCCCAGGAGTAGATCCTATGGATAAGTTCCAACCGATAAGCTTATGCAACTCTTTTTTATAAAATAATCTCTAAGGTGGTTACTAGCACATTGTTAAGGTTTCTTCCTCTGATCATTTCGCCCCAACAAAGTTGATTTGTTCCTGGCAGACAAATCCTTGACTCCATCATTGCTATCCATGAAAACATTCATTCACTGGTGGATTTGAAAAAATAAGGATTTCTGATGAAGCTGGATTGGTCTAAAGCCTATGACTGTGTGGACTGGAGTTTCTTGGGTAAGGTGTTGGGTTCTTTGGGAAGAGGCCAAGAGGATGTGTGAAGTCACTAGTACTAGTCTGAGTGAAAAGGAAAAAGAAAATCAGAATTTGGAAACAGAAATAGTGAAACTCTAGAAGGACTTAGAGAAAAGTCAGGAAGAAATAAAAGTGAGAAGCAAGTATGAAGGAAGCATTGAGGCCCTTGACAAGATGCTGAGAAAATAGAAGCAATCTAAAGATACCAGTATCTTAGGTTTTCAAGAAGGTCAAAGTTCAAACAAAAAAGACACATCTGATAAGGAGATACAATTCACTTCTTCAAATAAAGGTGAAGAGAAGAAGACATTCATGGTAGGCAAGGATACCGATAAGAAGTTATATGTAGATGCTGCTAGAAACCACCACACAAACCGATATACTCAATCAATGATCTAGAGACCATACTCAATGCACTGACATGCAAATCCAAAGAGAAATAAAAGTATTGATCATGAAGGATTCATAAGGGTTAGCAACATGAAAGGAAGAACCCCAGTGAGGTATCTATTTGCAGATTCAAGACAACCTAACTCGTATGTTCCAAATTTCCTACCTATTGTCACTGGTGTAATAAATTCAGTCATAAAATGGCAAATTGTAGGAAAATGAATGTCAACCCTAATTTTGAGAGTAGAAACTCATTTTCTGCATTACAAATTACAAATGTCATATGTTATAATTGCATTGAGTTTGGTCACAAGAGTTATGAATGTAGGAGTAATATGCAAATTTCCTACAAGAATGTATTGAGTACATCTTATAGTGCTAATGTATTGTAAGCTAAGAATCAACAAGCAAAAGAGAATTATACTAGATGAGAAGTTGGAAACAAAACCAGAACACAAAGTGACAAAAGAGGAAAAGAAAGAAGAGAAACTGGCTTGGGTAGAGAAGGAGAAAACAAGATATAGTCAAGTCTGATTATATAGACTACTCTACATGCTGAAAGAAGAAATTTATGGGTAGTTGATAGTGGTTGCTCAGATCACATGATAGGAGATAAGAAAAAGTTCATCAAGCTTGATGATTGGAATGGTGGCTCAGTCCATTTTGGTGACAACTCCTCCATCAAGATCAAAAGTCAGGGTACATTGAATATTGATGGAAAGCTCAAGGCTCATGATGTGTACTATGTGGAAGGTTTGAAGCATAACCTGTTAGTGTAAGTTAGATGTGTGACAAAGGGTACAAGTTCTCATTTGACTCTACTGGTTTCTTGATAAGGAAGCAAAGTACTAGTCAGGTGGTAGAAAAAGGAAAGAGAATAGAGGGTAATGTCTACAACCTGAAGGAATGCTATGAGTCCCAATGCATAATGGGATAGGTTGATGAAAGTTGGTTATGGCATCAAAGATTAGGCCATGTGAATTTTGATAATTTGGTTAAGATAAGCAAGAACCGGTATGTGACAAACATACCTCAAATCATAAAACCGGCAAGCACATTTTGTGATGAATGTGTCAGAGGTAAGCAAGTAGAGGTAAGCTTTAAAAAAAAGAATATAACACCTCAAAACCTTTGGAATTGATAAATACAAACTTATGTGGGGCAACAAGGACAAGAGCAGAGCATTGGTCGGAGAAAGGTATTTCATGTTGTTCATAGATGATTACTTGGGTAACCTTCTTGCATGATAAGTCACAAGCATTTGAGAGATTCAAAATTTTTAGGAAGATGGTATAAGAAATTGGACACTGATTAAAATGCTTAAGATCAGACCAGGGAGGAGAATTGTCTTCCAATGAATTTGTTGATTGTTGGCTTCAAAATCTAATTCCCTTTAACATCCTCAAAATAATATGGTTTAAAGCTTGGTGCAGAAGAGACATCAAAGACAAGGAAATTCTCAAGACAACATATGACAAGGTTTGATTAGACCTTCTACACTTCGGGCTTACTCAGAGCCCAGGTGGGTATACCTTTGTGAATTAAATTCACGCTTTCAAACATAAACCCACAGCAAACCAGTCCAGAAAACCAGTGGGTCTATTCACCTTGAAATCAACTAAAAACAAAGAATGGAAATTGTACTTAAGTTCAGCATTTTGATCAACAAAAGTATCCAATAAACAACTTCAATTTAATACCAGTGCCTTATCCAAGGTCACAGAGTCATCTAAACTCAAATAAGACTCCTCAAACAAAACATCTTTATGCTTCCCGTCGACTTGGTTTCTATCAATCCTTGTATATGCTTGACACCTACAAGAACTCAAGCATTATAAACTAAGCTATGGTCATCAGAATTCAAATTCCATTCCAGAGAGTTTACTGGTATGAGTGATCCCCACCTCTTTAATTTCCCTCCTAAAGAGAAAAGCTAATGAACACTTATACTAAAATTGCTTTGCAATTCCATTCAAATAGAACAACCCTGGATTATTCAGAATGAAAATAGTAAGCAAATTTGTAATCAAACTTGAAGAAAACACAGAGCTTTACTCAAAACCGATGGTCTGTATATTGATATTTAGTTCAAAAAGTATTACAAGAAATTTTGATTCTCCATTAAACTTAGAAAAGCTCAAATAAATTTCTGCAGCGTTTTTTTACAATTTTTTGCGATCTCTTTTTCTCTACTCCTGGTATCCATTTATAAGAACATGCATGCACAAAGCTTTGGACTTCTCGAGGAGAGTTTGTTACAATCATTTCTTTCAAAGTAAAGAGGTTACAAACTTTTCGCAAAAGCAGTTAGAAACTTTTTTCAGCCTCTGCAGTTTCTTCAACAGTTTGTTCGGTTGCAACCTCTTCTATCTTTTCAGGGGCACTCTCCAACTGCTCTGGATCATGGGTGGCATATTTACTCGCCCACTCACTATATACCTCTTCTGTCGGCCATGAGAAATTAATCACATTATCTTTAGTTTTAGTCAACCTTTTTCAAGAATTTCTCATTTTGTTGACTTCTGAATTGAGAAAACCATAATGTGATTTAATTTTCTCTATCTCTTGTACTGTCACAATGAAGAAAGAAGCATCATCAAGATCCATAATTCCTTTAACTCTTGCTGACAATTTAGCTTCTATCTCCTTGAGCCATATTTGTTTGTCTTTTAACTGATCCGGGCTAGCAAAAACTCCTGGGAGCAACTCAAAAACTTGGTCAGTGTATTCCTTATTGCACAAATTGACCTTTCTATCCACATTATCCACTTTTGCTACTAATTGAATTAATATTTTAGCGACATCAGAAGTGGATTAAATAATAGGATTGGCCCTTGCTTCATCGCTGGATACACACATAAACTCTAAATCCTCATCCCTAGGCCTCCATCTGTCAAAAATAGGCATCAAAATGGCCTTGTCTCTCCTGAGCTCATTCCATATTTCCATAATTTTACCTACATTATTGTAGAGCAATGAGGCATTTATTGTATCTACAAAACTGGATATGGTAGCCCTTACTCTCTCCTCGTACTTCTTTGCATACAAGGCCTGAGCCTGTTTCAAATTTTCTAACTCTTGGGGAGTGATTTCAATCATTTGAGAGCTGGAGGGTGCTAGAGATGGTGGAAATTCAATGATAGGGCTAGTAGATCGGGGTCTTGCAGGAGAAGAGGAAATCATCAGTGTTGAAGACTAACCTTGATGGTATTGTCTAGTCAACTGGCTCTGCAATTTGGCAATGATGCAGTCCTTACCTCTTACCTCGTCCTTGGCATTGTTATAAGCCTTCAGAACTATTTCCAGCTTAATTTGGAGGGCCTCCTTCTCTTTGGCTTCTTTCTCTGCTACTACAACACTGAATTTTGTAGTCTCCAACATAGTGCTAGCAGCCTCTACTACGCGTGTACTCTGCACCCTCTTCACCATCATTCCACCAAGGTAACTTGACCCTGGGGTGTCCTTTCTTTTCTTGTTCTCATTTCGCTTGAGGGACCACATGACAAGTGCAACATTTTCCTTATTTAAAGTGACCCCCTCCATAGGTTTAGTCTCTTTCCTTACTGCATCTAATACCAGGGCATCTGCAATATTCCATTCAGGTAAGATAAGCACTCCAGCGTGTGCTACCATATCTCTTCCCTGCTCAGGGGTGATAGTTTTGAATTCTTCCATCATCTCCTACTTTATTTCCTCTTCTACTAAGGCCGGATCTTTATTGGGCTACTCTACCTTTTTTGTTTCGCATCTAGCATTATATTTATCTATGTGCTGCTTCCATATAAATTGCATGAATGCTTCTGATGTGACAAAATTATTATCAGCTAGAAAGGCAGTACTTGCCTGCTTTATTTCAGGATCCCACTCATGGCCTTTAAGTTCAGTGGAAGGAATATCCATTCCATCAGCAATGGGCTCTTCTGACATCCCTTCCTCTACTTCATCATAGGTGTATGCAATTTCCCCTAGACTACCCAATTGTATGAGTTGCTCAACTGCTGCTTGCTCATTTCCTATATGGATAGGGGATTGGGATGGGGAATACAAAGGTCTATCTGATTGTATTTCTTTCCCCACCCTTTGCTTCTTTGGGCTCTTTTGGATGTCAATGACATCTTGTATCTTCCTCTTTAATTTGGAGGTAGAGGGCTCCCCTGTTGTAGGCACTAGCACACTATAACCTCATTTTTTATGCAATGTGTAATCACCAGGAGGGATTGGCTTGCTAGAAGTTGACCTGCTAAGGATCATTCTGGCTTTCTCAGGGTTGCTCTTGATTACAGCTTCCCTCTTTTGCTTCAATGTCTGCATCACATCCTCAAAGCAAACAATTAAACTTTCTTTTCTCTTCTAGTGGGAAAAAGCTAGACAATGGGTCATAGCTAGCGTCAAATTGATGCACAAAATCCAGGGCTTTCTTATAAGCCACCCACTTTTCTTTTCTTAGCTCCTTCTCATCTAGATCAAATTCATTTCTGATGAGGTCTTCAGGGAACTGGAATTGATGAGGCCTACCTCTGCATGCTACCTTCTTCCTAAACATACCATTGAAGAAGTCCTCTGGATCGACACACCTAGACACTGCAGTGGATAAGTGATAAGGTCTGAGGAAATCCTCAAAGCAACTCTAGCCTCCCTTTGTTATTACAAATTGGTGAGCTATGGTAGCTATAGGGAAAATAGTCCCTTTACCCCTGCCTCTCAACTCTGCCTCTTGCAAGGCACCAATTTGTCTGAGGATCTCCGCAATTCCCACTTTGAGAGGGACCTGGTAAGGTAACAAAAATGGAGTGTCTCTGAAACCAAAAATTCTGAAAACTGTGGAAACTGGATATAAATAAATGTCACCCCAGTTATGAACAATGTTTATGTTCTCTACAAATTCTTTTGGTCTTATGAATTCCATAAGAACCTTGGGGATTCTTGGGTTCTCTGAGTAGAGGAGAATCCTTATTTTGGCTGCAAAATATTTATCAAATTTCAGAAAACCTGCATCTTCTCTATCCCATGACAAAACAGTACTCCACAATTGTATTGACATTTTTTCTCCTTCCTTTTCCTTAACCAGGTCCAGTCCACTGGCAAAGTAATCACCACCTTTGAAGAGAAAAAGATGCATTAGGAGTGAATACCATCCAAAAGGCCTTTCCAGCTTTCCATTCTTGATTCCTATTAACCCTCTGTGGATAGCATCAGCAATAAAGGAGGCATAATCAAATGTGATTGCAAGAGAAGGATTCAAAATTTGGGCAATCATTAACAAGTAATGATTCGGCATATTTGCTTCTGCATCTTCTCCCAAAACTTGGCAAAGTGCCCAATACATCCCTTTAGCCCTTAGAGTGAATATGCTTAATGAAAAGGTCTCTTGTGTGTTGGGTCCTACAACTGTTAACCCTCCTATTTTCACAAAAAATTCCTTAAGAGGCCCATTCCTGAGATGACTCCTCTGTGCACCGTAAATTTGGGCCAATGTTGTGAAGTTTATTGGTTCTAGAAAGTTTGTAAACTAATTAAGCCCAAATGTTGTCCTAAACTCTTCAACATTAATTTTCACAAGGGTTTTCCCATTTACATCCTGAATGCTCCTTGTGACTGGATCATAGTTGAACGCGATTTGGGTTAGCAAATCTGTGTCCATGAATACTCCTGGGACAACTAGTTTTCCAACATCGAGTTCAAAGATACTGTTTTGCGGGGCAGGAGAATTTCTCATTCCGAATCCCACTTTAAACAACCGCAACCCAGACAGTCCAACCTGTAGGTCTCTCAACCAATTGCCTTTGTCATACAATCCTTCTCCAATTTTTAGACGGGGAGCCTTGGGCACTAGCTCTTTTGCCTTTGATGCCTTTTTAGTTGACAATGTCAAGTGTTCTAAAAAATCATCACATACACTCCTCTCTGAATAGTTAACCTTACTGGAAAATTCTCTTTTAGGAGCCATTTTGAAAATGCAAGAAATAAATGCCACTCTTAAACAACTCTGCGAAGAATTAATTATCTATTTTAGAACACTGCACAAGAATTGCTACACAAAAATACAAGAGAACCTGTTTTTTGCTTGAAGGAATTTGCTCTGCAATTGAACCGACTTGCTTTGTATATTAGGAAAATAACTCTGCATCTGCTCTTTTGCAAAATCCTTTAAAAGATATCTTTACCCAGTTGTTAGGAAATCAAATATTTGTACTTAGGGCCTTAACTATAACATTGATTCCGCATGCTTCGGCCATCCCTTCAAAATTGAATTCATACAAGAATTCGTATTTTCGCTCCAACGGGTCACAACATTCCTGCAAGTGTTTCATTCTGCTCTTTTGCAACTTCGCAAAGCATAACTGTCAGGCAGCTTGGTCCTGCGAAATAACGCCAACCGTTCGGTCAAAAGAAACTTGATCGAGCGTTAGGTTAACTGATGGATTTGGCTTTACTCTGGGTTCCTCTTTTTTATTGGCTACATGATACCACATGGTGTTCAACCATTGGCCTTGAAATTCCCTTCGCATTCCACTTGATACTAGCCACGTGTCTTTCTCTCATACCACCGGTTCCACCTTGGCGGGCCCACACTTTCTTCTTAGACCACGTGTCATCATAACATGTGGATGACTCGCGTTCACTCTCGCTATTTCATGGGGTATAAAGGACGTGCATCTTACCTTTGCGAAATAGCGCGGGCCGTCAGATCATCTCTGAAGTTGATCGGCATTTAATCCTTTGAAAAGGCTCTCAGGAGGGGTGGGCCCACTGACTCATCATGAACACCTAGCGCCCAGTCACTTTCAGAGCTAACTTGTCTCCTTCTTATTTGCCAAAAGGAAACCACAGGGCCCCACTCTCTTCGCAACAGCTACATCCTCCAGGTCATCATCATGACACGTGGACGGCTCGCGCTCACTCTCGCTATTTCACGGGGTATAAAGGATGTGCATCTTACCCTTGCGAAATAGCGCAGGCCGTCGGATCATCTCTGAAGTTGATCGGCATTTAATCCTTTGAAAAGGCTTTCAGGAGGAGTGGGCCCACTGACTCATCGTGAACACCTAGCACCCAGTCACTTTCGGAGCTAACTTGTCACCTTCTTATTTGCCAAAAGGAAACCACAGGGCTTCAATAAATTGTTAACATCTATACCTGCCAGGTCATCTCCACCTGCGACCTGACTCACCTCTGGGGCCCGCCTTTCAGCCTTTAATTCTGACCCGCTGACTGTTGTGACTTGTGCCATGTGCCGCCATTTTATTCACTGTCAACAACCAGTTGGACCGTCTATGTGGCATGCCATCTGGTTTTCGCAACTTCGCTGGTTTTAAACTACGCGCAACTTCGCCTAGCGAAATAGTGCGAGCCATGGATCCACCCACGAGATGCACACTAGTTACTGGGCCTGACAACTTTAGAAGAAAAACATATAGGGCATAAATTTTTTGATTAATTAACATAACCGCCTAGGCAAACAACAAGGGGGACACCTCCTACGACCCCATGACCCATTACTTAAGTGAATAAAGTAACGAAAGATTAGAAAACAGAGGTTTTAGAACAAAACACAAGAGGATTTAAAAACAAAAACCCTTAAACCCTTGAGGCCTAGAACAAAGCTGAACCATTTGGAACTACTCCTTATTCAAAAAATCAACAAAACCATAACCAATCATGGGAAAAGAAAAACCCATTTTAATCAGTGATAACAGTGGCTCTAACTAGGGATGGCTGATCACAAGGTCAACACAAGAAAAATCAGACAACTCTAGAGAAACAGACCAAAACACAGACCAAAACAGAAAAGTAGGAAAGAAACAAAATATGTACAAACATAGGACCTACCATGCATGGACATTTAAGAGAAATAATGCTTCAGGAATTGTCCATGCACTGGAAATTCCTGCATCTCATCATCCATATTCTTCAAGAAATATGAATCCTTACCATTTAAATTATAAACCACAAAAGGGCCAATCCATAATGATTCAAATTTCTTATGCTTTCCTTTATCCTATCCTTTTGCATTCCATTGAAGAACCATGTCATCAATTCAAAAATTCCTTAATGATGTCCTTTTATCAAAAAGATACTTGGATTGCAACTGGATCTTCTGATTTCTCTTATGGGCAGAAGCCCTAAGCTCCTCCATTTCTACAATTTGGATCATTCTGTCTTCCATTGGTTCAGATACCTCCATGTCCTCATTTTGCAAAAACTGATACACTGGAAGAAGGTTATTTACCAGCAATCTAGCTTGGGCACCATAAACTAATTCAAAAGGTTACATTCCAATTGATTTTTTTAACTGTTATTCTATCTGCTTATAGAGCTCACTTCAACTTTTGATCCCAAGATCTTTTATTCTCCTCTAGGATTTTCTTGATGATATTCAGCAGGCTTTTATTGCTGGATTCTGCTTGTCCATTCCCCTGAGGGTGATAAGGTGAAGAGTATGACATGAGTATACTGTGACTAGTACAAAAGTCTACAAATTCTTCTAATCTGAAACACATGGCATTATCCATCACCAATTTTGCAGGTGTCCCAAATCTAGTTACAATATTATACATCAGGAAATCAATGACAATTTTACTAGTAGCTCTTCTCGTAGGGATGGCTTCTATCCATTTGGTGAAATAATCAGTGGCCACTATGATCCATCCATGACCTCTCCCTGACTTCTCAACAATTTCTCCAATAAAATCAATACCCCACTGAACAAAAGGAAGTTCTACAAAAATTGGATTTAGGGGTAAGGCTCCTTCATATTTGAGCTTGGATGAGAATCTTTGACATGGATCACATTTCCATACATATGCATGGGTATCTTTAAATAAGGTGGGCCAATAATACCCAGCCTGTATTATCTTGCCAGTAGTAGTCTTAGCAGAATAGTGACCTCCACATACTCCATCATGCATTTCAGTCAACACCTATTTAGCTTGAAATTCATCCAAACACATTAGTAACTCTCCATCTCTTTTTCTCCAAAAAAGATCACCCTGAATGAGCACATATTTTTGGGACTTGAGTTTCAGAGTTTTTCTCTGATTGTATGTCATTTCTTCTGGGAGTATATCACCTCTCAAAACTTGGATTATCTCTATGTACCAGGGTTGCCTCTCAATACTAGTGACCAAGGCATCTCTAACCTCAACATTATGTACTTCTACATTCATGAGATTTGACTCAGTCATGAGCTTAGCCAAACCTAACCCTCTCACCAATTTGGTGATCTTTATCTCCAAGTTGAACTCCTGAATTCTATTGATCCATCTGCATCTCTTCCTAGTAACCTCAGATTGAGACAAAATATCTTTAACTGTAGCATGTGGGACATAGGCAATGATGTTTGCATTCACCAGATATGGCCTAAAAGCCTTAAAAGCTTTAACTAGGGCATAAGCTTGCTTCTCCATGGTTTCATATTTTAGTTCTGCCACCTGCAAAGATTTACTATAGAAGGCTATGGGATGTTCATATCCTTCATTGTCCTTTTGTAGTAATACTGCAGCTACCGCATGATATGAAGCAAAAGAAAATAGAGAAAAAGGCTTACTATAATCAGGGGATTTTAACACTGGTGCCTCCTGGATTGCCTTCTTAATCTCAGCAAAAGCTTTGAAGCTTCTTGATCCCAATGAAACTTTGTGTCTTTCTTAAGCAATTTGATAATAGGTTTCACTATCTCTGTGAAGTTTGCAATGAATCTCCTGACAAAATTTACTTTACCTAAAAAGGATTGGATACCTTTCACATTTTTAGGTTCAGACACCCTATTGATTGCTTCAATTCTCTCAGGGTCTATTCTTACCCCTTCCTTAGAAACTATGTGTCCCAATAACTTTCCTTCAGTAACCCCAAAATGAAATTTCATGGGATTCAGTGATACACCAAATTCTAAGGCTTTATTGAACACCTTCTCTAAATGCCCACAATGATCATCAGATTTCTTAGAGAAACAAGTTAAATCATCTTGATAAACCACCATGATGATGTTTATTAATTCTTTAAAAGCTACATCCATAGCTCTTTGAAATGTAGCTCCTGCATTTTTTAATCCAAATGGCATTCTCACATATACATAGGTTCCCCATGGAGTAGTGAAAGTTGTTTTAAACTATTCAGACTCCTTTACTAGCACTTGATTATATCCTGAGAAACCATCCATCATAGATAAAAGATCACATCCTGTCACTCTTTGCAACATGGCTTCCATCTTTGGGGATGAGTAATTATCTTTCAAGGAAGCAACATTTAGATTCTTTAAATCTACATGCAATCTGATGTCTCCATTCTTCTTCCTTACTGGGACCAAATTGGAGACCCATGAAGAATGCCTTATTGGTTTGATAATCCCTCCTCTCAATTTGGTTAACTCTTGTTGCATTTTAGTTTCTAACAAGGGATTGATAGGCCTCTATTTCTGTCTGAAAGGTTTAGCATCTGGAAGTAAAGGAACTTCATGCTGAAAAAGATCTTGTCTATATGCCTTTAGGTCTTCATAAGACCAAGAAAAAACATGCTTATACCTTTTCAATAAATTAATAAGGTTAGTCCTGACATGAGGGGGTAACTTCTTTCCAATATATACCAACTTAGGGGATGATTTTGTCCCTAGGTTTACCTCCTCTAACTCTTCCAACTTGGTGGTAGACTGCTGATGTTTAATGACTATCATTATAACTAAACATGCTTTCCAGCTCTACTAGCCCTTTAGGTATTTCATTGGTTTCCAATTGGACAACATCATTTCCAAACACTGTCTCTGTATTGTCTACCACTTCCACCAATGCATTACAATCAATCTTTTGTCCATCATAATCATCAACACATTGGATAAACCTAAGAATGTCTTCATTATCAGCAAAAACTTGCCAATTATACACATTATCAAGAATAGCAGGCCTAGATTTTATTTCCACAGTGGAAATACCTGTTAGTGTTACATCATCATTTTTCAGAGCAACATTAGCTAGGAAATCTGCCATAATGTTTTTTGCTCGCTCTATCCAATTAATAGAAAATGCATCAAAATGCTCAACAACATCCCAGACAGCATGCTTATACTGCTTCAATCTATCATTTTTGGATGCATATTTAGATCTCACCTGAGAAACAACCAATTCTGAATCTCCCATTACTTTCAATAGTTGGATTCCATGCCTTTTTGCAACCTCAAGTCCTAGTAACAAGGCTTCATACTCTGCAGTATTATTTGTGCACTGGAATGCCAATAAAAATGAGTATTTAAAGGTTATACCTGATGGGGACACAAAAAGAACCCCTGCTCCATCAAAATACATCTGCCACAACCCATACTGTTGTGCTTGTAGTTCAACTACAATGGGGTCAGTATTCTTCAATTGAGGTGAAATTGGTTGAAGTCTAAAATTATCTAAATCTACATCAATCATACAATTAAGCATACTAGGGTCTACATTTTCAATTACCCTAGGAGCTCGTGGTTCTTTGTATAATTTGACCTGATTACCACCAATAGGAATGGTAGCATAAGATAAGTTCAGTTGAACATTTCCCCCTACTGCTGCTGCCCATTGTCTGGAAAGTAACATACCATAGTGGGGTTTAGTGTCAGTAACAATAACATCCATTTTGTAAGTGGCTTCAGGAAATGCTGCTATTTTTACTTCTACATCTTTCATTGTACCTATCACAAGTACTTCTCTGTTATCCATGGCATAGCATTTCCCATACATAGTGGTTACCGATAACCCTAATTCTTTCATAACACCATAGGGCATTACATTAGCAGCAACTCCTGAATCTATCATACAATTTTTAATCAATCGGTTATTGACTAACAAAGTAACATAAAAGGGATCTACCTAAGAAGGCTCTTGAGTGATAGTGGTTCCAACATAAACCTCTGGGGTTTGGAACTCTTGATCCTTTCCAACTTTAGCTAAACCAGTGGGTAATACTATGTCACTATCAGATATACTAGAGAATAAAGACAAAGCTGCATCCTTATGTTCTTTAATCTTTAGCAATTCTATTAATGGAACAGTGACTTTCATTTGAGTTAAAGCTTGGGCCATATCAAATGTAAAATTATTGCATTTTTCAGTATTAACCCTAACTTTTTCTATTTTGGATTGATTTGTCTTTTTCACGGTCTCTGCTCCTTGCACATCACCAACATTTTTATCATCTATGCCCTTAGGTATATCTTTAACTTGTTCCTCTTTTCCTTGATTGACTTTAGGAAAAGTAGTAGCACTGCTTGATGCCCCCCTTTTTGTGACTTCTTTTACAAACATAGAACCCAGCTCACCTTGATCAGTATCTCTCTTGGTGCTTCTCAAATTATAGTTATGTTTTGCTTTGGCAATTGCAGCCTTTGTGAGATTTCTAACTTCTTCCTCACTAGGCCTCCTAAGATGAACCTCTTCATCTTCAATTGTTACCACTTTTAATGTGGGATGCCAACCTAAGGCTAACTATCCTCGCACTAACTTTTCATTGTCCAGCACATCACTGTATTCACTTTGCACAGATTCCTCATCACTTTCTATGATGGTTTCAAACATATTAATGTCAAGCTCTGCTTCTGGTCTCATAGATTCTTCCAGAGCTTGAGCCACTGCACACTGATGAGGGGAATGTGGTCCATCACAAGCAATACACCAAGGAGTATTTTCTATATTGTGAATAGTTTTCCCTTTCAAGGGATCCAGTGTGTCTTGACTTTGGGTAATTTTGGGCTTCTCCATTTGGGGTTTACCATCCTTCCAATTGGTATTATAGGGCATATCATGTAATCTAGAGGGTCTATCTTGCTAGTTATAATGAGGTTTATCATTTTTGTTTACCTTAGTAGTCAGATCTTTCATAGCAGTGACCAATTTCTCTATTTTATCATCCTCTTTAACAACTTTATTAGGTTGCTGTTTGGTTTCTTGCCATAATCTACCATCTGTCCTTCTTCCTAATTTTCTAGATGCTTTTCTATTACTCTCTACATTTATGGCAATTCTAAAAGCATCTCTCAAATTATGTGGGTTTTTATCTCTTAAGATATAGGCCATCTTGGAATCAAATTTATTATAATATGTATTAAGACACATGTTGTCATCTAGCCTCATCACCTGATACAATCTGTGCATAGCTTTCTGGAATCTAGCATTGAAATCAGTGACCATTTCATTTTCAGATTTTCTAATGTTGTTGAACTCATTTAGCATGAAACTCACATTAGTCTTGTCACCATACTGCTCTTGAAAGCAATTTTTAAAATCTTCCCATGAACCTATGCTATTTATTGGAAGACCTCTGTACCAATCTCTTGCATCATCAACCAGGGATTGAACAAATAGTTTCATAATAACATCTTCATCTGTTATCTCATAATCATTTATTAAATCCCCGAAAGATTTCAAATGTTCCTTAGCACTAATTGCATTGTTCCTAGCAAATTTATGGAGTCTGTCTCTTAGCTCAGTGGGAACATGATTTGGATATTCTGGGATCCCATCAAAAAACAATTGTCTATATTGTTTCACATTGATGGGCCTTTTTTGAAAAGGGGTAATAGCACTATTATTTCCCATGGTCATTCTAGCTTTTGGGATTGGAGATTGAGGTGCTAGGGTACACTGTTTACTCACAGGTAGTTGGCTTACTGAGGCAATAGTGGCCTGTACTACAGGTTGAGCATTAGCCTGAGGAAATGAAATGTGTTGGGGATTAGGCTTGCTAAGATCTTCTGATGGGAATGTAATAGGGGGAGCCTTTAAGTAATTAATCTTTCTTTTTACTTCTTGATTCACTTCTTCTAACTCAGCCTTTTCCAGTTCCATTTGGAGATCCTCCTTTTCCTTCCTCATCTTTTCCATCTCTCTCTCATGTGCCAAAATCCTATGAGAAATCTCTTCCACATTTTTAGACTCTATTCCATCATCTACCCATTTCTATTTTCCTTTATCTAAATTGGCTTTAGGAGGCTGGGAGTCATTTAATACTTCCCTAATTGGCGAGGCTACTGACTTACAAGCTTGTCTAGTTTTAGGGATTAGGATTTCCCTAATCATAGGGCCTTCCTCATCACTTTTTCCTTTTTCCTTAGCAAGCATTTCAAGATCAGCTATCTGTCTAAGAAGCCTATCTCTTTCCATTAATTTGGCTTTAACTTCCTTCTCCTTATTTGCCTCCTTTTGGGCTCTTAGGGAGATTAAATGATGGACTCTTTTGTTTAAATCTTCAATCTCTTGAGACACTTTATCCTCATTAGGGAAGTTTTCTTCAGAGTCTGATGCATTAACTTGATCTATGTCAATCCAACTAATGTTCCCATCAATTGTCCTAGGAATAGAGTGCCTAATTACATTTGAACTAGTTCTATCTTTTGCAAAAACACTAGCATGAGATAGATCTTGATTTAAGATAGGTGCATCATCAATATTTCCAAACAATCCCGAATGAAAACCTAAGATATCATGCTCTGAATCTCTGGAAGATGAATTAGACTTTGCATAAACAGGTCGGTCAAGCATCTTACCAGTAGTATTATTTTTTTGCACCCAAGCAGCATTTGATGGCTCATGCAACACGGATCTCTTCTGGCCTCTCCGTGACTATTTTGGCAAACCTTCATGCAAAGTTTCGTGAGGATGTTTCTTCATGAATGATCTTGTGTTTTTTTCTCCTTGCATCTTGCTTGTCTTCTTTTCAGAAAGATTTGTATCTCACAAGGACTGGTTCAAAGTAACAGAGTCACCACCCACAAAACTATGGGAATAATGAAAAAAAGCAATCTTATCCACAAACACACAATAATTTTCTTTACAAGCCTCAACACAGATCTATGCTTATATTTTGATTGTATCTCTCCCCAGCAAAGTCACCACTTTTGTTGGCTTCAAAATCTAATTCCCTTTAACATCCTCAAAATAATATGGTTTAAAGCTTGGTGCAGAAGAGACATCAAAGACAAGAAAATTCTCAAGACAACATATGACAAGGTTTGATTAGACCTTCTACACTTCGGACTTACTCAGAGCCCAGGTGGGTATACCTTTGTGAATTAAATTCACGCTTTCAAACATAAACCCACAGCAAACCAGTCCAAAAAACTAGTGGGTCTATTCACCTTGAAATCAACTGAAAACAAAGAATGGAAATTGTACTTAAGTTCAGCATTTTGATCAACAAAAGTATGCAATAAACAACTTCAATTTAATACCAGTGCCTTATCCAAGGTCATAGAGTCATCTAAACTCAAATAAGACTCCTCAAACAAAACATTTTATGCTTCCCGTCGACTTGGTTTCTATCAATCCTTGTATATGCCTGACACCAACAAGAACTCAAGCGTTATAAACCAAGCTATGGTCATCAGAATTCAAAGTCCATTCCAGAGAGTTTACTGGTATGAGTGATCCCCGCCTCTTTAATTTCCCTCCTCAAGAGAAAAGCTAACGAACATTTATACTAGAATTGCTTTGCAATTCCATTCAAACAGAACAACCCTGGATTATTCAGAATGAAAATAGTAAGCAAATTTGTAAACAAACTTGAAGACAACACAGAGCTTTACTCAAAACCGATGGTCTATATATTGATATTTAGTTCAAAAAGTATTACAAGAAATTTTGATTCTCCATTAAACTTAGAAAAGCTCAGATAAATTTCTGCAGCGTTTTCTTACAATTCTTTGCGATCTCTTTTCCTCTAGTCCTGGTATCCATTTATAACAACATGGATGCACAAAGCTTTGGACTTCTCGAGGAGATTTTGTTACAATCATTTCTTTCAAAGTAAAGAGGTTACAAACTTTTCGCAAAAGCGGTTACAAACTCTTTTCAGCCTCTACAGTTTCTTCAACAGTTTATTCGGTTGCAACCTCTTCTATCTTTTCAGGGGCGCTCTCCAACTACTTCGGATCATGGGTGAAATATTTAGTTACCCACTCACTATATACCTCTTTTGTCGGCCATGAGAAATTAATCACATTATCTTTAGTTTTAGTCAACCTTTTCCAAGAATTTCTCATTTTGTTGACTTCTGAATTGAGATAACCATAATGTGATTTAATTTTCTCTATCTCTTATACTGTCACAATGAAGAAAGAAGCATCGTCAAGATCAATAATTTCTTTAACTCTTCCTGACAATTTAGCTTCTATCTCCTTTAGCCATATTTGTTTGTCTTTTAACTGATCCGGGCTAGCAAAAACTCCTGGGAGCAACTCAAAAACTTGGTCAGTGTATTCCTTCTTGCACAAATTGACCTTTCTATCCACATTATCCACTTTTGCTGCTAATTGAATTAAGATTTTAGCAACATCAGAAGTGGATTTAATAATAGGATTGGCCCTTGCCTCATCGCAGGATAAACACATAAACTCTAAATCCTGCTCCCTAGGCCTCCATCTGTCAAAAATAGGCATCAAAATGGCCTTGTCTCTCCTGAGCTCATTCCATATTTCCATAATTTTACCTACATTGTTGTAGAGCAATGAGGCATTTATTGTATCTGCAAAAATGGATATGGTAGCCCTTACTCTCTCCTCATACTTCTTTGCATACAAGGCCTGAGCCTATTTCAAATTTTCTAACTCTTGGGGAGTGATTTCAATCATTTGAGAGCTGGAGGGTGCTGGAGATGGTGGAAATTCAATGATAGGGCTAGTAGGTGGGGGTCTTGCAAGAGAAGAGGAAATCATCAGTGTTGAAGACTCACCTTGATGGTATTGTCTAGTCAACTGGCTCTGCAATTTGGCAATGATGCTATCCTTACCTCTTACCTCCTCCTTGCCATTGTTATAAGCCTTCAAAACTGTTTCCAGCTTAATTTGGAGGGCCTCCTTCTCTTTGGATTCTTTCTCTACTACTACAACACTGAATTTTGCAGTCTCCAACATAGTGCTGGCAGCCTCTACTACCCCTGTACTTTGCACCCTCTTCACCATGATTCCACCAAGGTAACTTGACCCTGGGGTGTCCTTGCTTTTCTTGTTCTCATGTCTCTTGAGGGACCACATGACAAGTGCAGCATTGTCCTTATTGAAAGTGACCCCCTCCATCAGTTTAGTCTCTTTCCTTACTACATCTAATACCAGGGCATCTGCAATATCCCATTCAGGTAAGATAAGCACTCCAGCTTGTGCTACCATATCTTTTCCCTGCTCAGGGGTGATGGTTTTGAATTCTTCCATGATCTCCTGCTTTATTTCCTCTTCTACCAAGGCTGGATCTTTATTGGGCTGCTCTGCCTTTCTTGTTTCACATCTAGCATTATATTTATCTATGTGCTGCTTCCATATAAATTGCATGAATGCTTCTGATGTGACAAAATTATTATCAGCTAGAAAGGCATTACTTGCTTGTTTTATTTTACGATCCCACTCCTGGCCTTTAAGTTCAATGGAAGTAATAACCATTCCTACAACAATGGGTTCTTCTGGCATCCCTTCCTCTACTTCATCATAGGTGTATGCAATTTCCCCTAGACTACCCAATTGTATGAGTTGCTCAGCTACTGCTTGCTCATTTCCTATATGGATAGGGGATTGGGATGGGGAATACAAAGGTGTGTCTGATTGTATTTCTTTCCCCACCCTTTGCTTCTTTGGGCTCTCTTGGATGTCAATGACATCTTGTATCTTCCTCTTTCCTTTGGAGGCAGAGGGCTCCCCTATTGTAGGCACCAACACACTATAACCTAATTTTTTATGCAATGTGTAATCACCAGGAGGGATTGGCTTGCTAGAAGTTGACCTACTAAGGATCATTCTGGCTTTCTTAGGGTTGCTCTTGATTACAGCTTCCCTCTTCTCCTTCAATGTCTGCATCACATCCTCAAAGCAAACAATTAAAAACTTTATTTTCTCTTCTAGTGGGAAAAAGCTAGACAATGGGTCATAGCTAGCATCAAACTAATGCACAAAATCTAGGGCTTTCTTATAAGCCACCCACTTTTCTTTTCTTAGCTCCTACTGATCTAGATCAAATTCATTTCTGATGAGGTCTTCAGGGAACTGGAATTGATGAGTCCTACCTCTGCATGCTACCTTCTTCCTAAACATACCGTTGAAGAAGTCCTCTGGATCGGAACACCTGGACACTGCAGTGGATAAGTGATAAGGTCTGAGGAAATCCTCAAAGCAATTCTAGCCTCCCTTTGTTATTACAAATTGGTGAGCAATGGTAGTTGTAGGGAAAATAGTCCCTTTACCCATGCCTGTCAACTCTGCCTCTTGCAAGCCACCAATTTGTCTGAGGATCTCCGCAATTCCCACTTTGAGAGGGACCTGGCAAGGTAGCAAAAATGGAGTGCCTCTGAAACCAAAAATTCTGAAAACTGTGGAAACTGGATATAAATAAATGTCACCCCAATTATGAACAATATTTATGTTCTCTGCGAATTCTTTTGGTCTTATGAATTCCAGAAGAACCTTAGGGATTCTTGGGTTCTCTGAGCAGAGGAGAATCCTTATTTTGGCTGCAAAATATTTATCAAATTTCAGAAAACCTGCATCTTCTCTATCCCATGACAAAACAGTACTCCACAATTGTACTGACATTTTTTCTCCTTCCTTTTCCTTAACCAGGTCCAGTCCACTAGCAAAGTAATCACCACCTGTGAAGAGAAAAATATGCATTAGGAGTGAATACCATCTGAAAGGCCTATCCACCTTTCCATTCTTGATTCCTATTAACCCTCCATGGATAGCATTAGCAATAAAGGAGGCATAATCATATGTGATTGCAAGAGAAGGATTCAAAATTTGGGCAATCATTAACAAGTAATGATTTAGCATATTTGCTTCTGCATCTTCTCCCAAACTTTGGCAAAGTGCCAAATACATCCCTTTAGCCCTCAGGGTCAACATGCTTAATGAAAAGGGCTCTTGTGTGTTGGGTCCTATAACTGTTAACCCTCCTATTTTCACAAAAAATTCTGTAAGAGGCCCATTCTTGAGATGACTCCTCTGTGCACCATAAATTTGGGCCAAAGCTGTGAAGTTTATTGGTGCTAGAATGTTTGTAAACTCATTAAGCCCAAACACTGTCCTAAACTCTTCAGCATTAATGTCCACAAGAGTTTTCCCATTTACATCCCAAATGCTCCTTGTGACTGGGTCATAGTTGAACGCGATTTGGGTTAGCAAATCTGTGTCCATGAATACTCTTGGGACAACTAGTTTTCCAACATCGAGTTCTCAGATACTGTTTTGCGGGGCAAGAGAATTTCTCATTCTGAATCCCACTTTAAACAACCCCAACCCAGATAGTCCAACCTGTGGGTCTCTCAACCAATTGCCCTTGTCATACAATCCTTCTCCTATTTTTAGACGGGGAGCCTTGGGCACTAGCTCTTTTGCCTTTGATGCCTGGTTAGTTGACAACGTCAAGTGTTCTAAAAAATCATCACATACACTCCTCTCTGAATAGTTAACCTTACCAGAAAATTCTCTTTTAGGAGCCATTTTGAAAATGCAAGAAATAAATGCCACTCTTAAACAACTCTGCGAAGAATTAATTATCTATTTTAGAACACTGCACAAGAATTGCTACACAAAAATACAAGAGAACCTGTTCTTTGCTTGAAGGAATTTGCTCTACAACTGAATTGACTTGCTCTGTATATCAGGAAAATAACTCTGCGTCTGCTCTTCTGCAAAATCCTTTAAAAGATATCTTTACCCGGTTGTTAGGAAATCAAATATTTGTACTCAGGGCCTTAACTATAACATTGATTCCGCATGCTTCGGCCATCCCTTCAAAATTGAATTCATACAAGAATTTGTATTTTCGCTCCAATGGGTCACAACATTCCTGCAAGTGTTTCATTCTGCTCTTTCACAACTTCGCAAAGCATAACTGTCGGGCAGCTTGGTCCTGCGAAATAACGCCAACCGTTCGATCAAAAGAAACTTGATCAAGCATTAGGTTAACTGACGGCTTTGGCTTTACTCTGGGTCCCGCTTTTTTATTGGCTACATGATACCATGTGGCGTTCAACCATTGGCCTTGAAATTCCCTTCTCATTCCACTTGATACTAGCCACGTGTCTTTCTCTCATACCACCGGTTCCACCTTGGCGAGCCCACACTTTCTTCTTAGACCACGTGTCATCATAACATGTGGATGGCTCGCATTCACTCTCGCTATTTCACGGGGTATAAAGGACGTGCATCTTACCCTTGTTAAATAACGTGGGTCATCAGATCATCTCTGAAGTTGATCGGCATTTAATCCTTTGAAAAGGCTCTCAGGAGGGGTGGGCCCGTTGACTCATCATGAACACCTGGCGCCCAGTCACTTTCGGAGCTGACTTGTCTCCTTCTTATTTGCCAAAAGGAAACCACAGGGCCCCACTCTCTTCACAACAGCTACATCCTCCAGGTCATCATCATGACACGTGGACGGCTCGCGTTCACTCTTGCTATTTCGCGAGGTATAAAGGACGTGCATCTTACCCTTGTGAAATAACGTAGGCCGTCGGATCAACTCTGAAGTTGATTGGCATTTAATCCTTTGAAAAGGCTCTCAGGAGGGGTGGGCCTGCTGACTCATCATGAACACCTGGCGCCCAATCACTTTCGGAGCTGACTTGTCACCTTCTTATTTGCCAAAAGGAAACTACATGGCTTCAATAAATTGTTAACAACTATACCTACCAGGTCATCTCCACCTGCGACCTGACTCACCTCTGGGGCCCGCCTTTCATCCTTTAATTCTGACCCGCTGACTATTGTGACTTGTGCCATGTGCCGCCATTTTACTCGCTGTCAACAACCAGTTGGACCGTCTATGTGGCATGCCATCTAGTTTTCGCAACTTCACTGGTTTTAAACTACGCGCAACTTCGCCTAGCGAAATAGCGTGAGCAGTGGATCCACCCACAAGATGTGCACTAGTTACTGGGCCTGACAACTTTAGAAGAAAAACATATAGGGCATAAATTTTTCGATTAATTAACATAACCGCCTAGGCAAACAACAAGGGGGACACCTCCTACGACCCCATGACCCATTACTTAAGTGAATAAAGTAACGAAAGATTAGAAAATAGAGGTTTTAGAACAAAACACAAGAGGATTTAAAAACAAAAACCTTTAAACCCTTG